>NW_023416312.1:66543815-66671315 GCF_014176215.1 Rousettus aegyptiacus | reverse complement strand
GCATACTTAAATCTGGTGATAATAAATCAAGTCACAATGGGACTGTGTATGTACGTATAATACGTCTCAAATCCTTAGTGCGTCATTCACTGATGTGTGTGTGTGCATGAACATAACTTCCTGCATGTTAGTAATGAGGAAAAAAAAGACAAGTATGTGAGCATGGAAGACAGAAACTGACAGTGAGCCCATTAAGAGCCCTTAAAGAAGAGAACAAGGAAGAAGATCTGGCTCATTAAGTACCTATCTCATTAGGCCGAGTTGCCAGGGAACTGAGCAAAACCATTTCATTTTCTTGACAATTGATCCAAGCCTTCCCCCAACCTCTATTCCTACACTTCAGTAATCAGGAGAAAGAAAAATGGAGCAAAACTGCCCTCACCCCAGATGAAATGTACATGTCCCCCATGTCTCTTCCTTTTCTAACAAGTATCTGTGAGTACCTGCCTAGCCTAGGTTCAGCACTGGGCAGTCTTTCCTTCATTTTTCATTATCTTCATTTGATCTACAAAGTACATTGTTCACAGGGGGATCTAGGAAAGAAGAGTTAAATGCAATACCGTGAGCTACTTGAATCTCAATTTCTGACTGTTCCCACAAATAATAGGAGCACGGGGCCACAAGTAGACTAGTAAATGGATTATCTAGTACCTAGAGGTCTGGCCTAGAGAATCAGGCTTGGCTGAAAACCAGTGTTGCTCACATAATCCTTTTTTTCCCTTTGGCTGTAGTTACACAAATGCAACCCCATTTTAATGATCTTTAAGAACATTGATCCAAATGTTTACAAGCTTGAGCAAGTTTCTGGATGAAAAATGCCAATATGGTAGCCAAAAAGAAATGTTTTACTCCTTTTTTTCTAGAGCAAGAAATTATAGCAAATGCAATGTTGGGCCTCTTAACCATTTTTCTGCAATGAACTCCTATGGCATTCTGATGAAAGCTATAGATCCTTCTCAAAACAATGTTTTTAAATGTATAAAATTAATATGTAGGATTATCAAGGAAACCAATTATATTGCAATTCCTCTATTATTTAAAATGTAATGTAGTCATATATAAGCTTCCTTATTAACATGTTAAACGAGTTTTAGCAGCAGGTCTCAAAACTAACATAATTTCAGAATAGCAATCAGCACAAATGATACTTCAAAATACTGGCACCAGTTGTAACGTTATAAGAAAAATCTGTGATTTCTATTGGTGATAAAGTCACAAGTACTTCTAATACTACTGGGGTTTATTTTCTCCATTTGTAAAGCTAAATTTCAGTTAGAGATTAGTAAAAATACAAAAGTACTTTTTTTCCAATCCAAATTGAAAGACCCCCCCCAAATTATTCTACTCATAGATGCCTAAATGGTTAAATGAGAGAGAGAGAGAGAGAGAGAGAGAGAGAGAGCCCAAACTGAAAATAAGTCTGCAATAGTAATCCCCAAATAAGAGAATATTTTGACCACTGCTGAAAAGTCAAAGGAGGCTGAGGAAGATGAAGACAGTGATTATGTTAGAGGTAGAAAGAAACAGCAATGACAAGTATACAATCAAATAACAACAGAGAAAAATCTGCTCCCGCCCTGATTTGGTTCACCAAATATTTGGAAGTCAGAACTCATTCAGCCACAGATATTTAGAATCACCACAGTAACTGAGCATGGTGATGGGTCAGCGTCAACCAGAATGTGTTGAAATACATTTTGCTACTGTCCTTTGTTCACAGAAGCCTTTCATTGGTTCCCCTCTATAGGGAGAAGCCTAACCTTTTTGGATTGGCCTCCGGGGATTCTCAGTACATCCCTCCTATAAGAAACCTCTAAACCTCTTAAATAGCTAATCACTCCCTGCTCTAGATTCCCCAGGCCCTTTCTATCTACTTCCAATTTAATACTCATTACTGTATTTTAGTTCCCTGCTTCACATATTTATTTCTCCCACTGGACTGTAAGCTCCTCAAAAATAGAAGCTGTGCTTTAATTGTCTCACAGTAGGTAATCATCTTGTCTTTGTTGCATGTATATGCTAATGAGTGGAAAGTCTTGTTTCCAATGGATGAGCCATTTCAAACAACTGGTTTTGGCCACATTACTAGCTCACTTTGCAATTTGGTTGGGACAAGGGTGAGGGTGGGTTCCTTGGAGTTAGTTATGTACCAGTTGCCAAAATTATAGCCAGTGGAGAGAGTTCAGCTAACTCCAAACTGACCTATAACAAAACTTAAACTTTCACAGTGAGAATTAATGCCATTTAAATGTATTAAAATGAAGTTAATATGTAACATTTGTACCACTGTTGGGCACATTTAAAATCTAATGAAAGTAGTGAGAAATGACCAGAAAGTATTTCATGATGTCTTGAAGCATGATGTCTTGAACTTTAAAAATCAATCAGGAAACAAGATCAAATTGAGGGTTTTTTGCTTTATTTCAGCCCAGTTCTCCAAACTTCCATCCATCCTTCCATCCATCCATCCATCCATCCATCCATCCAACCATCCAACATCCCTTCAAATATACATCTAACATCAGTCCATCTGTTCATCTATAATTGATGCATACACCCAAAATCCTTTTGTCCATCCATGCACCCATCTATTTAGCCAACATAACTAGGAAGTTTAGTCTTGGAATCTTCAAGGCAAATGAACTCTATAGTTAATCTAGCTCTCAAACTGAGTGCCTTGTAAAAATTCTTGTAGAGTGTTGAAATCTGATATTTAACAATTGTTGAGTTGAACTAAGCAGCCCCTCTCTTTAAAAGCTTCCTAGATCTTTTCAGTCCAGCCCTTTCTTCTCACTGCAGATTCTCAATAATTCTCACATATCAATCCTGTCACCCTTCTATATAAAGTTTGTCCTCAGTGAACACTGGTAAGGATTTGGGGTGGGGGAAGTCTTCCTCCTCAACATTAAGGTAGTATTCTGCTGCAGTATTTTGATAGATGTGGAGAAATGGCAAGGAGGTTAAGGGAGGATGTAACAAAAGGAACCCCGTCTTAGAACTCGCCTCCTCCCCTTAAAGATCCCTGAGGCTTCACAGGCTCCCAATTCCTTAAGGAGGGTACAAGAAAGAGAACAATCAACAGGAGATGGACAGTAACAGAAATATCTGAAAGCTATATGGAAGGGAGGTTGTCATATAACTAAGCCAAGCCTCCGAAGCAAGTTTATTGAGATCCTGGGCAAAGAGAGCAGAGCAGCATGAAATGGCACTGTAACTCAGTCAGTCTCTGATTGGCACTGGTGTGTGATTCCTGGAATAAATGAATTAGTACAGTCCAGTGCAGTCAAATGAAATAAATTACCCAGAGAGGGTTAGCAGTCTTCTTTTCATCCCCAGGGAAGGGCTTTCACTGTCTGCTCCTTGGGGCATGTCCATTCCATGCTCTTTGATCCCATTTCATTTCTTGTTGTGTATATTCTATAGTTTATTTGTGGTTACCATGAAGATTACATATAACATCATAAAGTTATGACAATCTATCTTTAATTGATACCAACTTAAATCACATACAAAATCTCTATACCTTTACAGCTCTACCCACTTCCCATTTTATGTTATTGATGTCACAAATTACATCTTTATGTATTGTGTACCCATTAACATAGGCTTATATTTTTCATGCATTTGTATTTTAAATTCTTTAGAAAATACAAAGCAGAGTTATAAACACAAATTACAATGTTTTTTATATTTGTCCATGTTTTTACATTTACTGGAGAACTTTATGTTTTCATATGGTTTCAAATTGCTGTCTAGCATTCTTTTAATTCAACTTGAAGGACTTTCAGCATTTTTTTCAGGGTGGGTCTAGTAAGAATGAATGCACTCGGCTTTTGTTTATCTTGTACATGTCTTAATATCTCCCTTATTTTTGAAGGACAATTTTGCTAGATACAGAATTTTCAGTTGACAGTTTATTTTTCTTTCATCATTTAAAATATATTATTCTATTATCTTCTTGACTACAAGGTTTCTGCTGAGAGATCTGCTGACAGTCTTATGGGGGAATCCCTTATATATGATATGATAGGTCACTTTTCTCTTTCCGCTTTTAAGAATTTCTGTCATTTTCTTTTGACTGTTTGATTGTAATGTGCCTTAATGTGAGTCTTCTAAGGTTTACCATACTTGGAGTTTACTGAGCCTCTTGGATTTGTATATCCATGTATTTCCTCAAATTTGGAAAGTTTTTAGCCTTTATTTCTTCAAATAATCTCCATGTGCCTTTCTCTCTTCTTCTGGGACTCCCATAATGTGCATACCGTTGTGTTTAATGTTATCCCATCAGTTCTTTAGGCTCTGGTCACTTTTATTCATTATTTTCTTTTTGCTGCTCAGTCTCCATAACTTCAAATGATCTGTCTTCAACTTTGCTGATTCCTTCTTCTGCCTGTTTGAATCTGCCTTTGAAATCCTCTAGTAGAGTTTTCAATTTATTTATTTTATATTTCAGCTTCAGAATTTGGTTATTTTTCATAATTTCTATGCCTTTGCTGATATTCTCATTTTGTTTATATGTTTTCTTTTTGTTTTTCTGTTTTTATATTTCTGAGGTTTTAGTCTGCTCATGCTGCCACAATAAAATACCAAAGCTTAAACAATAGAAATGTATTTTTTTTCACACTTCTGGAGGCTGGAAATCTGAGATCATGTCGTCAGCAGAGTTGGGTTCTGATGACAACTGTCTTATTGGCTTGTAGACAACCACCTTCTTGCAGAGAGAGAGAGAGAGAGAGAGAGAGAGAGAGAGAGAGAGAGAGAGGAATGAGTAAGCTCTTCCTCTTCTTATAAAGGAACTAATCCCACCATGACAGTGCTACCCATATGACCTCATATAAACCCAATTACCTCCCAAAAGCCCCATCTCCAAATATCATGGGAGTTGGACTTTAAAATATAAATAGTGGAGGGGGGCAAATAAGTCCATAGCACTTATTTCATTTAGTTTTTTGTATTTTCCTTTAGCATATATAAGACAGTGGTTTTAAAGTTTTGTCTAGTAAGTCCAATGTACATATTTCTTCAGGGACAGTTTCTGAAGATGTATTTTGTTCATTTTAGCAAGCCAGTTTTTCCTGTGTTTTTGTATCTAGTAATCTTTTTTGGGGGTGGGGGAGGAATTGAGCATCTAAAAAGGCAGCCACCTCTTCCAGTCTCTGCAGACTAGTGTGGAAGACCTTCATTAATTAGCAGGCCAATGATCCTTGAGATCAGTCCAGGGTGAAAGCTTTTAAGTTCTTTACAAGTCTTTTTCTGGGCATATATCCTGTTTGGGTTTGTGTATGTATGATTTTTTTTTTCTTAAATTTTCTCCAGCTGCTTTTAAATGTCTTAATTTTCCAGGGTTTCACCCCTGCTTCTTCTTGGGGCTTTAGATATTCTATTGTATTTCTTTGCTCATAAACCTTTGCTCCCAGGTATCCACAGTACTCCTGCAATTTTCACATGCTGAAGCGCCTGCCACTACCTCCATGGCTTTCAGCTTGAGTTCCAAACTATACTGCCATTCCCTATCTAAGCTCTGCGTGAAGTGAGACAGAAACCAGTTCCTTGGGAAGCCCACAGACAGGCCAGAACATTACAAGTTCCACTCTGCTCCTTCTGTCCCAAGGGAGGAGACTAGGAATTAGGCCAATGCCTTCCAAGCATGCTGCACCACACTAGGGAGTGGGTGAGGCAAGAGTAAGTAAAATGCCATAAAATTTCCTTCTGCTTTGAATATAGTGTTTCCTCGATTGGTCATTTGCTTGGTTGCTATTGATCTCTGACTGGTTTTCAGAGCTCCAATATTTAAATCAGTCCCTAGTTGTTTATTTGATGTTTCCATGAGGGCCTGGAGCTTCCTAGCCCACCATCTTGTTAAAAGCACCTACTTGCACTTAACCTTAATTATTAAATCTACAGTGCATGGCACCTAGCAAGTGCTTAACAAATGTTTGCTGGATTGAATTTTAATCTGACTTGCATTATTCATTATTGTTGCTGATATATTAAACTTGAGTCCTCACCTAGATTGTAAATTCCCTAGGGTCGAGAACCATTCATAACTTCTGCCACATTTACACAAAGTGGGTGCTCAATGTTTTCTTACTTTGCTCAAAGTAGGTGTATAATAAATATTTATTGATTTTATAAAATTGAATTGGCTTTTAGCTCTTATTTTTGCCTTGCCTTTACCCAGAGTGAATATCAGACTTGGATCTCATTAGATGGTACATAAAATGAATGGACTGGAGCTATATATTTCTCTCAGCTCACTCCTAGGAGGTAAAAATAAATCTAGGTCTATCCACTATTCTTCCCCATGCCAAACTCATATTCGTTTCTAGCCAAAATTAGGAAATACTATCCTTGTTGAATTTTTACTATTTATCACTGTAAGTGCCAAAGGAAACACCAGTTTTAGAATAAAAGGAACAGGTCAGAAATCCCTATTTACCTCCAAAAGTCCCTGGGGCAGATGCTTTAATAATTGTCTCATAATTCTTCCTTCCTTCCTTCCTTCCTTCCTTCCTTCCTTCCTTCCTTCCTTCCTTCCTCCCTCCCTCCCTCCCTCCCTCCTTTCCTCCCTTCCTCCCTCCCTTCCTCCCTTCCTTCCTCTTTCCCACCCTACTTTCTACTACAACTGTATAAAAAACAACCACTATTGGACAAGAACTGATGATGTACACATGAGATGAGTAAGGCATGGACCTTGCTCCAAACGAATTCATTGAAGAATAATCATATTTGTGATTCCCCACTCTATCTGGAATAATGGTTACTCTTCAAAAGAATTCAACAGCTAATTATCTCCCTGGTAACAAAACCAGTTTGGATCTTGTGATCTCCTCCTTTGCACTCTTTGCAAGCATACATGCATGCATACACACGCACTCACACATACACACAGACACAAACATACTTTTAAGTAAGCAAACTATCAAAATTTCTCTTCACTTTTTCATGTCTCCATCAGTTATCCTGGCACTGCTTCTCCCTGCCCCAGGCAACTAGCATAGTCTTAATAATACCAGCTAACGTTTATAGAGAGTTTACGCTATTCCTGGCACAATGCCCCAATGTGTTGCTACAGATGCTCCTCTTCCTGACAGAGGCCTATGTGCTGCATTCACCCATCCAACACAATTCAGTCTCATGGCCCAGTTCCAAATCCTCTTAAGCTCCCAGTTAACTGGAAAAGAATCATGCTAAAGTACTCATGGCTGATAAATTTGATTACTGACCACAGGCTCAGTGATAATTGAGCATTGCTGATAGGGGTTTTGGGAGAATCACTCTCAGGAAATTTCCTTCCCCACGTGATGGAGCAACCTGTTTTACCTTCTACTGTTTGTGTACTAGTCTCGTTATCTTTCTCTGTACATAACTCCCTACTTTTAGATCTCCCAACAATTCTACCCTCAGTAGATACTCCACTGCCTCTTCCTTAGATCAGACCTTTATCACTTCATGCCTGGGATATCCTAATAACAGCTAGTATTTAACAATCGCTTACTAGGTGTCAAACACTGTGCTATATATAGATATCTCAATGTAATAAAATAGCCCAATGTAATAAAATAGGATCTTGACACAGTGTCATCTTCACATAACCATTTTACCAATGAGAGACTTGAGGCATGGTAACTAGAGTCACATGGCTAACAAGTAGCAGAACCAGGACACAAACTTGGGGAACTTTGGACCCCATACGATCATACCTTAAAGCTTCTCTAGCTAGATGGAGTACATAAAAACAGAGTCTATGGAACTCTCTTTGCTGAGCGGCTTCTATCTCCATTTTTTTTTATTTGGAAGATAAAGTCATTGCAGCCCCAGGAAAAAAAATCCCTATGAAACAAGGAGGCAAGGGTTTCCTGAAGTAAACTGGACTACAGCTGGCTTTTGAAGGGTGAATGCAACTCAGACAGGAAGAGAGAACAGCAGTCGTCATTTCAGTCTCAGGGATGTGACATGTGCAAGGGTAAATAGTGAGGAATGGCCCAGTTGTGTGGGGAAGACAGAGCAGACCAAGCTGTTAGAGCAAAGGATTCCTTTCCCCAAAGGAGAGTTGTAAATCCAATAGGCAAAGTATATTAAGGTCAGGTTAGTGCAATCTTGAATGCCAAGCTAAGGGGTTGGGACCTCACGGTAGGCCAGTGGTCTTAACACTGTGTTCCCTGAAGCCTTTGAAAGAAGGGAGGCTCTTGGCCCTCTCTCTCTGCTTCAACTAAAGCATACCTACACTTTTTAGAGCATGTATACTTTTATCTGCTTTTCACTTTGGGTTTTAATTACCTAGTATTTCGCTTTAAAAAAGAGTCTCCCTTCTAATTGGGAAACAAAAAAAAAATGGACTTTAATAACTGCTACTCTAGGTAATGTAAAGCAAGCTATGGTTTTTGACCAGGAGTATGACATGATTAGAATGGTGTTTCAGAAATATAATTCTGCCAATAGAATGTAGGGTGGACTAGAGGAGATGATCTAAGTAGGGAGGTCTACTTGGACCTTGTTGTAACTGTTTAAGCTGACAAAGTCAGTGGCAGCAGATATAGTCCAGAAAAAGGACAGGTGTTCAAAACATTCCCAAGGATGTACCTAGAGCATGGTCAATACACCATGATAATTGACAGGATGTGAAGGTCAGTAAGGAGTCAAGGGATTACATCACTAAGAAGGGCATTTAAGATGATAAGGAAAATATTTGGAGTCAGACAACCCATTCTAGTGTGCCTCAAACCATTCCATGTTGGGTGAGCAGCACTTCTGACTCCTCAGAAGATAAAGGTGGCCTCTCTTTGTTATTCTGGAAGGAAAAACAAACTGACACATTCATCTGTAAGCACGATTTGGGCAAAATAAGGACCTGTTTTTCAGGACAACTCAGAGACCAGTTACCAGATGTTCTTGTCTGACAACAAGAAATTCCGTTGAAGGTCCTAAGGAAAAATGGTGAGAAACAAGCTTAGAGTAGAGAAATATCTTCATAAACCTTTAGTGTCTGCCCACAGCAATAACTATTTTAGATTGAGCTTCAATAAATTGAGATTGGGAGCTACAGGGCAGAAACCAATTATCTCCAGAGCACCTAACACATTGCTGGTGCTCAATCAGCATTAAATCAGCCATGGAAAGAAGCATGGATCTGTAAGCCTGGAGTAAAAGAGAAATTGAGTTAGGTCAAATGAGACTCAAGCAGAGGCCTAACAAGAAATGGAATTAAGAGCTCATGTTACACCCCTCTTCCCTAAGTAGAATGAACACTGGTTGTGGAATCTCAAGTTCAAGGCTTAACCCTGTTGCCTATTACGTATGTTACTTTGGAAAAATCATTTACCTTTCCATCCTAATTTACTCTCTTGTCAAATGAGGAGAGTGATTCCCATTATACAAGACTCCTGGAAGGGTGGAATTAGATTGTGAAAGTGCTTTGAAAAGCAGAAAGTAGAATATACATGGCAAAGTGTTTTGATACCGATCATACATAGCTGGAAAATTGTGCGACCAGAACTTTTATAAATTAAGCCACATATTAACATCTTAACATTTTGTTATACAAGTTTGAAAGAACTTTACATTGAACACCCATGTCCCCATCATATCCTTGATATTTAAAGGCACTATTCAGTAACATTTTTGCAAAAGAAATTAGTAAAGCAGATTGATATTCCTCATTTTCTGTAATTTGTGCTTATCTTCCTATTCCAGCCTATCTAGTCTCTTTTATGTTTTGCAAAGGAATCTTTATCTGAGGGAGAACCTACAACGTGTTTGCTGCCAACAAAATTTTTTTCTCAGTGCTTCTCAAGGTTGGGCCAAGGGTGACTGTGGCTAAAAAGGGCAGAAGAATAATTGTATTTGATCAGTGAAGGAAGACATCAAGAAAATTTGGTCCATTTTGATAAATTATAAGCTGCCTCTTTCTGGAGATCATATTCTTGGATGTCTACTCTTTGTAAAAGTCCTTTTCAATTCATACCCTTTGCATTGGGGCAATACATTAATTATTGAAAAGGTAAATAAAATATGCTTAATGAATGAAAATTAAAGTTTTGGATAATAAAAGGAGAGAATCAGAATGCTGTTTATGAATACTAGCCAAGCAATCTTGCCATAGGTAAATTAAAAAACTTTGATCCAACAATCTTCACACAAACATTGGTAAATATATCCAGATGAATGGGGCTGGTACCCTTTTTCAGGGGAATGACCACAAAGTCCTACAGAAATTGAATGATTATTAGGAGATAAATGGCTTAATAAATTTGGGTATACTCATGTTATACAGCCATTTGAAGGGATGAGCCACATCTGTAACTACTGGTGTGCTGGGAGGTCTGTGATGTACTCATTTTGTATGTATATATGATATACACTGAAGTGCAAAAGCCAAGCTTCAGGGTAATGTATATATCATGATCCCATTCTAGTACAAATAGCAAAATACCCTAAAGATGTGCTCCATGCCTGTACATATTTGCATGGGCATGGGGAGTTTGGGGGAGGATGCAGACCCAGGCTCTTACTATTGCTTACTCTGCGGAAAAGGAAATGATAGAGAAATGCACCGCTTATTTTTCTTTGAATGTCTGTGTATTATTTCACTGATGGCACTAAACACGTGCAACATTTATAATTTTTGAAGATGTTTACTAATTCTGTAAAATAATTTTACATGGGACTTAGAAGATGCTTCCCCTTCATCATTTCTCTGGCTTTTCTGCTCTCCTGTCCTTCACATCTACATTAAGGGATAAGATATTTCTTGCTCGGAGATGTTTGCCTGCTTTGCTGCTAAATCACTTGCACGCCATAGGGGTGAAGGTTGAAGGGTGAAAGGTGAACGGAGGGGGAACAAGGTAGGTCTTTAGCTATGCATCATCCCTTTGCTACTTCCCAACATTTCTAGGAAACATTAAGGACCTAAATGAAAAGTCAGACACAACTGTGTGCATATACTGCTCCTATGTGAACAAGAGGCTTCTGCATTTCAAAATCAAATCTTCATTTCAAGCAATCCAGAAACTGGCAAACCCTGGGGCCCAGGTGTCCCAACCACCAAAACTGTATGCCCTCTGCTGCTGCTTCCCTCCCTATTTGTATTTTGGCCTCTCCCAAATAATAACAAGCCAAATCACTAAAAGAGTCACAAATTTTTGAGAACCAACTATGAGGCAGGCCTTGGCATTCTGCAAGGCATTTTCAGACATATCTCAATTTAATCTGCACCACAACTTCTGTGATAGGTAGGTTGTGATTTTGCAAAAATAGAATAGGCTGGAGACATTTTAGAAGGCTTTCACTGGGTTTATTAAATACTTTGATGAACCAAAGGCTGAGGATTTCCCCAGTGGTATTCCAAGTACTCTTAATGAAAAATGCAGATACAGGGTTCCAAGAAGTTGACTAGAGCTTAAAAGTTCACACAGCCATGAAGAGTAGAAATTGTAATGGTTTGTCCAAGATTTAACTGTGCCAGAGAAATGTGCAGCTTCCCTGGGTTATTACAGAGCACCCAAACACCCAAAAAAGCTTTAGATCCTCAATGTGTAACACAATCCCAGGAAGCCATTATTCATAATATCAACTGCTGACATTGTCATAACTCTTTACACTTTGCAAAAAATTTCTTTGGATGGTTTTATACATATTTTTTTAAATTTTCCAATTAAAGTTGACATTTGATATTATATTAGTTTCAGGTATATAGCATAGTTGGTAGACATTTACATAATTTTGAAGTGATCCCACCAATTAGTCTAGTACCCATATGGCACTATACATAGTTATTACAATATTATTGACTAGATTCCTTATTCTGTATTTTACACCCCCATGACTATTTTGTAACACCCAATTTGTACTTCTTAATCCCTTCACCTTTTTGACTCAGGCCCCAACCTCCCCTCCTATCTGGCAATCACCAGTTTGTTCTCTGTAATTATGAGTAGGTGTTCATTTTGTTTGTTCATTTATGTTGTTCTTTAGCTTCCACATATAAATAAAATCATACAATGTTTGTCTTTCCTTGTCTGACTTATACAACTTAGTGTAATACTGTCTAGGTCCATCCATGATGTTGCAAATAGTAAGATTTCATTGTTTGTGGATGAGTAATACTCCATTGTATATATGTACCACAACTTCTTTATCCAGTCATCTACTGATGATCATTTAGGTAGCTTCTATATCTTGGCTATTGTAAATAGTGCTGCAGTGAACATAGGTGCATATATCTTTTCAAATTTGTGTTTTGGTTTTCTTCAGATGAATACCCATAAGTAGAATTGATGGGTCATAAGGTAATTCTATTTTTAACTTTTTGAGGAACCTCCAAACAGTTTTCCATAGTGGCTATACTAATTTGCAATCACACCAATAGTGCACAAGGGTTCTCTTTCTCCACATCCTCATTAACACTTGTTATTTTTTGATTTAATAATAACAATGGCTATTATTGATGATAACTAATCTGACAAGTGTGAGGTGACATCTCATTGTAGTTTTAATTTGCATTTCTATGATGATTAGTGATGTTGAGCATCTTTTCATGTCTATTGGAGAAATGCCTATTCAGATCCTTTTCCCATTTTTTAATTGAATTGCTTTTTTTTTGTTAAGCTGTATGAGTTCTTTATAAAATTTGGATATTAAATCCTTATCCGATGCATCTTTGGTGAATATCTTCTCCCATTCAGAAGGTCACCTTTTGTTTATTTTTTCTTTTGTTTCCCTTGCCCAAGATGTGTCAGAAAAAAATATTATGCAATGTCAGAGAGTTTGCTACCTATATTATCTTCTAGGAGTTTTATGGTTTCAGGTCTTACATTTAAGTATTTAATTTGTTTTGAGATTATGCTTGTATATGGTGTAAAAAAAGTGGTCCAGTTTCATTTTTTTAAATGAATCTGTCCTGTTTTTCCAACACTGTTTATCAAACAGATTGTCTTTAGCCATTGTTTATTCTTGCCCCTTTCATCATAGATTAAATGACCATATAGGTGTGAGGTTTCTTTTGGGCTCTTTATTCTGTTCCAGTGATCTATTTTTATGCCAGTACCATGCTGTATTGTTTACTATAACCTTGTAGTAAAATTTGATATCAGCTAGCATGATGCCTCCAACTTTGTTCTTCATACTCAGGATTGTTGTTGTAATTTGGGGTCTCTTATGGTTCCACATAAATTTTAGGATTATTTGTTTCTTTTTCTACGTAAAAACGCCATCAGTATTTTGATAGAGACTGCATTAAATCTATAGATTGCTTTGGGTTGTACGGACATTCTAATGATGTTAATCCTGCCTATCCTTGAGCATAATTTGTTTTCATCTATTTGTATCTTCTTCAATGTCTTTCTTCAATGACATACAATTTTCCAAGTACAGGTCTTTTACCAACTTGGTTAAATTTATTCTTACTTATTTTATTGCTTTTGATGCAATTGTAAATGGGATTGTTTTCTTAATTTCACTTTCTTATAGTTCAGTATCAATGTCTAGAAATGTAATTGATTGCTGAATGTTAATTTTATATCCTGCTAATTATTCATTTATCAGTTTCAGTTCTAACAGTTTTTTTGGTGAAATATTTAGGGTTCTCTATAGATAGTATCATGTCATCTGCAAATAATGACAGTTTACTTCTTCCTTTCCAATTCGGATGCTTTTTACTTCTTTTTCTTGTCTGATTGCTATGGCTAGGACTTCCAATACTATGTCAAATAGAAGTGGTAAAAGAGGACATCCTTGTCTTATTCCTGATCTTAAGGAAAATGCTTTTATCTTTTCCCTGTTGAGTATGTTACATATGGTCTTTATTATGTTGATGCATGTTCCCTTTAGTCCCACTTTGTTGAGAGTTTTTAACATAAATAAGTGCTGGGTTTTGTCATTTATTTCTGCATTTATTTATATCTGGATATGATTTTTATTTAATTTGTTAATGTGATGTATCACATTAATAGAGTTGCAGATATTGAACCAAGCTGGCATCCCAGGAATAAATCAGACTTGATCACAGTATGTGATCTTTTTTATGTATTGCTGAATTTGGTTTGCTAATATTTGTTGAGGACATCTATATCTATGTTCATCAGGGATATTAGCCTATAATTTTCTTTTTTTTTAATGTCTGTCTGATTTGGGAATCAGATAATGATGGCCTAGTAAAATGAGCTTGGGAGCCTTCCCCTCTCTTGAAGTTTTGGAATAGTTTGAGAAGTGTTCGTTTATCTTTGAATGTTTGGTAAAATTCACCTGTGAAGCCATCTAGTCCAGGACTTTTGTTTTTAGGGAGTTTTTGATTATCAATCGATTTCATTAATAATAATTGATCAGTTCAGACTTTCAATTTCTTCCTTACTCGGTCTTGGAAGATTGCATATTTCTTGGAAATTATCCTTTTCTTTCAGATTGTCCAATTTGTTGGTGTATAATTGTTTGTAGTATTGGTTATTATAGTCCTTTGCATTTGTGTGGTGTCACTTGTCACTTCTCTTTCATATCTGATTTTACTTATTTGGGTCCTCTCTCTTTTGTTCTTGAAGAATCTGGTTAAAGGTTTACCAATTTTGTTTATCTTTTCAGAGAACCGGGTTTTGATTTCATTGATCTTTTGTAATGTTTTATTAGACTCTATTTTGTTGATTTCTGCTCTGATTTGTATTATGCCTTTTCTTCTACTTGTTTTGGGTTTGCTTGCTATTCTTCTAGTTCCTTTAGGTGTGAGGTCAGATTGTTTGAGCCTTTTCTTATTTCTTAAGGTAGGCCTATATTGCTATGAATTTCCCTCTTAGGACTTCTTTTGCTATGTCCCATAGATTTTGGATTGCCATGTTTTTGTTTTCTTCCTTAATCTCATTATTAACTCATTCATTGTTTATTAGCATGCTATTTAGCTTTCTTTGTCTGTTTTTCAGTTATTTCCTTGTAATTGATTTCAAGTTTCATACCTTTGAAAATAGAGAAGATGCTTGATATGATGTCAACCTTCTTAAATTTATTCAGACTTGTCTTGTGGCCTGACATGTGGTCTATCTTGGAATATGTTCCATGTGCACTTAAAAAGAATGTATATTCTGCTGCTGTAGGGTGAAAAGCTCTAAAAATATTAATTAAATCTATCTGGTTGAATGTATCATTTAAGTCTACTGTTTCTTGTTGATTTTCTGTCTGGAAGATCTGTCCATTGGTGTCAACGGGGTGTTAAAGTCCCCTACTATGACTGTATTACTATTTATCTCTCCTTTACTTTGGTTAATATTTGCTTTGTGCATGTAGGTGCTCCTATGTTGGGTGCAAAAATGTTTACTAGGGTGTGTCTTTTGTTGGATTGACTTCTTTATCATTCTGTAATGTCCTTCTATGCCTCTTATTATAGCCTTGTTTTAAAGTCTATTTTCCCACAGCATTATTTCATTTCCATTTGCATAAAATATCTATTCCAATCCCTTTACTTTCAGTCTGTGTGTCTTTAGATCTCAAATGGGTCTCTTATAAGCAGCATATGCATAGGTCTTATTTTCTTATCCATTCAGCTACCTTATATCTTTTTATTGGAGCATTTCATTCATTTACATTTAAAGTGATAGGTACATAGTTATTACCATTTTATTATTCATATTTATGGCATTATTTTTTCTTCCCCTTCTTTTTAAAGAAGTCCCTTCCAAATTTCCAAATTTCTTGTAATACTGGCCTGGTAGTGGTAAATTCCTTTAGTGTTTTTCTGTCTAGGAAGCTCTTTATCTCACCTTCCATTTTACTCAATAGCGTTGCTGGGTAGAGTAGTCTTGGTTGTAGGTCCTTGCTTTTCATGACTTTGAATATTTCATGCCAATTCATTTTGGCCTTTAAAATTCTGTTGAGAAATAAGCCGACATTCTTATGGGACTACCCTTGTATATAACTAGCTACCTTTCTCTTGCTGTTTAAGATTCTTTCTTTGGTATTTTAATGATGATTATGTCTCGTTGTAGATCCATTTTGGTTCATATTGTCTGGGACTCTCTGTACTTCCTGGTCTTGTATGTCTATTTACTTCATCAAATTCTGGAAGTTTTCAGTAGTTATTTCCTCAAATAGGTTCTCAAACCCTTGCTTTCTCTTTTCTTCTGGTATGCCTATGATGCAAATGTTGTTACACTTGATGTTGTCCCAGAGGTTTCTTAAACTATCCTTGTATTTTTATTTTTTTCTTTTTGTTGTATATTTTGATCAGGTGTTTTCTGCTACCTTATCTTCCAAATCACTGATTCAGTCCTCTGCTTCATCCCATATAATGTTGATTCCTACTAGTGTATTCTACACTTGAGTTATTATATTCTTCATTTCCAACTAGTTCTTTTTTACGGTTTCTATGTCCTTTTTTATGTTTACTATCTATTTGATGAAGTTCACACTGAGTTCCTTGAACATCCTTATAACCAGTGTTTTAAACTCTGTATCAAGTAGGTTGCTTGCTTCCATTTCATTTTGTTATTTTTCTGAAGTTTTCTTCTGCGCGTCCATTTGGGACATATTTCTTTGTTTTCTAATTTTGGCTGACTCTCCGTGCTCATTTCTAAGTATTAGAAAGATGTGGTATGTCTCCCCATCTTAGCCCAGTGGTCTTATGTAGTAGATGTTCTGTATAGCACAGTGGTGCAGTCTCCCTGATCACCTGTGCTGAGTGCTCTAGGAGTGACCCTTGTCTTGTGTGTGCTCTCCTGTTGTAGTTGAGCCTTCATTGTTGTTGGCATGTTCATGAGTGGGATTGACTCTCAGGCTAGTTAGCTGTATTTGCCACACCCACAATGTATGAGCTGCTGTATGTGGGCTGACCCTATGGAATGAAGTTTGCCCCAGTGGATTCTTGTGCCTGTTGATTCCACTCTTTGGGTTTGCCACTTATGAGGCTAATGAGGTGGTATTCTGTTGCAGTCTAATGGCAGCCTCCAGGTGTGTTGGTTCTGGAGCCCCTTGGGAGAAGCTGCCATGCTGGCCAATGTCAGCCACTGACTGTAACCAACCCTGGGCTACCTGGTTGGAGCTACAAAGCTATCCGTGTTTTGTTGCTGCCTGAGCTGGATCTGAAGTTATGTGAGAGAGGCCATGCAGTGAACCAAAGCCAAATTCCACCAGTACCAGGCCTGGGGCAGCTAAGTAAAAGGCCCAGGGCACCCCCAGACCTGAGGCTGCATGCCAGCTGCCGATAAGGTTCAGCAGCTGAATGGGCCTCAGCGGTATGTGATTTCGATGAGGCAGGGCCTCAGGAAGTTACCAGAGTGGGGCAAGTGGTATTGCTTCAGTTGGTGCAGACTCAGATTTGTTGCCAGTGCTGAGCCTGTGGCCATTCACAAAAGTCCCAGCTCACACTGAGGCCAGCCACTGCCCACCTCAGGCCCACAGACTACCAAGATTTGTTCAAGAAATACTGAAGCTAGGGCCAGGGCTGGTTCCCCACCACAAAGTGTCTCCCAAGATGTGAGAGCCATGGCCTACTGATTGCTGCTAAAGAAATCTGCTGAGAGCACGGGGTGGGGCTGGTTGCCCAGTAACCACCCAAAATTGCCACCAGGCAATTTTGATGTCGGGTGAGGTAGAGTGAGTAGTTCTTATCAGGCCAATGCAGATTCATTTTTGGCTACACGTGAGGAGAGTGCAACACAGGCAAGATGGCACTCACCCACAGGGTGCACCAGAGGGGGGTTCAACAAAGGGACAATGGCAGCTGTCCCTCTAGCCCTTGCCCCTAAGCCACAAAACTCAGTCTGTCCCTGCAGGTCTCTGGCACCTCCGAAACCACTATCCCCAGCCCCATCAGAGCCTAGGGTGAGTGCCTTTGAGTGATCGAGTTTGGGGGTGGGCCCTTCAAGGAAAAGTCTGGATTTCTATCTGCCTTCCACCCCACCCAGACTACCAGAATCCCCACTGATCCTCATAACCAGATCCTATGAGGACCCCTCCCCTCCTGGCACTGGAACCCCAGACTGGAGAGCCTTGGTATAGGCTGCAGCCCCTTTCCCCTCTTCCAGGGCGGGGTTGCCTCAGAACCCAGACATCCCTCCCCTCACTCAACTACCACCCATGGCCACAGGACCAGCCTGTCCATATCTCTGCCCCTTCCAACCAAGTCTGCTCTCTACATCTCCAGCCATAGGAGTTCTGTTCAGCCAGCCCTCAGATCATTCTCTAGGTTGACTGCCTCAAAATCTAGCCTTACCCTTAATGTGGTCATGGGAGGAAGCATGTACAGCATCCACCCACCCCACCATCCCAATAGGAACTCTGGTTTTATATGTTATAGTCATACATCTGAGAGAGATAAGACTAATAAATTATCCCAATTATATAGATGAAGAAACCTCTATATAAAACATCTATATTCAGAGGAGTTAGGTAACTTGTCCACATTTGTAAAGCTAGGAAGTTCATGAGCCAATACTAAAATCCAGGTAGTAAATGAAGGAAGCTACTGTATGTGGTTGCCACACATTTTTTTCCTGTTTGACCAACTAATTAACACCTGTGCTGGGATTATGGTAACACACACAGTATTACTTACTGGCATGAAGCATGGGTTTTGTTACTTACTCACACTTGGCCTTGGACAAGGCACTGATCAGTTCTATGCCTCAGTTTCTTAATCTGTAAAAAGTAAATAATAATAATGCCTACCTCTCAGAGACATTATAAGAACTCTTCTATGAGATAATTCATGTAGAGCATTTAGTGTAGTGCTTCACATGCAGGAAGAACCCAGTACCTATAAACTATTATTCTTATATTTTAAAATACTCAAGTTGTGGCTCTTGCTAACAAGTACAAATACAAAGTAGATGTTTATGAGGCTGTGGAGGCTGCCAAGGTTATTTTGCAATACATGCTTTGATAAGGAGCAAATTTATTCATAACCATGAGGAGCCCAAAGATGGAAGATGTGATAACAAAGGGTGATGCAACTCTAAAAGGCCATAAATGGTAATAACCCCTTTCACAATGCATGTTGCCCTTGGGGCCACTAGAAAGCTAGGCAATGTTAGGCAGCTGACACTGTGCTGTGACTGCTTTCAGCCATGGCAAGAAGTGTATTTGCCATTGCCACTCTTGGGGCCCAGCATCTTTCCAGTGAGTCAATACTCTCATACTCCCTAAACATATATCAGTCAGATACACTTATCCCTATTGTTCCAAAAAGTAGGAGGGTAGAGAGAGGTGGAGCAATTGGAAAATGAGGAGGAAAAAAAATAGGGAAGGGAATAGGTCCAGAACAGTGACAGGAGGTGATGCAGAAGTAAATGTTGTCTACCTTCCTCTGGATACAGCCAGCTTAAAGGGGTAGTCAGTTCTAAAGAATGCAGGGAGTAGTGATAGCATAACGTTATGATCATGATAAATGCCACTGAATTTTTTAC
Source organism: Rousettus aegyptiacus (assembly GCF_014176215.1). NCBI lineage: Eukaryota > Metazoa > Chordata > Mammalia > Chiroptera > Pteropodidae > Rousettus > Rousettus aegyptiacus. The sequence continues at coordinate 66,651,936 of NW_023416312.1, read as the reverse complement.
TTTAAATTGGTTCAATTTTGTGTTATATGAATTTTGCTTTAACATAAAAAAGAACTCAAGGGGTTATAGTAGCATGGTATGGTCCAAGAGAGAATTTTATGCAGACCCTGCCCTGGCCTGGGGTTCAAAGAGCCCCTCATGGGCAATAAATGTCTGTTTGTATCTCTCCTGTCACCTGTCCTCTCAGTGCTGCTCACTCATGCAGCGGTGGTGGTTTTGTGTGTGTGTGTGTGTGTGTGTGTGTGTGTGTGTGTAAGAGAGAGAGAGAGAGAGAGAGAGAGATTTCTCAGAGTAGCTCCTATGATCCTCGACTGTGTGAATTTTCTCAAATAATAATAGTCACAACACTTAGTCCTTATTAAGCTCCTACAACGTTCCCAGATTTAATCCTCAGAGCAAGCACTAAAGGTAGAAATTATCACACCCTATGAGAGAATGGAGATTCGAGTTCCGGAAGTTGCTGTAAAGTCACTCTGTAAGTCAAGGGGACATGCTAAAACTCAAACCCAGGCAGTGAAGCCAGCTGATAGCTGTGCTTGCTGCATAGTGCTCTCTGCTTCAGGCACCAAACACCTACTCTCTGTCAGATGCAATGAAGATACCAGAACATTATAAAGAACATGGCCCTCAAGGAAGTAATAATCCAGATTAGGGAGGATCTACTGGAGGAGACTACAAAGAACCATTTTAAAGAATGTTTGGCTGCTGAGTAAATTTACTAAGAAAAAATTCAGAGAAGAGCTGATAGTAATAGTAACCACAACAATTATAATAGTTTATATTTGCTGAGCACTATTCTATGTGCCTGACATATGTTTAACATGTCCAACCTTATTTATTCTTTACAGCTATCCTGAGAGTTATATACTAGTACCAGCCTCATCTAAGAGTAAAGGAAGTAAGGCTCAGGGAGGTAAAACAAAGTAATTTGTTCAAGGTTGCACTATTAGCAGGTAGGGGTAGACTAGGTTTGAAATCACTTTGTCTATACATAAAAGAAACTCAATAAATACCCATCGAATGAATGACTATCTTCCACCTATTTGAGCACTTACTATTTTCTCCATCTCATTTAATGCTCAGAACCCTATGACTTACTGCTATTATCGGCCCTACTTTAAAGATAAGGAACCTAAATCTCAGAGATTTTAAGTCACTTGCCCAAGTTCACACAACTATTAAGAGGCAAAACTATGATCCGAACCAACCCAGGTCTGCCAACTCCCAGTCTTTCTTATTTGTCTTTTAGAGCCTTCTCTGCAGCTATGTGCTCATTAAAGTTTCACAGCCTCCCTCTGTGAATCCATGTCAGTTGGCCTTGATTTAGACTGTAAACAAGGGAGATACAAAAAACAGGGTAGCCTCTATTTCAATGCATGAAAAAAACTGTGATCACAGCATACAGGCAGAGGGAAAGGGAGTTACCATGGAAGAGGGAGTGGGAAAGGGACTGGAAAATTCTGATGGAGGCAGGGCCTGTTCTTCATATACTCCTGCCAGGGAGAGATATTTGGCTCCTCTTACAGCGGAGGCAACAAACTTGAAGCATGCCACAACCAGCACAAAATGGGAATCTTCCTTGGAAATCTATTTCTAATTAGTCCCCACGCTAGAGGCTCAGGCAGAATTATGTTGTTCTCTGCAAGAGCCTTAGCTCAGCGCCAAGTGCCACTCACCAGGAAGAGCTGAACTTCTCTTGTGACAGGTATCATGGGCTCACTTTTGAAGAAAATGCTACACGACCCCCTTCCATTTGCTATTAGCCTTTGTTTATGCTTGTTCTGTTGGGTGCTTTGTTCTGTGAATCAGAGTAACTCTCATAGGGCTAGGTCATGTGGTTCAAAGGGAGTTTCCCTGGTCAAGAGGTCAAGATGATGGGCTGCAATTCATGGATCCCAAGATGCCCATGCTACTTCACTTAGAGAATTTCTCCTACAGTGCTGAGCCCAGAGTTGGTGGTTCCAAAACATTTGTTGATTGACTGACAGATTTATGGTGGGATAATTCAGTCCTAGAACTTTGCTACTCCCAAGTAAGTGCGATCCATGGACCAGTGGCTTCGGCATCATTAGGGAGTCTATTAAAAATGCTGACTCTCAGGCCCCACTGCAGACTTTCTGAATCAGAAACTGAGTTTTAACCAGGCCTCCAGGAAATTTGTGTGAGTGTCAAAGGAGGAGAAGCACTGATGTAAGACAGTGGCTCAGAAAGGCTTTCACTGTCACCTATCAATAGTAGGTTCCTATTCCCTCTGTTTTCTGAATCCAGTGGTTTCCAAATCTAGTTGTACATTATTTCATTTGAGGAGCTGTGTATTATTTATTTTTAGAATTTTTTTATTCAGAAACGATTTTAAACTAACAGCAGAGTTCTAAAAATGGCACAAAAACCCCCTTGTCAGCAGGGTAAGCCCCCATCCAGATTCATCGAATGTTGGAATTTTGCCATATTTGCTTTCTTTTTATCTCTCTACCTTTCTATGTATATTTTTCCTTCCTAATCCATTTGAGTTAGCCGCAGACATCATATCCTTCACCCCTAAATACTTTAGCATGTATTTCCTAAGCACAGGCTATCCTCTTACATAATCACAGTACAAGTATCAAGTTAAGAAATTTTTATATTGATACAATAATAATACCTAATATACAGTGCATATTCAAATGTGGCCAATTGCCTCAATGATGTCCTTTATGACAATTTTGGTTTCCATCTGGAGAGCTATTAAAAAGTGTCAATACTGTGGCCCTAAACCCACACTAATTAAGACAGACTCTCTGAGGGAAGTGCATGTGCATATACATTTTTTGGCTCTCTAGGAGATTGTAATGTGCAGCCAAGGCTAAGAACTTCTGTGAGATAGGCTTTTCTGTGAGCCCTGTATATTATAGGAGTTAGAAATCTTGTCAGCAGAGTAAGCTCTAATTTTCCTAGGCCCCATCTGAGTTCTGACCTAATTGCCTGTGTGGTTCCCTGGGCCTTTCCTCACTGCCTGCTGATACCTACTCTCTATTAGAAACAAAACATTCACTTTTTCATCTTGCTATTTTCCCTATAGCTGCTCAGCACAGTCCCTCTTTATAAGAAATGAAGCCTTGAATGCTATATGGTCTGTGCCGTGTTCCCCACAAAGCCAAATCTAACAAATTGGCTGCATCACCTCAAATTGCAGAAGAGCAAGGGCAAATAGTGAGACAAGAACATCAGGGATACAGCAAATCAATTAAGGTGAGGGCTAAATTTCTCTTCAGGTTGGCCACAAAGTTTCTCTAGATTTCAACAACTGCTTTCTCACAACTAGAATGTTCTCAAATGTCCTTGGCTTGGAAAGCAAGCTGCCGAGGTGAGCAGGTGTAGCAATCTGGGGTGGACAAGAAGGGATGTGCAGATGGGGAGCGATTGAAAAACTAAAGTTAATCCCATGAGCCTACAGGCTTTTGTATTTCCTGAAAGAATCTGGGTCAATCTAGCTGGTCAGTTTAACTGCGTCAATGGATCAGTTCTGTTTCCATCCACTAGCAGATGAAGGGGAAGACTGGCAGGTCTGAGAGGAAGCTGACCAAGATTTCATGATATTTAGTCTGCTGGGTGCAGAACCATTTCCCTAGCACTGAAGCAACCATCATCCCCTGTGCCCCACCCCCCACACACCCTCCCACCCAAACATCTGTTTCATTGCAGCCAAAGAAAATCAGCTTTATTTGATAGGCTCTAACGGAGGAGGCAGAGTCCAGATTTGTATGTGTTGTGTGTATATTCTGGAAGAAAGGTAAAAGTAGAAAAGGGGTCGTTGGCCTAAAAGCTGCTATGTGAATGCCTGACAAATTGACTTGCTTTCAGTATGTATTGATATTACTTAATATTTGAGAGGACTAGCCTACTCAGATGGATTGATTTAACAGATGTATCTTTGCAGCTAGTCAATGACAAAATATTTGTAAGTGGTTAGTGTGTGTCCTCTTCTCGGGAACTCAGGAATGTGCCAAATGAGATCATTTCCTTTGGCCCAGGACTCGAGAACATTTTCAATTGTGTTCATTCTGATTAGGAACTAAATAATACTCCAGTTATTGCCAAAGTCCAAATGGAGGACACTTGTATTCCTAGACAACCATTAGAAAATTCCTTAATTAGGATTCAGCGTGCACTGCCATTGACATTTCTAATCATCTCTCATCAGAGGACTCTGTCTTATTACAGATTTTAGTCCCTGCCAATAAAACAGAATGTGCTAAAATTTATCAAGTATGTGTGAATTGCACATATAAAATTTTCTTAGAAAAAGGCCAGCCTTGGAAATGTTTTCAAAGAATGTGATATTTTGTATAGCTTAACTCAAGCTAACAAAGAGACTGTCTTTCACATCAGAACTATAAAATATTGGCTAATATTCTCTCCACTTGTTAATTTTCATTCTTTAATTATTTAATGTATTAAATATAATATATATAAATTTTATACATTTAAAATATTTATGTTTTTAGTATTTTTTCCTCCCCTCCTCCCATTTTAATATTTGATACAAAAATGCACACACACTGTTAACTTTCACTCAGATTTATATGTAATAGTGGAGTTCAGACATATACCAACTCATATATTCCTGCTCTGATCCTGAGTCTTGTCCCATCCCTTTCAGTTGTTGCCACTGCCATAGTTATTCTCCCTTTCTATCATCCTGCTCCAATCCATTCTCCAAATACACGTGTCTTCTGCTTTCAGAATAAAAGCCCTAAATCCTTAGTTTAGCATTCAACCCCCACTCCACAACCTATTAAAGACTACCTCCAATACTCCCAGTCCTATACCCAGTACTCCAGGCAGACCTCTCCTTTACTGTTACATATGAAGTAAGGTAGCCAAAAATGTTTGGAAAGCTTACAATGTGCCAGACACTGTTTTTACTACTTTGTGTCATTATCTCATTTACTCATTCCCACACCAGATGAGGTATGTTATATTACTCTCATTTTCCAGGTAGAGAAATAGAGGCTAATGTTAAGTAACTTGCCCAAGGTCAGGCAGCCACTAAGGTATGGAGTCAGGGTTGGAAGCCACCTAGTCTCACTCTATAGCCTGTCCTCTTTACCTAGCCTGCCTAAATGTTTTGTGGAATTTGTCCTGAATTTTCTTGCCTACATATTTTTGTTCATGGGAATATAGAAATAACCCTTTTTATCATCTCTGCCTGTTGAAATCTTGTCCAGAACAAATAATACCTCCTCTATGAAGCCTCCCCTGAGTTCCCAACAACTGAAATTTTTTTCTCCTGGCTCAGTGTTCTCATAGTATTGGCTCTAGTACTTACACTATTTTTTATTATTGTAGTTACTTGTACATGTGTGTCTTCCTACCTACCTCCATCCTGCCTTACAGGAAGCTGAGCTCACTATCACTGTGACTCTGCAATGCTGAAGCCAAGAAAGTGACAGTCAGGTGCATCACTAGGGATGTGGTAGAGGTGAGCAATGTGGTAATCTCTAAGTTCACTTTGATCTTGAGGATTCTATAATCCTGGGTGGCAGTTTTCCCAAGGGCAGGGATGCACCTTCTACAACACCAAGGAGAAGAGCTGGCATGTCTCTGGGGAATTGCTGAGTTGGCAAAACTACATTATCTCTGATGCATGTGCAGATAAACAAATACTGGCTATACTTTCCCTTCCAGTCTCTGTATGTCTATTCATCACTGTCGTGTGTATTTGAAGGTGACATTGCTATGCAGTTGTGGCTCAAGAGCTGCAGTTCTTTTCACATTCCTTCACTCTAAAGACTATTCTTTGTGTCCTGTGAGTTGATGATACAAATACATACTGATGTTTGCAGCACTCGATGCTTTCCCTTTCAGTCTAGACCAGTGATTTTCAAACTTGAGCAATAATCAGAGTCACCTAGAGGGTTTGTTAAGACACATTGCTGGAGTCCAGCCCCATGAAGTCCACATTAAGACCTGAGATTTGGCACTTCTCACAGGTCCCTGGGCCACACTGAAAATTACTATCCAACAGTAGCTTCAATTCGTGCCTTACCTCTAATTGCTGTTCACTGAATATGAAGGGTTGGTGGGGCTGAAGCAGGAGGAGGAACTCTCAATTCTAGTGGTGCCGATGGCTAAAGATTAAGGTTTTACTGCAGCTGCTGGTTCTAGCAAGCTGGGCAACCTTGGGTAAGTCTCTGCACTGCTCTGGGTCTCTAGCTTCCTCACAGGCACAAAGATGGGGTGAAGTTAGTGATTGCTACTTTGGGTATTTCTAGAAATCAGAGTTGGTCTGTTGCTCTTATTCCAGCACAGATACCCCACAGAACCTTCTCAAGCATCCCAGCGTCCACTCCTATCCACCATTACTCCAAGCTGGGGTGGTCCACTTGCTTGGATGAAGGGGTCTCTGTTTAAAGTCATCCCTATGTGTGATACCCAAAAAACAAAGTTTGCACCCTCCCGCGTAGAAACCCAAATCTGCCATTTCATGGCATGGGTGTCTCTTGTGTACTATTTTAAAGGTACTTTAGCTCAGAGAGGAGAATACAGAATCTTTGAGCTAATCTCCTGCATGTAAATCCTAGTTCTAACCACTTACTGTGTAACCTTGGGGAAGTTAGTAAACATTGCTTAGCATTACTTGCTTAACTTTAAAACAGAAAGAAACAGTACCTACTTCATGGGGTTGTTGTGAAAAATAAATGAGATAATGTATGCAAGGCATTTACCATGTGCCTGGCACATAGGAAGTATTCAAAAATGGTAGCCGTTGTTTCTAAAAAGAGGGTAATGGCCCTTCTATTACATAAAACATGTAGGAAACCATAGAACACTATGGCTGTCAAATTTCTACTTTCATACCTCCCCCACAGTACATAATAACAACAATAGTAATAATTCACACATATGCGATATTTTATACTTTTAAAATGCTACCTACTAAATCCTCTCATCTAATCTTTATAACACTATGAAAACAAGGCCAACACACTTGTGTGGATGTCTGGATGGGTTGAGCTGTTCCAAAAACACCATTGCTGTCTATTTGTCTCCCATGCAGTAAGCTGGCTTTTCCTGTGTGGATTTCTACTTCTGCAGAGTTGCAAGAGGAAGCATCCTGGGCCATTGCTGCCAGCTAAAGAGCCTCCAGGAAACCCCTGTGGTTCTTCACCTGTATTGCAGGTACACATCGGGCCAGGGGGCTGCTTCCTGTACAGCATCATTTCCTGCATTCTGTTTAGTGCATACATTACCAGACCCAAACATCCAACTAATACTAATTGAATAACTTGAGGACTTTTGATAATAAATATAAACCAAACCAGAGGATGTTCTGGATTTTTCATCAATTCTACTTATTAGTCCAAGAAAAATCAGCCTACCCCGCTATGATACCAATTATACTTCTCATTACGGTAAAATCATATAGGCAAAATCATGAAGATGTCTCAGGCTGTGGTATTACTGCCACACTAAACATTAATTAGAGCTCAGTGATTGGAGGGGAATAAAACACAGGAGACTTAGGACTTGTTATAGCACTTAATAATGATTTGTTTCCTCTCCAGAAATTGGACAGGGATTCAAGACTTTAGCAATTTCACTGCTCTGCTCTTTTCTTTCCTTCATGATTCTGTCATTTGTGACTCTGCTGGAAATAGAGGACAAAAGCAGGCCTTCTATTTGGTGTCTAGTTTTTGACTTCCCTAATCCTTCCTCTGTGGTCAGTTTCTTTCTGTTATCTTTAAGACCACAGATGAGGCAAACTGACCTTCTTTGCTTTGCTTTAGCCACAGTGAGGTTCTCGCTGTTTCTTAAACCGTTCGGGACTCAGGGCGTTTGCACATACTGCTCCTTCAGATTGATATGGCCCTTCTTTGGGCTCCTGCTCCCTCTCATCCTTAAAGTCTTTATTCAAATATCATCTGCTCAGTGAGGCCTTCCATACTATCATATTTTAAATGGCTCCTCTACTCTTCCTTATCTCTTTTACCTGCTTTCTCTTCATAGCACACATTGCCTTCTTATATACTATATAATTTCCAGATTGTTTTATTTATTCATTCGTATTTCTTTCCCCCACCACCACACATGAAAAGGTAAACCCCAAGAAGGAAGGGGTATTTTTAACTTTTTATTCTGAAATAAATTTTGTTTAAAGTGTTCTTTTTTTCTGGAGAATAGAGAGATGTTTATTTCTTTCATAGCTTCTATCACAAAACTAAATACTTATTTATTTTTTTTAAATTTTATTTTATTATTAGTTTCAAGTATACAGTACATTAGTTAGATATTTATATAGTTTATAAAATGATCCCCCAATTGTTCTCTCTCTTCTGGCTCTCCACCTTGCCATTCCTTTAATGCTAATTGCATTCCCTATGCCATGCTCCCCATCCCTGTGACAACAGATCAACTATTAATTTGTACTTTTAACCATTCAACTAATTCTCCCAGCCCTCCAGCCCAACCGCCCTCCCCTCCGGCCATCACAAGATTGTCCTCTATATTTGTGAGTCTTTTATTTATTAGTTTGTTCTTTTTGTTCCTTAGATTCTACATATAGGTGAAATTGTATGGCATTTATCTTTCTCTGTCTGACTTATTTCATTCAGCATAAACATTTCATTTCCATACTACTTCAAAAGCAGGTTTTCATACAAATTATTTAAGATCTAGTGAGGGAAGATGGCATGTGTGCCTCCTTTAGCAACCATACAAAAATTATAGCAAAACTACAGAGCAACCAGTATGCGGAATCACCTGAGATATGGTTGAACAGAAGCCATAACTAGAGACAAAATGACAGGTCACCTCAAACCAGTAGGAGAGATGGAGATGCGAAACATCCCGGTCCCAAAACCATGTGTAGCAATCAAGAATCGGGAGGGTTATCTTGGCTACAGAGCCCTCTCCACCACCTGAGGAGCAAAGAGTCACAGCCACACACTGGGCTTCCCAGCCCAGGGATCCAGTGCCTGGAACAAAAGTCCCCACAACCTCTGGCTCCGAAAACCAGAGCAGGTTGTAGCTGAGTGAGATGGAAGGCTGCGAGAGTCTCAGGCATTCATTCCTCTTGAGGAGCCCACACCCAGACTCACTTGCTGATAAACATGCTAGCTCAGAGTGGCAGCACTGGGGCAGCTGTTTGAAGAGTGTAAAGAACACATGGGGAGGAACTGAGTTGTCTGGCTTCAAGATGAGGGCCAAAGGGGTGGCTTTCACCCAGACAGAAGTGCTGGCAGTATCCATTGATCCTTTTTTGAGCCCTTCCACCTCCCAGCATGAAGACACAGGCAGCCACCATATCTGAGTCTCCATCAACCTGGTTAACACAAGTCACTCCTCCTAGGAGATTCCTTGAGATCCCACCCTCCCACCTTGTGGGCCCACTCAAGCTGCTTCCAGTGTTTTATCCATACAAATGGACTATCTTGGCTCATGCTACAGACCTAGTACTGGCAGAAAATCTGCTGTATAAACCTGATGGCCCCATATCTCAATGAGGTGCTGCCCCACCCAACCCACAAATTACCTGTGGCAAGCCTGTTCCCAGACAACCAGTCTCATCCTGTGCTTTCCTTAGGACACAAATTTGGCAGAAAATAACAGCACTCAGTTCATGTGTCCCACTACAGCCTGTGCATCCAGGGAGAGACTTTTGGTGGTGGGCCACAAACACCTGCCCCCAAGCTCTAGTAATTCTTAAACAGATCTTGGGTGTTTGCAGGCCCAAGGAGGGCAGCAGCTAGCCTTGCTGTGATCTGAGAATTTTACAGGAAGCCACAGACACAGCACTAGCATGTAAATTGACACTACAGTGGCAGAAGAAAATCTGCTCAACATATCCGGGTGACTCCCCGAGTCCTACACCATCCAACACGCATATCACCCAGAGACTCACAGTTCCAGAGACTTATGGGCAACTGATAGGCAGCATCAGGCCTTGAAGAGCACTGGTCCTTCAGCTAAACCACCCCAGGCCAAATATTAAGGATAACTGACTGGACTACAGCTTAATAGCATTGTTTCTTCCACTTACCTATATATCTAGCATAGGCAGCAACCATTTGTGGATAACTCTGTAGCCCTCATCACAGAAATCAAAGACAGTAGCAGACCTTGGCCTACTGGGAAAGCCCTTGCAAGGGGCCTCAAATTCAACAAACATGGAGGCTGGTGCTAGACCACAACAGAGCAACTCCTGACTAATTCCATAAGCAGTACACAAAAATGGTGGTCAAAACAAGTACACAAGCCTACTAAGGCAAATCCCACACAGTGAGGACAGACCCCACACAGCAACACATACCCTCTGGGCATAGTCAATTCCCGCGGTTAGTAAGCCCATCTATTAATTCCATCCACTGATGTACTAATACCAATAAAGGATTAGCTACAGCAGAAAAAATACACAACTCATACAAAGATTACGTCCTGAGCAACCAGCATAGGTGATTATATAGAGTGTACCACTGGGCCGCACAGGACACCTTCCACATAAGGCCATCTGGGCAAGGCTGAGGGACAAAACGTCCTGACACATAGAAATGAACACAGATATGTTAATAAAATAAGAAAACAAAGAAATGTGTCACAAATGAAACAATAGGAGAAAACTTCAAAAAATAAACTAAATGAAATGGAGGCAAGCAACCTACAAGAGACAGAGTTCAAAATGGTTATCCTACAAGAGACAGAGTTCAAAATGGTTATAAGGATGCTTAATGAACTTGGGGGAAGAATGAATAAGTTCAATGAGAATCTCAACAGAGAGATATAAGCATAAAAAAGACAAAACCATAAAAAAGAACCAGTCATAAATAAAGAATACACTAACTGAAATGAAGAATACACTAGAAGGAATCAATAGTATTGGATGAAGCAGAAGATCAAATCAGCCAACTGGAAGACAAGGTAGTGGAAAACATCTGAATGGAACAAAAAAAAGAAAAAAAAGTCAAATGAGGATAGTTTAAGAAACCTTTGGGACAACATGAAGCACAACAGTATCCACATTATAGAAGTACCAGAAAGAGAAGAGATGCAAGAGATTAAGAATCTATTTGAAGAAATAATGACAAGAAATTTCCCTAACCTGGCAAAGGTATTATACATACAAGTCCAGAAAGCACAGAGTCCCAACCAAGAGGAATTCAAACAGACTCACATTGAGACGCCATAATTAAAATGACCAAGGTCAAAGACAAAGACAGAATATTAAAAGCAGAGAGAGAATGGCAGCTCGTTACTTACAAGGAGATCCCCATAAGAATGTCTCCTGATTTTTCAACAGAAACTTTATAGACCAGAAGAAACTGGTAAGATATATTCAAAGATATAAAAACCAAGACTCTACAACCATGAATACTCTGCCCAGCAACGCTATTGATTAAAATGGAAGGTGAGGTGAAGAGCTTCCCAAATAGGAAAAAGCTTATGGAATTCAATACGACCAAGAAAGTATTACAAGAAATGTTAAAGGGACTTTGGCATAAATAAATAAATAAATAAATAAATAAATAAATAAATAAATAAATAAATGTAAAAGCAAATAAATACGAATAATAAAATGACAGTAGCTATGTACCTATCAATAGTCACTTTAAATGTAAATGGATTAAATGCTCCAATCAAAAGACATAGAGTAGCTGAATGAATAAGAAAACAAGACCCATAGTTATACTGTCTACAAGAGATTCACTTCAGATCAAAAGATGTACTAAGAAAGTAAAGAAATGGGAAAAGATATTTCACAGAAATGGAAATGAAAAAATAATCTGGGTTAGCAATACTTATATCAGAGAAAATAGACTTTAAAACAAAGACTATAATAAGAGACAAAGAAGGGAATAACATAACGACAAAGGGATCAATACATCAAGAGGACATAACCCTAGTAAACATATATGCACCCAACATAGGAGCACCTACTTTATAAAGCAATTATTGACTGACCTAAAAGGAGGGATAAACACTAATACAGTCATATTGGGGGACTTTATAACACCCCATTGACACCAATGGACAGATCATCCAGACAGAATAAACAAGAAAATAGGGGGCTTAAATGATACACTAGAATTAATAGATATTTTCAGAGCATTTCACTCCCAAGAAGCAAAATATACATTTTTCTCAAGTAAACATGGAACACATTCCAGGATAAATCACGTTAGGACAGAAAATGAGTATAAATAAATTTAAGGAGATTGAAATATATCAACTGTCTTCTTCGAACACAATGGTATGAAACTAGAAATTAAATACAAGGAAAAAACTGGAAAATACACAAACACATGGAGGCTAAATAACATGCTACTAAACAATGAACAGGTTAACGATGAGATCATAAAGAAATCAAAAGTAACTATAGACAAACGAAAATGAAAACGCGACCCAAAATCTATGGAACACATTGAAAGCAGTACTAACATGGAAATTCATAGCAATACAGGCCTAATTCAAGAAACAATAAACACACAAATAGACAGTCTTATCTTACACTTAAAAGAACTAGAAAAAGAACAGCAAAGCCAAAGTGAATTGAAGGAAGGAAATAAGATCAAAGCAGAAATAAACAAAACAGAATATAGAAAAACTATACAAAAGATTAATGATAAATAAAATTGAAAACAAAATAATAGAAAAAATAAATGCAAGAAAGAGAAGGTTATTAAAACTGACAAATCCCTGGCTAGACTCACTAAAGAAAAAAGAGAAAGAACACAAATAAAAAAATCAGGGATGAAAGAGGGGAAATTATGACTGATATCACAGAAATACAAAGGATCATACAAGAATAATAGAAGAAATGTACTTAGAAAAATACAACCTTCCCAGACTGAAACAGGAACAACTGGGAAATTTAAATAGACCAATCAGCAGTATAGAAATTGAAACAATCATCAAAAACCTACCAAAAAGTAAAAGTCTAGGACCAAATGGCTTAACCAGTGAATTCTACCAAATGTTCAAAGAAAATTTAATACCAATTCTCCTCAAACTCTTCCAAAAAATAAAAGAGGAGGCAATACTTCCCAACTGATTTTATGAGGCCAGTATTACTCTGATATCAAAACCTGGTAAATATAACATAAAGAAGAAAACTACAGACCGGTAAGTTACATGAACACAAATGGAAAAATACTAAATAAGTTACTAATGAACCGAATACAGCAACAATTAAGAATATTATACACCACAATCAAGTGGGCTTCATCTCAGAGGCACAAGAATGGTTCAATATATGCAAATCAATTAATGTGATATACTACATAAACAAATTAAAAAATAAGAATCATATAATCATATCAGTAGATGCAGAAAAAGCCTTTGAGAAGATACAGTATCCATTTAAGAGCAAAACACTTCACAAAATCAGTATAGATGGAAAGTACCTTAACATAATAAGGGCCATATATGACAAACCCTCAGCCAACATTATACTGAATGATGAAAAACTAAAAACCTTCCCTCTAGATCAGGAACAAGACAAGGCTGTCCACTAATGCCACTCTTATTCAATATAACATTGGAGGTCCTAGCAAATGCAATCCGACAAGAGAAAGATGTGAAAGACATCCAAAGAGGAAACAAAGAAGTCAAACTCACTATTTGCAGATGACATGATTCTCTATATAGAAAACCCTAAAGACTCCACAAGAACACTACTAGAGATAATAAACAAATACAGTAAAGTCTCAGCATACAAAATCAATGTTCAAAAATCCATAGTGTTCCTGTACTCTAATAATGAAGCGTCAGAAAAAGAAGTGGAAAAAATAATGCCTTTTGCAATTGCAACAAAACAAATAAAATCCCTAGGAAAAAATCTAACGAAACATATGAAGACCTATGTAATGAAAACTACAAAACCCTATTAAAAGAAATCAAAGAAGATACAAAGAAATGGAATGATACTCTGTGTTCTTGGGTTGGAAGAATCAACATAGTTAAAATGACAATATGACCTAAAGCATTATACAGATTTAATGCAATCCCCATCAAAATCTCATTGACATTTTTTAAAGATATAAAACAAAAAAATCATCAGATTCATATGGAAGCACAAAAGACCCTGAATTGCCAAAGTAACCTGAAAAAGAAGAATGAGGGTAGAACTATCACTCTGCCAAACTTCAAATTATATTACAAAGCGACAGTAATCAAAACGGCATGGTATTGGCAGCAAAACAGACACATGGGCAAGTGGAACAGAATCAAGAGTCCAGAAGTAAACCCATATTTATATGGGCAAATAATTTTCAACAGAAACACCAAAAACATACAGTGGATAAAGGAAAGCCTCTTCAATAAATGGTGCAGGGAAAACTGGAAAGCCAACTGCAAAAGAATGAAATTAGACAGTTGTCTATCACCACACACCAAAATTAACTAAAAATAAATTAAAGACATGAATATAAGACCTGAAACAAGAAAAAATGCATAGAAGAAAACATAGGAACTAAAATCAAGGTCCTTGGACTTAAAGAGGATTTAATGAATTTGGCCTCTAAAGCAAGCAAAGTAAAGCAAAAATAAATGAATGAGACTATGTGAAACTAAAAAGCTTCTGCTCAGCAAAGAAATTGTCAACAAGGTAAGAGATAACCATCTGAATGGGAAAATATATTTGCAAGAAATGCCCCAGATAAAGGCCTAATATCCAAAATGTACAAAGAACTCATACAACTCAATAACAACAACAACAACAACAACAAAAACAAATGATCCAATCAAAAATGCACTGCAGACCTTAACAGACACTTTTCCCTAGAGGACATACAAATGGCCAACAAATCTATGAAAAGATGCTCAACATCACTAGCTATTAGGGAAATGCAAATCCAAACCACCGTGAGATATCATCTCACACCTGTTAGAATAGCTATAATCAGCAGGATAAGTAATCGCTAATGTTGGAGAAAATGCAGAGAAAAAGGTACCCTCATACACTTCTGGTGGGACTGCAAATTGGTAAAGCCACTATGGAAAACAGTATGGAAGTTCCTCAAAATACTAAGAATTGATCTACCATATGATCAAGCAATCCCTTTACTGGGTATTTACCCCAAAGACTTGAAAACCCATATCCGAAAAGTTATTTGCACACAGATGTTCATAGCAGCATTATTCACAGTGGCCAGGACATGGAAGCAACCAAAGTGTCCTATGATAGATGATTAGCTAAAGAAGCTGTGGTACATATGTACAGTGGCATATTCCTCAGCCATAAGAAGAGATGAAATACTGCCATTTTCAGCAACATGGATGGACCTTGAGATAATCATGCTAAGCAAAATAAACCAGACTGAAAAAGTTGAAAATCACAAGATATCACTTATATGTGGGATATAAACCTAAAAGCAACAAATGAACAGGACAAACAAACAGAGACTTATGGACATGGACTGTAGACTAGTGGTTACCAGAGGATAGGGGGTGGGGGAGAAAGGAGGAGGTAGGTGGGGTAAAGGGGGCCATATATAGGGAAGTAGGGGGAGGGTGAATTGGGTAAAGGAGATCGAATATATGGTAGCTGAAGGAAACTGGACTTTGGGTGGTAAACACACAATAGAATAAACAGATGTCAAAACAGAATGTACACCTGAAAATTATGTAATTTTATTAAGCAATGTTACCCCAGTAAACTTAATTTAAAAAAACTGATATACGGAAAATAAAGATTAATGAAACCCAGAGCTGGTTCTTTGAAAGGATAAGCAAATTAACAGAGTCTTAGCCAGACTCATCAAGGAAAAAAAAGAGGGAGAGTTCAAATAAATAAAAAGAGAAATAAAAGACGATTAGTAACTATGGACTTCACAGAAATACAAAGTATCATAAGGAAATACTATGAGCAATTATACACCAACAAATTGGACAGTCCAGAAGAAATGGATACATTCCTAGAAACATACAATCTTCCCAAGACTGAGTCAAGAAGAAATAGAAATCTTAACCGTCCGATTACCACCAAAAAAAATGAATCAGTAATCAAAAAACTCCCCCAAAACAAAAGTCCTAGACCAAATGGCTTCATAGATGAATTTTAACAATATTCAAAGAAGAATTAACATCTATTCTAACAAACTATTCCAAAGAATTCGAGAAGAGGAAAGGTTCCCTAATTCTTTTTGTGAGACCACCACTATCTTGATTCCAAAAGCAAAGACTTTAGGGGGAAAAAAAGGAAAAAAAAAACTGGCCGATATCTCTGATGAACATTGATATAAAAGTCGTCAACAAAATATTAGCAAACTGATTTTAGAAATACAGTAAAAATATCATACACCATTATCCTATTGTATTTAGTCCTGGCATATAAGATTGGTACAATATCCGCAAATCAATTGTGTGATATACCACATTAGCAAACAAAAATCATATGATCTTTTCAATAGATGTAGAGAAAACATTCAACAAAATCCAGCATCCATTTATAATAAAAACTCTCAGCAAAGGGGGAATAGAGGGAACATACCTCAACATGATAAAGGTGATATATTACAAACCTACAGCTAACATCATATTCAATGGAAAATGGCTAAAAGCATTTTCCTTAAGATCAGGAACAAGATGGAAATCATCAACAAAACAAAAAGATAACTGACTTATTGGAAGAAGATATTCACTAATGATACATCTGATAAGAGGTTAATATTAAAAATATATAAAGAATTCATACAACTCAACAATTAAAAAAAAACAAACAATCCAATCATAAAATGGGCAGAAGACCTGAACAGATACTTCTCCAAAGAGTAAATACAGATGATCCATAGACATAAGAAAAGATGCTCAAAGTCACTAATCATCAGAGAAATGCAAATTAAAACCACAATGAGATATCACCTCAAACCTATCAGAATGGCTATCATCCATAAATCAAACGACAAGTGATGAAGATGTGGAGAAAAGAGAACTTTCATACATTGTTGGTGGGATTGCAAATTAGTATAGCCATGATAGAAAAGAGTCTGGAAGCTTCTCAAAAATTATAAATGGATATATCTTTTGACCCCACAATTGCACTTCTAGGTATTTATTCAAAGAAAACCAAAATAATAATTCGTAAAGATCTATGCATCCCTATGTTCATGGCAGCACAATTTACAATAGCCAAGATACAGAAGCAACCTAAATGCCCATCAACAGATGATAAGATAAAGAAGTTGTGGTTTATATATTCAATGGAATATTACTTAGCTATTAAAAAAATGAAACCCTATCATTTGCAATGATATGGATGGACCTAGAGGTTATTATGCTGAGTGAAATAAGTCAGACAGAGAAAGAGAAATACCATATAATTTCACTTATATGCAGAATCTAAAGAACAAAAATAACAAACTATTCGAAAACAGATTCACAAATATAGTGGACAATTTGGTGATGGACAGAAGGGAGGGGAGTTGGAGGGCTGGGAAAATGGGGTGAAGGATTGAAGAAGTACATATTAGTAATTGATAGATGGTCGTGGGGATGAGGAGCACAGCATAGGGGGTACAATTAGCATTAATATATTGGCTAGGTGGAAAACCAGAGGAGAGAAGGACCAATTAGGGGGATCATTTTATAAACTATATATATATATATATGTCTAACCAATGTACTGTATACTTGAAACTAATTAAAATAAATCAATTAATTTTAAAAACAGATCAGGAACAAGACAAGGATTCCCGCTTTAAAATTTTATTGGAAGTCCTAGCTACAGCAATCGGACAAGAAAGAGAAATAAAAGGCATCCAAATTGGAAAGGAAGAAGTCAAGTTTCATTATTTGAGATGGCATGGTACTATATAGAGAGAAAAGATTCTACCAAAAACTATTAGAAGTAATCAATGAATTCAGTGAAGTAGCAGGATACAAAATTAATTTTCAGAAGTCAGTTGCATTTTATACACCAATGATGAACTTTCAGAAAGAGAAATTAAGAAAACACTCTTATTTATAATTGCATCAAAAACAATAAAATACCGAGTAATCAAATTAACCAAGTAGGTAAAAGACCTGTTCTCAGAAAATAAGTCACTGAAGAAAGAAATGAAAGAACATACAAATAAATGGAAGTGCTCATGGTTAGGAGGAATCAACATCAATAAAATGACCATAATTCTCAAAGTAATCTATAGATTCAATGCAATCCCTATCAAAATACCAATGGCACTTTTCAGAGAGATAGAACAAATAATCCTAAAATTTATATGAAACCATAAAAGATCTTGAATAGCCATAGAAATCTTGAAAAAGAAGAATGAAGTTGGAGGTATCACATTACCTGATCTCAAACTACACTACACTGCTACAAGAATCAAAATAGCATGGTGCTGGCAGAAACAGATACATTGCTTAAGGGAACAGACTAGAAAGTCCAGAAATCAACCTATGTCTATATACTCAGTTAATCTATGACAAAGGAGGCAAGAATATACGATGGAGTATAAGAGTCTATTCAAAAGATAGTGTTGGAAAAATTGGACAGGTACATCCAAAAAAACAGAAAGAAAAAGAAACTGGACCACCTTCTTACACCATATATAAGAATAGACTTGAAATGGATTAAAGACAAATTTAAGACCCAAAACCTTAAAACTTCTAAAAAAAAACATAGGCAATAATTTCTCTGATATTGCTACCAGTAATTTCATTTTGGATATACCTCCTCAGGCAAGAGAAACAAAAGAAACAATAAAAAATGGGATGACATTAAATTAAAGTTTTTGTACAGCAAAGGAAACCATCAATGAAATAAAAAGACAACTGACTGATTGGGAGAAGATATTCGCGAATGATACCTCTGATAAGGGGTTAATATCCAAAATATATTCAGAACTCATACAACTCAACAACAAAAAACAAACAATTCAATTTAAATTGAGCAGAAGACCCGAAGAGATATTTCTCCAAAGAGGAAAGACAGATGGCCAATAGACATATGAAAAGATGCTCAAGGTCACTAATCATCAGAGAAATGCAAATTAAAATCGCAATGAGATATCACCTGACACCTTTCAGAATGGCTATCATAAATAAATCAAAGAACAATGAGTGTTGATGAGGATGTGGAGAAAAGAGAACCCTCATACATTGTTGATGGGATTGCAAATTGGTACATCTGCTGTGGAAAACAATCTGGAGGTTTCTCAAAAAATTAAAAAATGGATATATCTTTTGACCTAGCAATTGCACTTCTGCATATTTATCCTTAAAACTAAAATAATAATTTGTAAAGATCTGTGCATCCCTATGTTTATGGCAGCACGATTTACAGTAGCGAAGACATGAAAGCAACCTAAATACCCATCAACAGATGATTGGATAAAGATGTTATAATTCATATATACAATGGAATATTACTCAGCTGTAAAAAACATGTAATCCTATCATTTACGATGACATGTATGGACCTAGAGGTTATTATGGTGAGTGAAATATGTCAGACAGAGAGATATAAATACCATATATTTCACTTATAAGCAGAATCTAAGGAATGAAAAGATCAAAGTAATCGAAAACAGACTCACAAATATAGAGGGTATTGTGCCGAGGAGAGTAAGTCAGATAGAGGAATACAAATGCCATATATGATTACATATATACGTGGAATCTAAAGAAGAAAATTAATAAGAAAGCGAGAAACGAAGTCATAGATACAGAGAAAATTTTGAGGGTTACCAAACGGGAGGGTGGTTGGGGGGTTGATGAAAAAGGAGGAAGGGATTAAGAAGTACAAATTGATAGTTGTGAAATGTAATAACTATACATTTTCAGAGGGGTACTAGATATATTGGGGTGATCACTTTTGTGAGTTATATAAATGTCTAATCATTATGTTGTACACCTGAAACTAATATAATATTGTATGCCAAATATAATTGAAAAATAAAAAAAAAATTTAAAAAGTAAGAAAAGAGATATGTTATTATTGGTTCTAATTTACAGATGAGAAAACTGAGATTCAGGAACTATGGCAGATACTGTAAATGCCCTGCCCATATTCTTTTGGCCTTTATTATTTCTATGCCTGCCAGCTTACTTTCAAACTGCCTGAAATAATTTTAAACTTTACAGGATAATTGTAAACATAGAGAATGTGAGAGTAGCCATATACCCTTTACCCACCTTCCCCTAATATTAATACTTTACACAATAATAGTGAAATTATTGAAACAATTATTTAATTAATCTGCAAATGTTATTAAAATTTTCCCAGTTTTTCCACAATGTCCTTTTTCTGTTCCAGGATTCAATCCAAGATCTCATATTGTATTTGTTGTCATGTCTTCTTAACTTCTAATTTGTGAAAGTTCCTCAGTTTTTGTCTTTCTGATCTTGACAATTTGACAAGTCCAGGCCAATTATTTTGCAGTTTCCTTCAATCAAGATTTGTCTGATGTTTTCCCATGGTTAGATTAATGTTGTACATTTTGAGCAAGAATACTGCAGAAATGATGCTGTGGAGGGTGGGTTTTTTGATTGTTTGTTCACTGCTGTATCCTCCATTGACCAGAACAAGACCTGACACAGGAACTGCTCTGTACTTGTGAAGACACAAAGGGACCAGACCATCAGGCATCTATACTGCATTCTGGATATGGGAAGATTATGTTCTGTGGAATACCATGTTTGTCACAAACTTCTTGTGGCTTTGAGGAAGGAAAGGCAAGATGACTGGGTAAGGGTGAGGATTCCCTAACACTCAGATAAACAGTAATAGATGATAAAATCCAAGTAGTAAGTATGTGGCCCATTAAGAGGAAAACCGGTATAACACTTGGACAAAATGATAGCGAGATTTTTTTTTACTTCTAAAAATAATCATACTCTTTCTCCTGCTAGAGACTGAATGTTTGCATACCCCATAAATTCATATGATGAAATCTAATCCCCAGTGTGATGGTATTTTGTGGTGGGGGCCTTTGGAGGTGATTAGATCATGAGGGTTGGACCCTTATAAATAGGATTAGTGCCCTTTTAAAAGAGGCCTTAGAGAGTTAACTTGTTCCCTTCCACCATGTGAGGTTACAGCAAGAAGATGGCCATCTACAACCAACAAAGCAGCAAGCCTCACCAGATACTGAATCTGCCAGCACCTTGATCTTGGACTTTGCAGCTTCAAGAACTGTGAAAAATAAATTTTGTTGTTTATAAGCCACCCAGTCTATGGTATTCGGTTATAGCAGCTCAAATGACTAAGACATGCCTCAAATAAAACCAAATACCTTACATATGTAAGTAAGTAGCTCAGTCCATAGGCTCTGAAGCCAGACTGCCTGGATTCACAATATGGCTCTGCCACATTGCAACTAGGCAATGAGGAACAAATTTCAACCTGTGTGTCATTTTTACCATTTATAAAATGAAGATACTTTTAATATTAATCTCATAGGGTTTTTCTGGGATTAATGGAGATAATACATGTGAGGAACTTAGAGCCTCATATCTGAAATATAGTAAGCACTGAGTAGGCATCATTATTATGAAGATTTATGTATTTTCCAGAACTCTGTCTAATGGATCTTCTCATTAGATATTCAAAGCAACCCCTTAGGGGCAGAGACTATTCCTTTCATTGGCTAACAGGAAATTGAGGCTTAGAAAAGTGAAAGGATTAATCTAAACTCTCCTAGCTAATAAGTGAGATAGCTGAAGTAAGATATATGTCACATGTTTCCTAGTCCCCTGATGTTCCTGTAAGGCCCAGGCCAAATGCCAACAGTCACAGAATAACAACAATCTAAGCTCAGATTTACCTTTGAGCATCAAATTCTTCTTGGTGCTGGCCAGGATCTGAAACAATGTTCTAGGGTCTTACAATACAAGTGAGAGGAGAGAGTACTAAGATAGTTCAACAAGTACCCCTGGAACAATGGGTATAGCTAACAATCACAGGTAGCCTCTACCTTATAAGGCTTCCGGGATGATTGTTTGGACTGTGGAAGGCATTTTACAAAGGAACCATCACTGTAAGCAGGGGTAAGCACCCAAGTCAGCCTACCAAATCTACCAAAAGCGGGGAGCCACTACAGCCACGGAACCTATTCCACAGGTTTTACAGGGGTGGGAAAAGAGGAAAAGGCAACAAGGCTGAAGAGGCAGGCAAGAGCTGCCTTCTGTGGCCTTGATGCCCTAGGAAGAAAGTTGGATTTTATTCTAATTGTGATGGGAAACCACTGAAGGCCTTTAAGCTAAGGAATGAAATTATCTGATTTACATTTTTAAAAGAGCACATTGATGATGTAATAGGAAAACATGTAGAGTGTGATTCTGTAGTGAGACAGACCTGGACTTGAATCTTAACTCTTTCTCTTCATAGCTTGAATCTCTTCTGTTCAGTAGAGACAATAATAGTATTCACCTCACAGGGTAAAGTAAGGAGTACAACAGACAGTATATTCAAAATGCTTAGCCCAATGCCTGGCCCATAGTAGGTGCTCAGTATGTGTCAGCTGCAATTTTTCTTAGTAGTAGTACTACTACTAGTAGTAATAGTAGTAGTTGTAGTTTTTAGTATTATAGTCACAACTTTGAGAAAATACACCGGATGTGATCCAGATCAGGTATCTGGTCAGTGCTGGTTGAAATGAATTTTTTGGACTCCTAAGACCTGATACAATGGTGGAGTCTCTGGGTGCAAGGTATGGAGATGGAAAAGGTCTGTCTTGGGTTGCTACCAACTAACTACAGGGGTTTCCCTATCTCTTCTCCTAAGCCCAAGGCATGCCCTTGCTGCTGGTTTGTCCCTGCACCGAGTTGTGCCTGGGCAGAGGGTGGGATGACAGGACAAGCATGGAAAAAGAAGCATTCTTTCCTCACCCTTTGTGTCATTTCTCAGAGTTCCAAAGTGTTCATTCAAAAGTTTGTCTCCTATGTGCTAGCCCAGTGTAGGGCCATGCCATCTTTCCAGTAACAGCTGAGTCATAGGCATCATGGGAGAGCCCTACTGGGCCAACTCACCAACTTATAATGTGGAAATTGTGCAATGCAGCAACTGGGATGAGGCAGGTGCCGAGATCACTGCATGAGCATTGGCTTCTTCTTGAACTCTAATTTAAGCTACATTAAGTTATTAATTACCCTCAAGCCAACAAAGCCAGACTGGGATTCCACTGCAGTACATGTCTCACACATGCCCTATGCTGCAGACAGACCACACCCAGAGAATGGTGACTACGCAAAAGTGTTTCTCTATTGGTGCACTCATGAGCTCTGTTGTCTTGTCTGGCTGAAGCCAGTTCTTACAGTTCCAAATCCTGTCAGCTCCCTGGAATGGATAACTACAGAGACATAGCATGCCCTCTTGGCAAAGGAAGTTGTACCATGCCAACCCATGCTTAGGCTGTCTGGCCCTGGGGTAAACTTGGTGTGCCAGGATTGTGGCAGGAATCCCTAGAACTAAAGCCAGAGTGCTGCTACCCAACTGACATGCCACTTTATCCTGTTATTATTTCTCAATCAACTCTTTGACATCTACTTTTATTTATTCCTTCATTAATTTGATCATTCACATATTTAACAACATTGCGTGCCTACTCTGTGCTAGGCACTGTGTAAGATGTTGGAAATGCACAAGGCAAAGTCCTTGACCTCAAGGAGCTTATATTCTAATGTGAGAGGCTGGATCATTTTCATGAGAATATTATTTCCGCCATCCAAAAAATTAATAAAACCCTCTCTTAACCCTAATTACCCCTCTAGATATTGCTCCTGTAGCATTACTTTCCTCCACTTTGTACTAAAACCTGAAATAATTGTTTATACTCATTGTCCTCAAATTTTCTCTCTCCGTTCTCTCTTGAACTCTAATCACTGTTTGGATCAAGATCACTGATCATTTCTCTGCCCTCACCTTACTTGAGCTCTCCAGTGTTTAACCTAATTGACCACTCCCTCTTACTTTAATCACTTTCTTCTCTTGGTTTACATTCATTTTCTTTCTTCTATTCTGGCTGCTACTTCTCTGTCTCCTAGACTTTAGAATGCTTTAGGACTCAGTCCATGGATCTCTTCTCTTTTCCACAAGAACTTATATTCTAAGTGTTTCAGCCAGTTTCCTGGCTCCAAAAGTTTTACCTCCAGGCCAGACCTCTCCTATGAATTTCAAGTACTTAGATTGCCAATTCTGTGATCAGTGGCTCAGTGATTAGAATACGTATGCCATGATCCGCCCTAGGTACAAGATCCTATTGATCAGTTAATGAGTTAATGAGAGAGATGTTAGCCAGAAAAGAAAACAATGATGAAGGGACTTAGAAAAAGTGATGGCAACATTCATTCATCCAAAGTTTAAAGAGCCCCACTAATCCTCAGCACTGTGTCTTTTTATCTTCCTAGGGGAGAGAGAGAGAGAGAGAGAGAGAGAGAGACAGAGAGAGAGAGAGACAGAGAGAGAGTTAGAAAAGAAGATATGAACACAAATAGAAGTGATGCAAGAGAGAATGAGGTAAGTATACAAAGGGAGATATAAATACAATCAATAATAATTATTTTTAGCCCTCAGTTTATGCTGAACACTGTGTTGGGTGTTTGACATATGTTCTCATTTAATCTTCATAACTCTAAGAAGTAGGTAATATGATCACCCATGATGAGAATTATGATAGTGACAATAGCATCTAACATTTATTAAGTGTTTTGTATCAGACAGACATTGGGTTAGGTGTTTTGAAATAGCTTATATAGGTATATTTTTATTCTAAAGATGTGGATAACTAGGCTCAGAAAGAATAAGTGACTTAATTCAAGATCACAAGCTGGTCAGGTACAACTCTAATATTCAAATACAGATTTGACTCTCAAAGCCAGGTTCTTAGTGTTCTAGGAGTTCAGAGCAGGCAGCTCCTACCTTGTTCTGGGGGCGGGGATGAATTTGTGCAGGAAGGAAGTCCTAGAAGATGAGGAAAGGTATGAAGATGAGAAAGGAAGGGCCTGCATTATTCAGAGCCCAGCGAATTGCCCCACTTGGTAGAGTTGAGGATGCATGATAGGGAATAGTGGCTCAATAGCAAGGCAGTTCTCCTTCCCCTTCTTGATCCTAATCACCTCACCTGTGCCAGCCATAGGCTGAGCTTACTATCAAGCCTGTGTGTCACCCAAGGCTTGATCTTGGGGTGCCTTGGTTCTCCTAAGGCTCCCAGAAGCTCAAACAGCTTTAACTCCATTCCAAGGGACAAAATATATATAGATTTTCAAACTCAAACCATAATGAGTAGGGAGTTGGTAACCCCCTCCCTCCTTAGTTCTTCATTAAGTAGAAGCAGTCTTTGAGCATTTAGAACATAAACGAAACCGGAAAACAACAGGAAATCCAAAGAAGCCAGCACCCAGCACCTAGCACATCTCATCAAGCTAACAACAACAAAAAAAAAAGGTCATCGTGAAACACTGCTTGTACCAGCAAAAATTTGCCAACGATCTAAATATCCATCAACATGGGATTGATGAGATAAATTAGGAAACAACCACAGGAAAGAACACTTTGTTGTTGTTAAAAAAGATGAGGTAGAACTATACGTTCTGGCAAGAAAAAATGTTTCTAAAAGATTGTAAGTGAAAAAAGTACATCACACAACAGTCTCTATAATATGATTCCATTTAAATCACAGATTACTATTTATGCATGCACAAAATCATTAACCAGTTACCTGGTAGGGTGTTACTATAGAATTACAGCACGGGGACTTCCGCTTTCTAAGTTGTATACTTCGTATGCTGTTGACCTTTATGACAAGCCAATATTACTTTTAAAATAGAAATAAACTACAGTAGTTTCCATTTTGCTAAACAAAAGACTCCATCTTAGATCCTCTTTCATCCATCTTGTCTTTGGTCTAACCATATCTTAGATTCAGCAGTGCATCTGAAATTGTTTCCTATAACTTTGCCATGAATGAACAAAGATAAGACAGCAGCATATTAACCAGATTATAACACAAGTAAAATGGATTGGTAATTGATTAAAGAATTCTACTCAAAGCATAGGTGGCGACCAGCAGAAAAGACTCCATAGATAGGGCACAGGGATTTTTCACTTTTATTAATAACGTAGATGACACATAAAATGTACTTACCACTTCTGAAGATGACATAAGCTGGCAGGGATACCGAATATATTGAAGAACAAAATTGAGATTCAAAATGAGCTCAGATGGGCTGGAATAAGGTGAAATTTATAAAATAAAGAAAAATAACCTCAATTAAAAATTAAAAGTCCATTTCATGAGGCCAGAATAAGGGAAGCATGGCTTAGTGGCAGCTAACATAAAAACAACAACAATAACAAAACAACAATAACAACAACAACAATGACAACAACAAAGATCTAGGGGATTGAGTTGACCATAAGCATAATTTGAGCTAACAGTTTAATGTAGCTAAGTTATTCAGCTGCTAAAAACAGAGCACAATTTTAGGTTGTATTTATCAAAGTACAGCTTCTAGATCCCAGAATACAACTGTTGCACTGAAATCTGTGCTGTTCCTTTCTGGAGTCTCCTGTTCAATTCTAGGCACCACATTTTAAGAGGGTCACTAGAAAGTGGAACACCTCCAGAGGGGTGCCATAACATTGACAAAAGGGTGGGAAACCATCCCATAACAGGAGTGGCTCTTAAAGGGCCCAGAGACATGTGCCATGGAAAAGAGAACCATCAGGGAACGTATAGGATACCCACCTGCTTTCAAATCTCAAGTGTTTTCCTATGGAAGGTATACACTTATTCAGGTGACAGAACTAGGACTGCTGCCACCTAGTGGTGTGAAGGAGGCAGGTTTTCAGTAAATCTGATAAAAGGCTTTCCTGACCTTGAGAGGGTCCTACAAATGGCTGAGCAAGCAGGTGAGGCAGTGAGTGTTTTAAGTCAAGGGTGGATGAACAGATAGCCAGTGGTAGAATTACGTTAACTGGGTCCCTTTCAACTCTAAGAGACTGCATCTCTTTCTCTTATTCTCCATGCTATCACTTCCACTCCAGTGCCTCTTCTGGACCAATGAGTTCTCTCTGCAGTCTAGAGTGTTAAGGACAGCTCTGCAGAAACTGCTGGAACTGCTACCTCTTGTTTGTTATTGTCCAAAACCTATGGAGGGAAAACCCATTGCTTATAACAGGGCCAAATGGCCGACTAAGTCATCTCACACACACCCCTCCCCTGGACAAAATCCTCCTGTGGCTTTCAATCTTACTCCCTATAAATGGAAGTCATCACAAAACCCTAAACCAGCTGCCCTGGTGACTTCTCTGATATGTCCTATCCTATTACCCTTTCTCTCATTCACTCCACTCCTGCTACATGGCCTTCTTGGCTGTTTCTTAAATGCCAGGCATGCTCCTAACTTAGGAACTTTCCTCTTGTTGATCTCTCTGCCTGAAATGCTCTTCCCTGAGATGATACCCGCATGGCCTACTCTCTCACCTCCATCAGGGCTAGACTCAAAGATCACATACCCAGTGAGGTCTTCCCCGACCACCCTCTTTAAAATTGTAGGGCTTGCATGCTGCCCCTCTCCAAAATCCTCCCCATTTCAGAACTCATTATCATCCCATCTTAAAGTTTTCCCATGCAACATAATATTTTCTATTTTTATTTTGTTTTCCTATCTCCCTCTATTGAGCTATAAGTTCCATAATTGCAGAGATCATGTCTGTCTTATTTTTTGTTGAATCTCAGCCCTTGGAATATTAGCTAGCACATTTACTGCAAATGACCCACAGCTGGCAGGGATATCAAAGATATTGAAGAACAAATTCAAAATGAGCTCAGATGGGCTAGAATACTGGGTGCTCAGTCAATGTTTAATGAAATGGCCACTGCATCTCAAATTTATGCCCTTTTTTGTAGTCTTGATTTTCTCAACAAAAGAAATGTCAGATTTAAGAACTGATCTCAAAACGATAACAAGGAATTGTGTTTTAGTAGTAAGATTTGGGGTAATTTTGTTCATGTTTCTCAATTTCTCCAATTTTTTGTTATGCAGCCATATTACATTAATGATTGCCTGGCCATAATCATTGTAGTAGGTAATATCTATTGAGTGCTTATCATGTGCCAGGCATTGTGATAGGTACTTTATTTGGATTAATTCATTTAATCCTCACAATAGCTCTTTTCAGTTGGCTCTACTACCATTCCCATTTTAAAGGCCAGAAAACCGAGAAACCAGGAAGTGCTGATTTATCCATGAAAGCACAACTAATATAAAGAGATTCCAAAGCCCGTGTTATTACCTCTTGACTTCAGGGTAAGATGAAAATTGATGATGATGATAGTTAATATTCATTTAGTACTAATCATGTATCAGGCACTATGCTAAATGTTTAAAACACAACACCTTATTTTATGCTCACAATAGCCCTATAGAGTAGAAACTATTATGACTATTTTACAGTACTAGACCCTCCCAAAATGTAATCAACAATACCCACTGTCCCACTTAGACTCTGCTTTGGTTTCATAGGAAGTCTGCGTTGATTCTCCTGTGTCCCAGCCACATGAATAAGACCAAGAAGCGATAGATCACCTGTCAGTCTCTCCTTGAACCCTCCACTCCATGTAGATTAGGCTGCCAACACACATGATTTCAGGCCTTACTTGTGCCACGGTCCCTAAAATAAACTTCTTCCCTCTGCCAACCCAATTCTACCAATTTTTTTCCCCAAAGCACAGCTCAAATGCAACTCCTCTAGGAATCCTTCCATGATCAGCTCTTTCCATCACAATCTCTCTCATCACAGTCTATGCATTTTGTTTAGTCCTAGTCATCTCTGGCTTTGTAGTGCTGGCTCTCTTTCCACTCACCTATGTCCTTTCTTCTCAATTAGACTATAGCTCATGGAGGTAGCTAGCCCTTGAGCAGCTTGGCGTGCCCTGAAAAAATTGTACATCAGTTTACATATAGTAGGTCCTCAACAATTATATGTTGAGTTCTTAGTACTGTACCCTCAGAGTTGTAAAATGTTCTCTTTCAAAGCACATTTATATATATTATCTCATTTTTGCCTCACAGCAGCTCTGAGAGATAAGAAAGGCAGATCTATTTTTTCTTATTTTTGCAGTTGAGGGCCAGGGAAAATTAGTTGTCTAAGGTCACACATCTGAGAATTGTGCCCAGCCCTCTGGACGTTGAGCCCCAGATTCTTTCCATTAGTCTACACCAATTCTACCAAAGGCATTGCTAGCTGGAAGTAATGCTAATTACCTTGTCTTGATTCAAGGCTGAGATTGGGGAGGCAGGTAAATTCATACTCTTTGTTGTGAGAAGTGCCTGGGGCTTATCGGATGCATGGTGATAACTCTGTTATGTTCTTTGTGAGGAGGGCGCTGGAGAGTGAACTGAATGTTGTCCTCTACACAGGGCAGATCAATCAGCTAAATCCTCAACAGAAAGGAGGAAGCCTAACAGGAAGCAGTGTGAATGTAAGAGAGTACTAGGAGGCAAGAAAGTGCTGCCAAGATCCAGTTCTTCTACAAGCTAACCCTGTATCCACAGGGAAGGTACCTAACCCTTTACCGAGGCTGTACTTCCTCAACAGAAGACATCAATTAGGGCCCTTCACAGCCTCAATATTCCACAAATCTATGACAGAGGTCACAAATTGGTGATCCACAGACCAAATCAAGGCCACAGACATATTTTCTTTGGCCCAAATTTAGTGTTTAAAGTTTTTTTTTTTTGGTCTGGTAACCAACATTTAAAATTCAGAAGATTTTACGCAAATATTTGGACTTCCAAGCTCCCTAGAAAAATCAGATCTAGCAACATTTTAAAAATTGGAAGACTACACAAAATCCAATTTTCAATCTTTCTGGAAAAAAATATCTGGACACATGAGGTTATTTTTTTCACGTTTATTACTTACAATATAGTATGTTAGACTGTGATAAACACCATGGGGAAAATATAAAGGTGGGCGATATAAGGAGTTTGGAAGTGATAGGAATAGGGGTATCCGGTAAGGCCTATACAGCTGGGCCCTAAGTATGTGTGGGTTCCGCATCCAAAGATTTAACCAATCATGGATCAAAAATATTCAACAAAAAATGTTACTTTGTTGCTGATATGTACTATGTATTTAGGCCTGTGTGGTTGCATCTATACTGAACATATACAGACTTTTATTTTCCTTATCATTAGTCTCTAAACAACACAGTACAACAACTATTTATATACCATTTACATTGTATTAGGTATTACAAGTAATCTAGATTTGATTTAAAGTATACAGGAAATGTGTGTAGGTTACATGCAAATACTACACTATTTTATATAATGGTCCTGAACAACCATGGATTTTGGTATCCACAGGGGATCCTGGAACCAATCCCCCATGGATACCAAGAGGCAATTAGTTTACAGAGGGTGGTCTGAGAAGGCTATGCTGTCAAGGTGACCTAATTTCCACAGGACCACAATGGACTAGAGCCAAGGAGTATCTGCTTCCTTCAGATGGAACATGTGCTTGAAAGGTTTAAGGGTGCTAATATTCTCAACATACCAAGTGGAGAGGAAACATATACTGATGTCAGTTGATGTGCATCTAAACAGAGTTTTAAGTTTATCTTATTTCACAAAGACAGCAAAAGAGTTTCAAATTGTAAAATAAATATCAAAGTCTGGGGCAAGGAGATGAGTGAAGTGTCTGTACAAAGCACTCACTAACAGAGAGCAACTAAACACCCCAATAAACCCAGATGCATTTTTCATCTAATGGGGTCAATACAATTACCCTGGTACCCATAGACATACCCCCAGCTTGCCCTTACATCTCAGGCCAGGGCCAATATGTGATCTTAGAACTCATTCTAATTAGAGAACAATCAACTCTGTCGACCCAAAAATAGCATGGGAGAGATGGGGAGAGTAGAGAAATATATCTTATCTAATCCCTTGCTGGTCATTTCTTCTTGTCTGGCCTGGGACTTGACAGACTCTTTCTCTAGATACTAGTGTCTCCAAATGTAAGATAGTATCCTATAGTGTATTTCAAACATTTTTCACCACAGCCTACAGTAAGAAATACATTGATATTCATATAGCATATATTACTGAATTATACATGTAAATATACAACAAACATTTCATGAAGCGATACTCACCCTTACTGTATGCAGTACACGCTGTTTTATCCTATTCTATTTGTTTTATTTTTTAATGCTGGGCATTTCCCACTAAATTGATTTTCCAAGCAGTAGTTAATATTGGTAGCTTGAAAAACACTTCTTTAGACCAGTAGTTCTCAAATCTGGCCTCACATCAGAATCCCTTGGAGTCATTGTTAAATATACAATTTTGTGCTCCATTCCAAACATATGGAATCAGAATTTCTTTGGGGTGAGGCCCAAGAATCTATATTTTTTGCCAAGGACTAGCCATGCTCTGGCATTAAGGAATCACAGCTCTCCTCAGTACACAGAAACAATTAACATCAATTATAATTATCATTATCAAATGGCTATTTCATTAGTAGTACAAGAGCTTTCCATCCACTTTATAGATGAGGAAATTGAGGTTCAGAGAGATTTGATAACCTGCTGAAAACATACACAGAGAGGTTAAGGAAGTGGTGGGGCTGTGATTGATGAGGGGTATGTTCCTGCCCTTATTGACCCCTCCAACCCTCTCCCATCTGCAGTTCCAGAGATGTTGGTTGGACCTGTCCTGGAATGTTCTATGCCAATTCAAATTCTGAGTCAGACATTAAGATGATCCAGCCACCAGAGGCAAGGAACAGACATAAAACAATAATATTCTGCACTTATATTGAATTGAACTGTTTCCATGGCATTTGTATGTCTATTTTCTCCACATTTATACTTTTCAACTACCCTGAGAGGCAGGAAGGGCAGATAAAAAACCGGAGTCAAAGAGTGACTTTGGGAAGTGACTTACCCAAAGTCTCACAGCAAGTTCAAAGTCAAGCTATACCACTATGGCTCCCTCAGGCAGAGTCTACTGCTGCACTTGGGCTGGTTTTCTCCAGAGTTCCCAACTACAGCCTGTTTCAAGTCTCTTTTTATGGCAGAAGTGGAAGAGATGGCTTGCTTTCTGCCTCCTTCCCTAAAAGATTTACCATCTAGTTCTGAAATGAGCACACTATGTATACACACTGCCTGAAGAACAGGCCACCCTGCACTTCCTACACCGGGATGTGCTGAGAACTGGCTGCATTTCTGTCTTTTCTGTTCAACTCGTAAAAAGCTCTGCATTGTGCTTCAAAGAAAAGTAATGGATTCTATGATGAAAGGACACTGCACCATTTCTCTTACAGAGGTTAAATGCCACAAGCCACTAGGAAAGCAGTGTTTCAAAATATCTGTAAAGCAAAATGTTGAGAACCCACAGAAAACCTAGATGGTAAATTAGACCAATCTTTGTGATGGCAGAACTGGTCTGGAGGGATGAATGACCCCCATTTAGCCTCCTCAACTGAGGCTTTCCCTCTGTTTTGAACATCTCTGTTTCTGACACAGATAGGGGTATTATTTGCAATGTGTATATATTTATGTAACAAATGACTAGATATTTATCAAAGACCGTATTGATTCTAACATGTTTCTTCACCCCTTCTCCTTTCACAATGCAGGTCATTCCATCAACACCCTTCTCTTGGCTTCAGTTTTCTCATTTATAAAGTAAATGGGTTGAACCAAATGGCCTGTCAGGTCCTTTCTCTGGTTCTACGATTCTGATAAAATATTTGGGGAAAGCCCCAAGTATAGCCCACAAATTTGTGATTCAGGCTGAGCATGAAAGGGCAAACTGATGTCAAATTGTGTTTTAATAGTCATCTTATGTGAAAGGGTGTCAAAAAGTGAGATAAGGAGAAAAAATTATTATGCCCATGAGCAAGCTAAAATCATAATGATGAGGATTACTCTGCCTCCACCCCCCCCCATTTTATTTTCCTTTTTCTTCATGTATAGCCAGGGCAATAAAGCATGTTTAGTCAGTGGCTCTTCCCTGTGTCAATTTCTCTTCCCATGTAAAGGTGGTGGTGCAATCTAGCCCTGTAATAGTTGAGGTTTCAGCCCAATAGAGCTTCAAACTAATGCCATTCTCACCTCAATGGAAGCACTCCAGCTAATGTCAGAAAAAATGGAAGAGGTGTTAAATCTGCTTTGTGCCTACAACTCCCTACCAATTTGGTGACGCTGGCTCAGAATTTGATGGTTTTATAGACTGCAATATCAAGAAAGTACAAAATATCTCAGCTTTTTAACTTGACTTGTCAATCGCTGAGGTGGCTCTTTCCTCATGGGGATACTAACTAGATATGCACTGCTGCTGTTTTCTAACAGCACAAGCCCCTCTCCTACTGAGTCCCAGGGCTGAGTTCAAGACAAGGAGGTTGCACAGGGTGATTGATTTCAGGGCATTTAAAAAAATAAACCAAAGGAAATGGGGGTATTGTGACTCTTTCATGATACAGCAGAAAGAGTCAGGTTAAATTGCCTGCATTTAAATCCAAGTTACTGAATATCTTGGGTCTTGTTTTGCTCATCATAAAATGGGAATAACACTAAGGCTATACCTCCTAAGGCTACTGTGGAGATGAAAGGAGTAAAGTGACTAGAGCAATGCACGGCACATGCTGATATCTCAATAACTGCTGGTATTGCTGACTGTTACTTCTCCTGGCCCAACCAGTCTTTCAGCTTACTGATATTTACACAGCCTGTATTTTCCAGACATCTGATTTTACCAGAGGATATAAAAGTACACTAGAGATGGTGTTAAACTGAGATTCATCTTAGAGCCATTCGAGTGGATCATCATTGTCCATTTTTCTGTTTATTTATTAATTCATTTAGCAAATATTTATTGACTACCTATTACATGGTAAGCACTATGCTAGATGACGAAGACATGATAGTGAACAAGACAAAATCCCTGCTTAATAGAATTGGCATACTAGAAGTGGAGAAGCATTACAGATAGATAAAAAAAATACAAGGAATGAGACAGGAATGAGCTTATGGAAAGAAAGTCAGTGTGGCTGGGGTTGGGGGAAGGGCATGAGAGAGGATGGTATGAGATGAGGCTGCAGAGGAAGGCAGAGGCCAAATAATTAGAGCTTTGTAGGCTAGGTAAGGAATTTTGTATTCATCCTATGATCACTGGGAAATATATGGAAGACTTTATTAAAGAATCAATATACTCAAATGTTTGATAAAGTTCTTGTTGACTGTTGTATGGAGCTGAGATTGTTGGGGGCAGGGCTGCCACTGTCTGATACAATGACTTTGTGTGGATTACAAAAAAAAGACACCCCTTCCTCAAAAACAAACAAAAATAGGTCAATATTTTAATGTACATCTTAAACAAACTCCCATGGGAGTTTGCCAGAGTCCTGGCAGGCAGCATCCTCGATTGTGTGCACCCACATTCTTCTTACTTAAGCTTTTCTCATCTCTGGAATTATGTGTACCATCAACAGCCCTTTGCACCTAGTTCCATACTCCATCCCCAGATGGCAACTGTGGGTGGGAGGGATGGGACTTTACACTGTGAGAGCAGTGGGTAGTAAGTGGGATAAATGAACTCAGAAATACTCAGGGCTTGGGTAAGATAGAGCCCACTCATGTATGCCACTGGATGTGTGTATTTATGAGTGTGTGTATGGGTGCATGTGTGCTCCCCAGTGTCTGTACAAAATTGGTACAGGTTTATGAAGGAGCAGACACTCTTCCTCTGCTCTCAGACTTGGAACCAAGTAGCCCAAAATGTCTGTACCCATCTACACACTCTTATGTAAGTTAGTATGTGTCTGTGATAAAAGTGGCACACTCAGAGCTATTTTACCCTTGTGCAGTGTACACCCTGAATATCTAGCATGGCAGCCCTGGCTGCAACAGTCAAAGCAAATAGACCAGTTAGGAGGCTGTCACAGTGGTACAGGAGAGACATGATGGTGGCTCATACTAGATAATAGCTGAGAAAGTGGTGAGAAGTGGGAAAATTTAGGATGTATTTTGAAGGTAGGTCAACAGTTTTTGCTGATGGCTAGGATGTGATATATAAGAAACCAAGAGGAACTCAGGATAATATCTAGGAGTTCGACCTAAGCAACCAGGTGTGTGGTAGTGTCAATTACTAAGTGAGATTGATGGGAAGAGGACCATTGTAGGAGAAAAATCATGATCCTGCTTTGGACAGTTTGCATCAACTCCAGCTTCCCACCTAACCAGCAGATCTATCAGCCTCTGTATCTTAAGCTCCTTCCCACTGAGGAACTCAAGCACGAGTGGCCATTAAAAACTTGGTAATCCCTGATACTTGTTTTTGCCTCAGCAGGTTTCTTTCTGTGCCTCCTTTAACTTGAGATGAAATAGTGCTTTAAGTTTGCTCCTACCAGTTTCTCAAGATTCCTCATTTATTTACAGAATCCTGATGATTCTGACACCTTTCACTCATTCAATCTTAATCTCAGTCTCAGTCTCTCTCTCTCCCTCTCCCTCCCTCTACACACACACACACACACACACACACACACACACACACACCCCATTTCTAAATGTCCCTTTCTGAGATTGCTTTTTATCAAAACCCAAAAACCTTCCTCTTTGGGTAATATGTCTTCATTTAAGGACAGGGATAGTCCATCTTCCACTGTCAAGCAGCTCAGCGCTTCATCACATCACCCAAACCCTCTATCCCTTACAGGAAAAAGGTACTTGGAGCATGGAGCAGAGCCAAGTGACCTGAGAAAATGAGCCAAGCACTGAGAAATTAAAGAAAGTATTGCCAACTATGAGGAAAAAAAATAATTAATCGGGAAATCTTAAGGTCATTGAGAACTCTTTGACTGCAGTAGCATCTAGTAGCAGAAGACTATAGATTGATTAGTGCCACAGTGGGGTGTGGGTGGGGGAAATTAAGCTAGAAGTGTACTTCCCAGAGCTGCATTTTCTACAGAAAAAATCAATGCCAGCAGGTGAAGCCAGATCTCCTCATTCCTGGGCCAGGTACATTCCCTTAGAATCCACTTCCTCTCTAAATATGTATCAGGCAATCTAGGCAATTTTCATTAATATAAATTGTCCCCTTGCACACTGTATCCATCCCTGACACTAGATTATGTTATCCTCCAAATATTCCTTTCATTTGGTGGTCGACTGAAGGCTTCTGAGGAACAAGTCATTCCTGGTGATCCAGTTAAGTCTTTGGGGACTGCCCTTGTTCTATTATCCTCAACTCTCTCACTTCCTAGAGCTTCTGGCACCTTTCTCTTAATTTGCCCATGTTTCCAGAAGAGGAAAGGAGTCCACCTTTTTTAGTGACAGGTTGTAAACTTACCCTCCATAAGCAACAGACACCATGCCATGGTAGCCTTGCTACTTATGGGGAGGAAAAAAATGTCCCCCTACCCTTCTAGGAGTTTTTTTGGGGGGACAAAGGGGCTGGTCTAAACATTAAATTGGCATATGACAGAGCAACAGGAGAAAAACAATCAAATTTAATTTTGTAAGTAGGGGGAAAATGATATGAAACTCAAAGAAGTAACCAAAGCAGGCAGCTTTTAGACTTTGTAGACAAATAAACAATTATTTGTGTAGATTGGACAAAACAAAGGAGTTATTGCTTGAATTCCCTATTTTGGTGATAAGAATAGCTTCTATCCTACTAGTACAGGAAGAATACCTTCACATGGGAAATTTATTTCCTGACTCTAGGAGGACAAAGGACAAAAGGGGGTCAGAGTGTTCTTCTTGCACTGACTGTCTCTCAAGTAACTTTGAGCAAAAAAATCAATAAGCCAAAATGGCATAATTTGAGGTGACCTGTCATGAACTCCATCACCTTATTTCAGTCATCAAAATATAGTGACCTGAACTGAATGGGGCCTTTCAGGAGAATGCTACTTAATGCAGACAAGCATATGAAAGAAAATATCCACCAAAACAAGCATACCTCCAATTTCTGCAGTTCCAGCTACATACCAAGCAAAGGGCTAAGTGCTCTATATAGGTATCTCATTCAATCCTCACAGCAGGGCAGGTATGATTGGTATCACCACTTCAAAGCTAAAAAAAATGAGGCTCAGAGACATCGAGGTACTTGTTTAAGGTCACACAGCTAGAAATGAGCAAAGCCGGGATTTTAAACCTAGACCTTTCTGATTTCAGAAAAAGTGCTCATAGCCAGCTGAGTGTGCATTGTGGACCCAGGATCATTCCTCTATTTTCAGCCTTTTTCTTCACTTTACAAAAGATGTATCCAAAAACATCATGATGACTCCCAAATCTCTGGCTCCAGCCTTGACCTTTCTATCCAGCTTCAATACTTAACCAATTCCTTTCTAGTGGATGGTTACTTTCCACCCATGTCCCCTGTTCACTCAAACTTAACATACATAAAATCTTATCTTTTCTCTCAACCACTTCTTTCTCTGATTTACCTCTGTCAGTATTATCCCAATTTCTAGGCTCCTAACTTCAGAACCATCACCATCTCTTCTCTCTCTGACCACATTTAGTCAGGGATCAAATTGTGGGGATTTTCTTTCATTTCGAATGCTTTTTATAGACCTTTATCCATGCTTAACACACACACAAATTTATTTTCTCACAGTTCTCATGGGTCATAAGTCCAGGCACAGTAAGTCTGAATCTTCTGCTCGAGGTCTCACTGGGTATCAGCTGGAGTTGTGGCTCTTATCTAAAGTTCTATTAATATATAATGGAAAAGTATATATAAAGAATTTCAATATACCCTTTACTCAGATTCCCCAAATGTTAGTTAACATTTTACAACATTCGCTTCATCATTTTCCCTTTCTGTGTATGTATGTATGTGTGTGTATACACACACACACACACACACACACTATTATTTTTCTGAACCTTTCGAGAGTAAGTTGCAGACATGTTTCTTTATTCCTAGTGTATGTTTCCTATTTAAAAAACCAAGATCATTCTTTTATATAGCCACAATACAGTGATCAAAATTAGGAATTAATATTGATATAATGCTATTATAAAATCAAAAGACTTTTGAAAAAATTTGACCAATTATCCCAATAACATCTTTTGAACAAACAAAAACAGCACTCAAGCATAGATTGATCTTTGAGTTTATAGTTATCATGTGTTTTTTAGTATCTTTTAATTTGAAATAGTTCCTCAGTATTTCTTGTCTTTCAGTACCTTGACATTTTTTAATAATACACTGGCCTCTGATTTGTTATATACTTTACCTCACAGTGGACAGAAGAGCAGAATATTTCATGACTTACTAACAATAGAATCATAGAATTCGGAAGGGACCTGAAAATCTTCTCCACTGGGTTCCAAACTGTTTTCATGCACTCCTCAAAATGTTGGCCATATCATTTACTCAACATTTTTCTTTAAACTAGTTCACTTTTAAAACTTAATTACTGTTGTAGGTAAACTCTGAAACATGGTCCCCAATGACCATTGTTCTTGTATAATCCCCTCCCCTCTGAGTGTGAATGGAACTTATCGATATGATGAGAAATCACTCCAGTGATTATATTACATTATATGGCAAAATGAAGATTTTTCTGGGTGGGCCTAATGTAATCATATGAACTTTTTAACAGCAGAGAGTTTTCTCTGGCTAATCAGCAGAAGAGAAAGTCAGAGAGATTTGAAGCATGAGAAGGATTTGACACATTATGTTGGCAGGTCTCTGACTTTTAAAATGGAGATGGTCACGTAACGAGGAATGTGGGTGGGTTCTGGGAGCAGAGAGCGACCCTTGACTGACAAACAACAAGGAAATGGGGACACATGCCTCCAAGGAACTGAATTCTGCCAAAAACTTGAATGAAATTGGAAGTCGATTTATCCACAGAACTTACAAATAAGAGTCTGACCCACCTGACACCCTGAACTGTAAACCTTGTCAAGTCTACCAGGACTTCTTATCTATAGAATAGAGCTAAAATGAAAATACAATAGGCTACACTGAAAATCTAAAGTATCAACAGGCTATATGAAAAAAAAGATATGATCAACTCAATTGATGCAGTAAAGCATTTGACAAAAACCAACACCCATCATGATTTTAAAAACTCAGAAAATTAAGAATAGAGAAGAAATTCCTCAACTTGATAAATATTATCTTAAATAAAACAAACAAAAACTAAACAAACAAGACCTTCACAGATAGCAAATTTAACCAAGCAATATCTAAAAAAGGATTATATACCATGATCAATTGAGATTTATTCCAGAAATGCAGAATCGACTTAACATTCAAATGCAACACAGCACTTATATAAAGTACAAAACCACATGTTCATCTCAATTGACAGAAAAAAAGCATTTGACAGAATTTAACACTGTTTCATCATTGAATACTCAATACACCATGAATAGAAAGGAACTTCTTCAACCTAATAAAGAGCATCCATAAAAAATCCACAATTAACATCATACTTAATGGTGAAAGACTGAAATTTTTCCTAAGATCAGGAACAAACAAGGATGCCAGCCTTTGCCATTTCTATTCAGTATTGTAACAGAGGCTCTAGTCAGGGCAATTAAGAGAGAAAATGAAATAAAAAGTGTCCCAATTGGAAAGGAAAAAGTAGAATTATATCTAATCATAGATGTCATGATTTATAGCTATAAAATCCTAAGAAATTCACTAAAAAACAAACAGAATAATGTCAGCAAGATTGCAAGATACAAGATCAACGTACAAAATATCAATTTTATTTCTACACAGTAGGAATAAACAAACCAAAAATAAAAATAAGAAATCAATTCAATTTATTATATTGACAACAATAAAATATATATGAATAAATTAAACAGAATAAGTACAAAACTTATCATCTGAACAATACAAACATTGTTTAAAGAAACTAAAGAAGACCCGAATAAATGGAAAAAAATAAATGGACTTAAACCTAAATAAATGGAAAGACATCCCATGTTGATGGATTAGAAGATTTATTTATATCTGCATCTATATATCTAAATATACATACTTGTATACTTATAGAGAAAAAATTGAGAGTCCAGAAATAAATTCTCATTTTTATGGTCAATTGATTTTTGATAAGCTTTCTGAGAAATTTCAAAGGGGGAAAGAAGAGTCTTTTCAACAAACGGTGCCGGGAAAACTAGATTCACATGCAAAAGAATGAAGTTGGAATCCTACCTCATACCATATAAAAAATTAACTCAAATGGAGCAATGATGTAAATGGAAGAGCTAAAGCTATAAAACTGTTAGAAGAAACTATAGGTATAAATTTTAGTGACCTTGGATTAAGCAACAGTTTCTTAGATATACCAATAAAAGCACAAACAAAAAAAGAATAGATAAACTGAACATCATTCAAATTAAAACTTTTGTACTTCAAAGAACACCATCTAGAAAGTGAAAAAGCAATCCACAGAATGGGAGAAAATATTTGCAAATCATATATCTGATAAAAAAACTTGTATCTAGACTATATAAAGAACACTTACTCAGTAATTAAAAGGACAACCATGACAGCCAAGAAGTAAAAACAACCCAAATGTTCATTGATTGATAAATGGATAATAAAATTGTGATATGTGCATACAATAGCATATTATTCAGCAATAAAAAGAAATGAAGTAGTGATACTTGCTACAACAAAGACGAACGTTGAAAGTTATGTTAAGTAAAAGAAATCAGTCTCAAAGACCACATATTGTATGATTCAATTTATATGAAATGTCCAGAATAGACAAATCTATAGATACAGTATGTAGACTAGTGTTTGCCTAGAGCTGGAAGAGATTGGGGATTGGGTGGTGACGGCTAGGGGATGTGTGGTCTCTTTGGGCAGTAATGAAAATGTTCTAAAATTTATTTTGATAGATGTGAATATCTGTGAATATAATAAAAATATTAAATTGTATATTTTAAATAGATGAATTATATGGCATGTGGATTATATCTCAATGAAGCTGATAAAAATAAAGCTAAAGCTAATATCTTACTTAATGATGAACACTGAATGATTTTCCCCTCAAGATTGGAAACAAGGCAAGGATTTTTATTCTTGTTGCTGGTATTAAATATAGTACCACCCAGTACAATAAGTCAAGAAAAGAAATAATCTTACAGAACAGAAAGGAAGAAAGGAAATTGTCTCAATTTACAGATAACATCATCTACATAGAAAATATAAAAGAATCTATAACAAATGCTCCTTGTTCTAATAATGGAGTTTGGTAAGGTCACATAATACAATGTCATCATACCAAAACCAATCATATTTCTATATACTAGCTAGCAATTAGCATATAAAAACCAAAATTAAAAATACAATACCATTTAAAATTGCTCAAAAAATGAAGTACTTAGGTTTAAATCGAACAAAATCTGTACAGGACTTGTACGCTAAAAGCTGTAAAAATACAATGATAAAATAAATCAAACATCTGAATAAATAGATAGAAATACTGGGCTCATAGTTTGGGAAACTTGCTGTAGTAAAACTGCAAATTCTCCTGAAATTGTCAATGCAGTGCCTATCAAAGTCCCAGCAAGCTTTTTGTGAATGTAGGCCATATTATTTTAAAATATGCTTCAAAAAATAATTTAGAATACTTAAACAATTTTGAAAAAGAAGAATAAAGTAAGAGTAATTGCTTTACTCAATATTAAGGCTTACTTTATAACTACAGTAATCAAGAGAGCATCACATTAGTAGAAGAATTGACACAGAGATCAATGAAACAGAATAGATAACCTAGAAATAGACCCACACAAATATGCCCAAGTAATTTTTGACAAAGGAGCAACAACAATTCAATGAAAAAAAGATAGTCTGTTCAACAAATGATAATGGACTAAGTTGACATCCAGAAGCACAAAAAATACTATTTTAACCTAAACCTCACACCTTATACAAAAATTAATTGAAAATAGATTATATATTTAAATGTAAAACTAGACATATACATAGTTTAACAAACAATGTATAGTTTATAGAAGACCTTTGGGGAAAAAACATAGGAGAAAATCTTAGGGCTCCAAGGCTTAGTGAGTTCTTAAGCATGACATCAAAAGTACAATCAATTAAAAAATCAATAAATTGTACCTCATAAAAGTTAAAAACTTTGCTCCATAAAAGATGATTAAAAGAATTAAAAGATTAGTTAATATTGATAGAAAGCATTTGCAAACCATGTATCCGACAAAGGACTAGTATCTTGAATATATAAAGAACTCTCAACATGCAAGAGTAAAAAACAAAAAATTCAAATAGAAAATGGGCCAAAGATGTGAAAATACATTTCATTGAAGAGGATATTTATATAGGAAATAAGCACATGAAAAGTTGTTGAACATTATTAGCCATTAGGAAAATGAAAAGTAAAACTACAAGATATCACTACACACACATCTGTAAGGTTGGCTAAAGAAAAAAATGA
Organism: Rousettus aegyptiacus; assembly: GCF_014176215.1. Taxonomy (NCBI): domain Eukaryota; kingdom Metazoa; phylum Chordata; class Mammalia; order Chiroptera; family Pteropodidae; genus Rousettus; species Rousettus aegyptiacus. The sequence continues at coordinate 66,609,563 of NW_023416312.1, read as the reverse complement.
ATGAAAATGCCAAATATTTGCAAGGATACAGAGAAACTGAATCACTCATATATTGTTCTTGAGAATGAAAAATGGCATAGCCACCCTGAAAAATAGTTTGGCAATTTCTTAAAAAACTAAACATGTACTTACCTTATGACCTAGCAATCACACTCCTGGACATTTATCTTCTAGATAAAAACTTCTGTCTACACAAAAATCTGTAAATAATTGTTAATAGCAGCTTTATTTGTAATAGTCAAAAACTGTAAACAAAATTTTCCTTCAAACGGTCAATGGTTAAACAAACTCTGGTCTATTCATAGCATGAAATACCACTAAGCATTAAAAATGAATGAATCATTAATATATGCAACAACTTGGATTGGTCTCTAAAGTATTATGCTGAGTAAAAGAGCCAATCTCAAAAAGTTACATATTATATTATTCTATTCATATAACATATTTGAAATGATGAACTTATAGAGATGGAGACTAAATTACCAGTTGCCAGGGTTAGGGATGGTGGAGAAAGAAAACTGGGTATAACTATTTTGGGGTAGCAGAAGAGACCTCTTTATGGTAGTGGAATACTGCTGTCCCTTGGTATTTGTGGGGGACTTGTTCCATGGATAACAAAATCTGAAGAAGTTCAAGTTCCTTTTATAAAATGGCGTAGAACTGGCATATAACCTATGCACATCCTCCCTTAAATCATCCCTACGTTACTGATAATACCCAAAAAAATGTAAATGCTATGTAAATTGTTATACTGTATTATTTAGATAATAATGATAAGAAAAAAAATATCTGTGCATATTCAGTACAGACACAACTATCATAAGCCTAACCACATAGTATGTGTCAGCAGCAACATTAACTTTAAATATATATATACTTGATCTGCTGGTTGAATCTGCAGATGAAGAACCCACAGATATAGAAGGAAGTTCTGTATTTTGATTGTGATGTTGGATACATGAACACATATATGTGATAAATTGACATAAAACTCCATGCACACATTGGGCCAAATTCCATTTTTTGGTTTGATATTGTATGATGGTTAGGTAAGATGTAATCACTGTGGGAAACTGGGTGAAGGGTACACAAGACCCCTGTGTAACATCTTTACAACGTCCTGTGAATTTATAATTATTTAATATAAAAAAGTCTAAAACTTATGGCCTGGAGTTCTGGTTAAGATGGAGGAGTAGGATAATGGTGTGTTTGCCTCTTCTCACAACCACATGAAAATTACAACAAAATTACAACGCCATCATTGGGAGTTGCCTGAAGTCTCGCCGAATAGAAATCCTACAAATGGCTACACACAGAAGCGGCCACCTCAAGACTGACACAAGCAGCCGTCATATTTGAGACTTCATCAACCTGGTTAACACTGGGCGCCCCACCATGGAGATTCCCCGAGACTTTGCCCCACCCAAATTGCAGGACAACCCAAGCTGCTTCCAGTGGCTTTTCCATACAAACAGCCTGTCTTGGCCCATGCTGCAAACTTTCCTAAAATCTCTCAAAGGTTTCCAAAACCCAAACATGCAGCATCTGGCCTTGGCATACTTTATACCCCTTCCTGAGCAGCCCCAAGCTCAGTACTAGCAGCAATCAGTCTCAGTTCATGGCTTCATCTCTCTAGGCATCTCTAAGCCCAGTATGAGTGGTAGCCATCTGTAGATTGCTTGGTGACTCTTGACAGGTGGCACTGACATGCCTGGTAGCTGACTTCTGACTGAGCTAAAGAACAGGGATGCACCCAAGGACAACATACCCAAAGCGCAAACCGGGCAGGCACCAGAGCCCTACTAAAGTGAATCTTGCTCCACAGGGTGAGCCCCTCACCAGCTAGCCCTCAAAACCAATAAGTCCACAAGGGTTAATCCCTCTTTTTGATGTTTAAACAACCAAGGCTCAACTATAACAGGAGGGCACACACAACCCATGCAAGGGACACACCTGGAGCACTAAGCTCAGGTGACCAGGGAAGACCATGCCACTGGGTCCCACAAGACATCTACTAAATAAGGACATTCTCCTAAGACCAGGAGACATAGTAGCCCTACCTAATATATAGAAACAAATAAAGGAAGGCAACCAAAATAGGAAGACAAATATGTCCCAAATGAAAGAATAGAACAAAGCTTCAGAAAAATAAAAACTAAACTAAATAGAATTAAGTAAATTACCAGATAGAGTTCAAAACTCTGGCTATCCATTTGCAATGACATGGATGGACCTAGAGGTTATTATGCTGAGTGAAATAAGTCAGACAGGAAGATAAATACCATATGATTTCACTTATGCGGAATCTAAGGAACAAAAAAAAACAAACTAATCAACAGACACAAAAATATAGTGGACAATTTGGTGACAGACAGATGGGAGGGGAGTTGGAGGACTGGGAGAATGGGGTGAAGGGTTAAAGCAGTACAAATTAGTAGTTGATACTTGGTTTCAGGGATGGGAAGCATAGCAGAGGGAATGCAGTTAGCATTAATATGATGGCTAGGTGGAGGACCAGGGGAGGGAGGAAGCAATTGGGGGAATCATTTTATGAACTATATAGATGTCTAACCAATGGATTGTATACTTGAAACCAATTTAAATAAATGAATTTTTTTAAAAAAACTCTAGTTATAAGGATGCTCAATGAACTTAGGGGAAGAGGAGAAAAACTCAGTGAGAACTTTAACAAAGAGATAGAAAACAAAAAAGAACACTCAGAAATGAAGACTACAATGATTGAAATGAAGAATACAGTAGAGGGAATTGACAGATTAGATGAAGCAGAGGACTGAATCAGTGATTTAGAATATAAGGTAGCAGAAAACACTCAATCAGAACACCACCAACAACAAAAAAGAATCCAAAAATATGAGTATAGTTTAAGGGTCCTCTGGGACAACATCAAGCATATCAACATTTTCATCATAGCAGCACCAGAAAGAGAAAAGAGAGAGCAGGACATTGAAAACCTATTTGAAGAAATGACAGAAACCTTCCCCAACCTACGAAAGAAATAGATATACAAGGCCAGCAAATGTAGAGCCCCAAACAAGATGAACCTAAGAGGCCCACAGCAAGACAGGTCATCACTAAAGTGCCAAAGGTTAAAGACAAAGAGAGAATCTTAAAAGCAGCAAAAGAAAGGCATCTAATTACCTACAGGGGAGCTCCCATTAGACTACCATCTGATTTCTCAACAGAAACTTTGCAGGCCAGAAGGGACTGGCATGAAATATTCAAAGTGATGAAAACAAAGAACCTACAACAAAGACTACTCTACTCTGCAAAGATATCACTTAGAATTGAAGGACAGATAAAGAGCTTCCATATAAGAAAAAGCTAAAGGAGTTTATCAACACCAAACCAGCATTACAAGAAATGTTAGAGGGACTTCTTTAAGAAACAGAAGACGAAAAAAAAGTTCAAAAATATAAATAATAAAATGGCAATAACTACATATCTATCAACAATTACTTTCAATGTAAATGGATTAAATGCTCCAATCAAAAGAAAGGGTGGCTAAATGGATAAGAAAACAAGACCTTTGCATATGCTGCCTACAAGAGAGTCACTTCAGATCAAAGGACACACACAGATTGAGGAAGGAATGGAAAAAGATGTTTCCTGAAAATGTAAACAAACAAAAAAAATGCTGGGGTAGCAATATTTATACCAGACAAAATAGACTTTAAAACAAAGGCAATAACAAGAGACAGTGAACAACCTAATCACCACTTCTGGGGATTTATCTGAAGAAACCCAAAACACTACTTGGAAAGGACATGAGAATCCATATGTTCGTTGCAGCATTATTTACAATAGTCAAGATATGGTGGCTACCCTGGGTTTCTACCAGTGAATGAATGGATAAAGAAGATGTGGTACGCATATACAATGGAATATATCCAGCCATAAAAAAGATCAAATTTTGCCATCTGCAGCAACATGGATGGACCTAGAGGGTATTGTGCTGAGTGCAGTAAGTGAGACAGAGAAAGACAAATGCCATATATTTTCACTTATAAAACAAACTCATAGATACAGAGAACATTTTGATTGTTGCCAGTGGGAGGAGGATTGGGGGTGGGGGGTAGGGAGTTGATGAAAAAGAGGAAGGGATTAAAAAATACAAATTAGTAGTTACAAAATACTCATGAGGATGTATAGCATAAGTGAATAGTATGGTAATAATTATGTATGTCAGAAGGGTACTAGATTTATTAGGATGATCACTTTGTAATATAATGTCAAATTGCTCTGTTGTACACCTAAAACTAATATAATATTGTATGCCAACTGTAATAATTTTTTTAATTAAATAAAAAAATAAAAATAAAAAAGTAAAAATAAAAAACCGTGGCCCAAATATACATTTTTCTTGGCTTGTAGTGTCTTGAAAAAAAAAGTTATTAAAAGATTTTATATAAATAACATCTGGGTTTCTATGGTCCTTGAAAGTCATAAGACATGAAAACCCTGGCTCCATATCCCCAGGCTTCCCACTGCTCTTTCACATGGGAATTGCTTTCTCTAGTCATCACAGTCCTCACACAGGTCCCTATAGTCATTTAGGCTACTACTAGTCTGGCCTCCAAAGGCATTTGAGTTTGTAGTTTCTGGTTATGCCTTCCTTGTAATTTTTTCCCAACTTCCAATACAGTTATGCCCCAAACAGGAACTCTGTATAAGAAACCTCCAGCTTGAGGAAGATACCTCTAGCCCTCACAGTTCTGTTGTCAGCTCTGACCCTCCTCACTCATTAGTTCCTGATCTGTTTCCTTCTGCCCCTCTAGCCCTTTTCTGGGTTTTGCCCCATATTGCAAGCCTTTAGGATGTGAACTGTACCACTGGTTTCCTGAACACAGGATGTCTTAAGTGGGTACATTACAGATCATGGTTCTCCATTCCTACCTACCTGTCAGAGCAGGAGGATTAGAAGCTCTGAGTTAAGCATGCACCTCAAAGCAATCTGAGACCTTGTTGAGTAGTCTAGCATTTCCTTGCACATACTGAGTGCTATCTGGCACAGGACACAATTATTACTCTCTAGGACAGGATATTCTTGGGGGCAAGATCCATCCCTGATATAGCCCATACAGACATATTTTGTCCCTATAGTTTTCTCTTCCTTAGAACTTGATTTAATTACAAAAGTGATTCATATTCAGTTAGAATTCTGATGAAATTACAGAAAGATTTAAAAGAGAAAAATAATCCACCACTGCACATCCAAAAGATATTTACTGTTAACATTTTGGCATAGTTGCTTTTAGTCTTTTTTCGATATGTGTATACTGACAACCACACTCCAAAATAATGTCACTCTCAATACATTTTGTAGCCTGCTTTTCTCACTTAATTGTATATTATGGATATGTTTACTTGTCAATAAACATTCTTATAAAACAACTGTTCCAATCTAATATAAGATTAAATTTGAATGTGACTGTTGTTGATCCTATTTTTCCTTCTCATTTTCTTAATATGAAGTCTCTCATGTCCTCTCTCTTTCTCTCTCTCTTTCCTTCTCTTTCCATTCTTCATTCCTTTCCTCCTTCCTATTCTCCCTCCCTATTTTTGTCATACTAACTGAATCAAATTTATAGGGATAAAGGTTTTGGGGGAAGCAGTGGGCCTAAAGAAGCTGTAGAACGAAGAGGAGAAGGTTTGCTGAGTAGAGATGAAAAGCCGCTCTGAGTATTAAAAATGGTCTGCTAAATAAACCAAATGGCAAAACAAATTGTCCTACCTTCTTTGTGTGTGAGTGAATGGAGCTGGAGCCCTAGGGCCAACAAAGACCACTATTCTTTCCATTATGGAGACTCCAGCTGTGGAAACCCATTTTTCATATTAGAAAAATATATTCCATTTTTAGATGACACATATTTATCCATCCATTGAAGCAGCAAGGCTGTATCAGATTAATGAATCATAACCAGTCTCTTTTACTAAGGATTTACGCATGCTGGGCACTGTGCTTAGCACTCTACTTAAGTTAGTTTTTTCAATAAAGCATAGTGCTTAAGAGGTTATCTCTGGAGCAGCCTAAATGGGTTTAATGCTCAGCTCTGCTACTTACTAGCTATATAACCTTGGGCAAGTTACTTAACCCTTTCAATCCTCAGGTTCCACTACGACAAAATGGTACTATAAGAGTACATGTCTCAGAGGGTTATGTTGAAAAGTTAGTGAATTATAGCATGTAACATGCTTAAAAGAGTGCCCAGTCTACAATAGGTATTTCTCAGGGTTAGCTATAATTATTATTAATAATAAATCAATATTAATAATAAATCCTCACAGTAGCCCCATGACAGAGGTACTATTGTTATCCTTCTATGAGAGATGACAAAAATGAGGCTTGGGGAAATGAAATGATTGCCTAAGCTCATGCAGCTAGTAAGTAATCAAGTTAAGATCTAGATCCAGGCTCCCTCACTAACTGGTCTTCTTAACCACAGTGCTACAGGTCTTCCACCTTTTTGTGAATAGAAGCTGATTTTCTTGTCCCCAAAGCCTGGTGCTGAGGCTGAGCAGAGGAGGGAGGGGACAATGATAGCCAGCTGGCATTCCTGCACCCTTGGCCACTACAGCTAACCTCAGACAAGGACTGGGAGTACTCTAGGCAGCAGTCTCAGACCAGAGAAGTGGAGCTTGGAGATATATCAATAGGTTTTGATCCCCTGCTTAGGGACTGTGGGCCTAAGCTCCCAGCTCTCTGACTCTCAGACACTTGACCTATCCCTTGATTTTCCTCTGTCCAATTTCCACTTTAACTCAGCTCCTCAAGGCCCACATGGCCTTCGGGGCAGTCAGTTTTACTCTGGCCGAAGAGACAGCTGTCTTGAGGCTGACCCCTTTGTTCAGGAGAATTTGGTAAATCAGCAGTAATCCCTGATTCATGGTGACAATCAGCTCCTTGTCTGGACGGTCAGGGCTGCAGGAAATAACAAGTGGGACCACACCTGTTCTGGGGGTCTGGCACTCTAAAGCAAGCTGCTATGAATGGCTTAAGCTCCAGCCCGGGAAGCAGCTGCAGCCTGGAATCAGGGCTTTGTTAGCATAAGAATGGAGCCATCCATCCAGCCAGGATCCTTTTCTCCCTTCTCCCCTTCTTGCCTAAATCACCAGTCGTTCACCCTCATTGTGAGCAGACTGGTTTTGCATTTCTTTTCTCAACTGCACTGATCAATTTTTCATTTGTGGGAGAAGAGCATTTTATTTTCTTCAGACTTGGCCCAGGTGGAAGAGAAGTCTGTAGATCTATTTACTGTTTACCATGTTCTCACTCCAAGGGGCGGGGCAGCCACAGCACACAACTCCAGGAGGCACACTACACAGAGACTATAATGCAAATCAGGCCCCTGTAATTGTGCAAGGCACAGCCTGTGTGGCCCTGCTCCATGCTGGGGGATTTCTATAGAAAGGCTTCTAGCCCCTTGTTACTCAAAGTATGTGGTCCACGGACCTGCTACCTCAGCAGCACCTGGGAGCTTGTTAAAAATGCAGAAGTTCAGGTCCTACCTCAGACCTGCGAATCAGCAATCTGATTTTATCAGGACCTGGTGATTCGTCCACATGGCAAATTTTGAAAAGCACTGGACTAGAAAACATGGCTGCAAGTCTCAAATTTTCAATACTTGAAAGTCCTTAATATTTCAAATCAGAAAAATCATGGTTCAAATCTTAGTTCCATCAATTACTAGGTGTGTAACCTCAATCAAGTCACTTAACCTCCCTGATCATCAGTTTTCTCGTTTGCAAAAAAGACAAAAATAATAATGATAAGTTTACTGTGAGGGTGAATAACAAAAAAATATATATGAAAGTCACTAGAATACTGTTGGCATATGGTCATAGCCCAATAAATAATAGCTCTTATTATTATTTTGCTTGCTAGTAAAGAACACTACACTACCCGCTTTAGATGATTCAGATGTTGACTTGCCCAGCTATATATTAATCAGGAAGGCCTCTTTACTTCTCCTGCTATGGGAACTTAAAGCAGTAGTTTTAATTAACAATACCTCACATTGATATAGCACTTTGAAATTTTGAAAGCATTTCTACACTGATTATCTCCTAGCATCAAGGACTCAGGGTATCAGAGCTGAAGGGGAGCCCAGAGATCATCTAGTCCAATGTCCTTCTTGTTCATATGAGGATTGTTCAGTGACTTCCCCAAGGTCATACAGTAAACTGAGTGGCACAATCAGCATTAAAAACTAATTCTCAGTGCTTTTACTTAACAGCAGTTTAAAAAAAAATGTATACTTAGGGAGAAATGACACCAGAGGCTCAGATCAAGCCAGGGCATGGCTACAGATGACTCTCATGAACATTCTCTAAACTGGACAAATTAAGACTATTTTTATATCATGGGACTGGGAACTACCAGATATGTTGATGCCCAAATTTCCTTTTATAAGTGAGGGTGTACATTGTCCCCATTTCCGAATGTAGCCTGAACTCAATCACAGTTTGGGAGAGTGAAGGAGGGCCACTGTCCATGAACTACTCTGAGAACTAAGCTCACTAGGAATCAGTTCCCACTGAGGTCATGGCATGGGGGCTGGACAGGGTGTCATAAGGTTCTGCCAGTTTTGAGAAAAGAAACAGAATTTCATTTTCACAATGTAAATATGTAACAATCTTTGCTTCAGTGGACTATTCTGATGCTATTAAAAAGATAGCTTGAAGGAGGTTGCTGTAGAGGTAGGCACTCCAGTCAAGCAGCTATTATAACAGTCCAAATGAAAATCTAAAGAAGTGGCAATCAAGATGCAAATGAGCAAATAGATATCCTGGAGATAGACTCTGAAGGAAAGTAGGGTAGATGAAGGAGAAATCTAGGATGACTCAGGTTTCTAGTTTAGTGGAGTCAGAGTATACAAAAAGTCAAGTTCAGTTTTGGATATGTTGAGTGAAATTTCTAAGTAGAAACAGCTCATAGGCTAGATCTAGATCTGGAATTCAGAAGAGATATCTGTGGTGGGGTTATATATCTGAGAGTTATAAACATATAGATGGTAGTTGAAGTCACAGGCATGGATAAAACTTTCAAGAAAAATGTGAAGTAGTAAGAAGAGAAAGAGATTCCTAGGAACACTTATATTTCAGAACTTGGAAAATGAAGAAAACCTTAAGAAGCATCCAAAGAAATAGGTGGTGAATTAAGAAAGAATAGTATCATGGAATCTACCAGAGAAAAAAAATTTCAGGAAGGCTGGCACTATAAATTAATGACTCAGAAATATCAGGTAAGGTAAAAGACCAAGAAATGTTCATTATATTTATCACTGGTGTCCACAGCAAAAGATATTTCAGGAAAGCAATGAGAGCCGAAACCAGATTTCAGTAGACTTCGGAAGTGAATGAAAGGGGGCAGGGAATGGAGACAGACTAAGTAGACTACTTTTTCAAGAAGCTTTGCTGTAAAGGGAAGAAATGACATAGGGAGTAGCTAGAGAGGGAGGATATATGGTTGAAGAAAAGGTTTTAAAAGATAAAAGAGACTAGATATTTTGAATAGAGCCAATGGTAAGTAAGATGTTGAAGATCCATGCAATAGAGAAAAGTTTGGAAGAGGCAGAGGAGAGAATAGAATAAACATGGACACACATACTTCTAGGTTCGATGACACAGGACAGGGAGGAAGAGGCCCTGGAAGCCTCTATTTTCTCTATGAAATGGAAAATTAAGCCATCTTTTAAGGGAGACAGAGACAGAACTGGGTTTGGAGGCTGAAAGAAGGTGGTGAAGTTTGGCTTAAGCACTGAGAGGAATGTGAGATGTAGCTTACTGAGGTCACTTTGTGAGATTTCCAAGTAGTTTTAAGGGAACAATTGAGATTGGTTTCCTGCTGAGGTGTTGAGGAGGTGTTGAGGCATAGAACAGGAAGAGGCGGATGCTGGATTAATTCAGGGGGGTTTCACTCTGGTTGCTCATTAGAATCACTGAGGGGATTTAAAAAATACCTACATCTAAGTCTCATTCTATACCAATGAATTCAGGCACCAGCATATTTTTAAAAAGTGTCCCAGGTGATTCTAATGTGGAGCCAGAACCAAGATCTACTGAAATGATCTATGTTTTGGACTTTATTGAACTACTATAGCATGAGAAAATTGACACAGGAGAATTGTTAGAAGAAATGCACTATGCGGTTTAGGAGGGAAAAGAAAAGGAGAAGCCAGGAGGATTGATATTCGTGAAGACTTGAGTAGAGTCAAGAGATGAGAGATTTAGATGAGGTGGGAGAGAAAGTACAATTAGAATAAAGGAGCTAGATGTGTAAGCTCTTATAATCACAATACTTGAGTTTAAGATTTCAGTGGTTTGGGACACTGATAAAATACAGGGGTAGGCAGTAGGGACAGGTGGTCAAAAGAGAGTAGAGATGAAGGTGAATGAAGGTGAGTGAGGACAAGGAAACTTTGAATATAATTCAGTCTATCTCATTCTCTAGCCAGAATCCTTCTCTCCAATGGCTCACCATCTCAGAGTAGGAGCCAAAGTCCTTACAGTTTCCTATAAGGATCAATAAGACATGGCCCAAGATTTTTTCCCTGACTTCATCTACTACTCTCCTAATCACTAATTCAGCTTCATTCATACTGGTTTCCACTCAATTAAATACACTTCTGTCTCAGGCCATTTGCACATGCTATTATCTCTGCCTATAAGGTTTTCCCTCATTTCCTCCAGGTCTTTGCTCAAATATCATCTGCTTAGTGAAGGCTACATTATTGAAATTCCTTCTCGCATATATTCCTTTCTTCCAGAATTCCCTGTCTTGTCTCTTGCTTAAAATTTTCCATATGTTTATTACCATCTGACAGTCTATGTATCATTCTTATTTATCTATCTATCTATCTATCTATCTATCTACTGATTGGTTGATTGTCTCCCCCACTCCTGCCCTCCTGATCCTAACCTTCTCGAGGGCAGGAGTTTTTGTCCATTTGTTCACCAATATATCCCTCACATCACATTTATAACAGTGCCTGGTACATAGCAGAAACTCCATAAATATTTGTTAAAGGAATGATGGAACCATGAGTATAGGATGTTGGATGGATAATATATTGGGGGCTAATGTCATTCGGTATAAGAGCAGGACTCAGATTGGAGAGTAAGATGATAAGCCATGTAGCATAAGTTCAGAAAAGTGTTGGTAAATGAAGAGGACAAGAGTTGACAAAAAGAACAGTGGGTGGTGTAGATGGCGTGTGCCTCAAAAGAGCATTTATTTAATTTTCTTTCATTTCATATCTAAAACAACTTATTTTTAAAAAACAATAAACAATGAATTTATTTTTTATTTAATTTTGATGTCTGCCATTTTTCTTTCTTTTTTAGGATGGACACAAAAGGCCCAAAAATAGTGCCAGGGAATAGGATTGTATGACATCATCCCTCAGTTCTGTGGTATGTGCAACCTAGGAGAATGAGCAAGCCTACACTTGATAAAGCTGTGAGAGAATCGATGTGTTAAAGCAAGCAGGTGTCAATGGTTTGTAAAACTGGCTGCACATTAGCATCACCTGGGGTGGCTCTTAAACAGTACAGAAGCCTAGGCTCCATTTCAGGCCAATTGAATCAGAACCTCTGGGGACGGGGTCCAGGCTTCAGTCTTTGTTAAAAAGAACTCCTCAGGTGATGCTAATGTATATCTAGTGCTTCAACATGCTGGGTAGGTGACACCGCAAGAGGGCAAGGGCCAAGGGAGTTTGTTGAAGTGCAACAGGGGTCTTGAAAGGCACAGATGAAAAGCCTGGGAGAGAGGATGGTGCATGAAGAGAAAGCATAAAACATGTATGAGAATGAAACACTCCAGAAGAGAAAAGGAGATTCCATTTGGGGTAGTCAAAAGGTGGCATGAGTGGAAAAAAGCATTCAGAGGAATAAAGAGGCCTCAAAATTCTGAGTAGAACCCTTTTGGAAGAAAATCATTGAGGATGAAGTTTTTCCAGAACTGTAACTAACTAGGGAGGTGCAAGTCACCACCTAGAGCCAGTTCCAGATTTGGGGAATTCAGAAGGTACAGCCAGATCCAAGGGGGAAAAGGGTGGGTATGCAATTATTGCCTGTGGGTTTCTTTTGGTGGCCTTGAAAAATAAAAAGTGAAGTGGATCCTCAGGTGAACATTGCTACAGGCTGTGTGTTCTGTAATTGATAACCAGATCAGTCTTAGGTCTCCACCAGGAAAGATAGAAGGCAGGGAAAGTGGGGAACAGTTATGTTGGAGCTGCTTAAACTCCTGGACACTTGGAGGAAGGTGGTTTCCATGTTGTCCAGACTATTGGGAGTGGATGCAGCACAAGTTATGGTTAGGTAGAGAGCTGGACTGGCTAGACCAGGATCAGGTCCCTTAAAGTATGAACCTGGAGGCAGGGAACTACTAGGTACCCTTAATCCCACCAAGATGTTAAATATACACTCATCCCCTTCAAAGACCCCTGGGCGAGTGCTAGAGTATAGGGCAAGGCCTAATTCAGCTCCTCTTTGAAAAGCAACCTCAGAATTTTCTGGGTACTGGGCAGGGTGCTATCTCTGCAGACTAACTTATCACACAGCACCCCCTTGAAGCTTTCCCTAAAATGGAGCTGTAGTTCCAGTCAGTTCCCAGGTACAGCTGAAATGTTATTGATTCTGGCCTCCTGGCCCTTTGTACTTTGGTGGTAGGGCTGTTACATCTCTTTTTTTAGTGACTCATGGGATTGTCCATGCATGTCTACATCTGTGTGTAAAGTTTGTGGGGTTCCTGAGAATAACTGAACTTTTCCCTAAGGAGGAAGCAGGGATAGGCTGGGTTGTACACAAGGAGCTACTTGTACCTGCTTTTAGTTCCAGGGCTGATCCCTGAACCCAGGACATCTTAAAGTGTGATCCATGGGTCACCTGCATGAAAATTTCTTGGGATGGTTATACAAATGCAGATTCATGGGTTCCTACCTCAGAACTCAAGATCAGAGAACTCTTTGTAGAACTTCCGTAAGAATGGCATAAAAAACTTTTTTGTTTTCTCTTGATTGCACATGGTAATCCATCTATATTTGGTCTATTTTGTGACTAATCTAAGATTCTATAGCATGCTATTCATGATATGTGCTTTCAGATGCCACATGCTGAATGAAGCCCATGGCCACAAAGGCCCACACCTGCCTGAACAATTGAGGCCCTTTAGGCCACTTCTAATCATCCGCTCTGCTCACTCTGAGCTAGCCTGCACATTCCCACAAGGCCATTCTGTGAACACATAGCTTTTATTGCATTGTTGAAGGAAGTTTGAGGACCAAAATTAGATGTGCCCGGTGTATCATGCTGACACAGCAGCAATTGTTCAAAAGGTAATTAATGATTTAATGCAGTTCAAAGTCTGTATCAAAGCACATTTCTCTTTCAGAGCATTAAAAAAAAGCTTAATCCAGAGTCATGTCTGGTGACTTAGTGAGAAGAGTAAAGTTGAAAGAGAAAGGAGTTATTTCCTTAATTGATCAGTCAGTCAGTCTTCAATACATTATGTCTTCGGTGCCCTGGGGAATACAGACATGAGTAAGACATAGTCGGTGTCTTCAAAGAGTTTAAAAACTACCTAGGGAGACAACAAATACTCCTGTTAACTATCATCAAAACAAAGTAGTATAGGATATATGCTAAATGATCATTATAGACCAAATGTGACACAGAAGAGATAACTCTGAATCAGCTTCAGCCTATATCTCTCATGTCCATCAGTGGTATCGCCATTCACCTTGTTCAAGCCTGACACATGGAAGTCTTGATTGCTCCCTCTCCTCATCCCCCATATTCAGTCCATTAGCAAGTCCTTTTGGCTCTAGCTCTAAAATGTATTCTGAATCTGCTTGCTTCTCTCTATGGCCACTGTCACCCCCTAGTCCAGGCCACCAGCATCCCTCTTCCTGGACTATTGTCCTGGCCTCCTATCTGGCCTCTATTTCTCTTCTTGCCACTCTCCAGTCCAATTTTGTATAGCAGTTAGAGTGTTATTTTAAAAAATATAGATTAGTTTCATCTCTCACTTAAATATGTCAGTGACTCCCCAACATATTCAGCATAGAGAACTCTTTATTGTGGTATGCAAGACCCTGCATGGTTTCCAACCTCATTGATAACCATCTTCTCTTTAGTTCACTGCCTCTTCCAGTTGCTTGAATATGGCAAGCAACCACCTCAGTGTGTTTGCACAAGTTGTCCCCTTTCATATAATGTTCTCTTAATATTTATTCATCTTTCACTTCCCAGCTTAAATGTTCCTTTCCCTAAAAGGCCTTTCTTGATTCCCCTCCTATCTAAATTGTCTCCCTTATTATTGTGTCTCATACCATTCTGTTCTTTTCCTTCATAGCATTTATTACAACTTATAATTATATATGTCTGGGTTTATTTGTTTAATGTCTGTCTCCTCAACTAGACTATGAGCTCCATCAGGTCAGGGCCTGTGTCTGCTTTGCTTATAATCATATTCTAAGTGCCTAGTACAGAATCTAGTATATAATAGATGTTCAATATGCGTCCTTGAGATGAAAGGATGGAATAATAAAGAAGTGAGATGGTCTGAGAAGGACTTTTGGAGAAGAATCAGTAGAACACCATGAGCGAAGGCATGGAAATGAGTATTTGTGTGCAAAATGTGTTCTTGGGATTGAGGTGGGTATAGCTGGAGGACTAAAACTCCAGGCAAAGAAGTGTGACCCTTATTTGGTAATTTCCACCATGCCCTTACCCTAGCCTGATCCCAGCTATCCCCAAAACAACCCAGGGTGGGAAGGATGCACCATTCCTCTTCTGCTGCAAGAAGTTAGGGTTGCCATGGCCCTTACATCTCCAACCAGGCCCAAGGCCTCAGCAGGATTCAGAATGAGCAATGTCTGCTATACTCAGGCAGTTGGTGGGAAAGTGGAAATTGTGGTGAGGAAAGCTTGGTTGTCAAAGAACATCGAAAGTCCTCTTGAGTCATACAACTCCTTTTAAATATCCCATAGGTATCCAGGTTCTCATCTGACCCTTACTACTCAAGGCCAACAAATATCTCTAGTAATAATAATAGTGCCTACCTCATAAGGTTCTTATGAGAATTAAATGAGAAAATACATACAAGGTACTTAGAATAGTGCCTAGTATATGGTAAGCACTCAATAAATGTTAACTATTATTATTCCTCTTCTGTAAAATGGGAATTCTAATAGTGCCTACCTTCCAGGATTGTTGCGACTATTAAATGATATAATACATGTAAATGCTTAGCATAGTGCCTAGCACATAATAAGCACTCAAATGTAAGCTATCAGCTAGTATTACCATTATTAATAACACCACCAGCAGTAGCAACAATAATATTAAATAGTTAAGGGAAGAAATAATGAGGGTCGATCTAAGGAAGACACATTTGGAAATTCAATGAGAGCAGCATATGCCTGAAATGGTCACTCCGGGGCCCCAAGGTAGGGATTAATGCATACAGAAAGGCTCAGAGACTGGTACGCCGCCAGCAGTGGGCCGGCCAGGTTGCTTGGTCACCAGGTTGAGGCAGGTGATGCTCTGGGAGGTGGCCCCCCTCAAGGCAGGCCCTGTCACCAAGGCTCAATTCCCAGCTCTATTGATCAGGTAGGAATTGTCACTATGGTAACATCTGGTTACCTTACTTGATGTATTACTTGGGGAGGAGATGCAGGGCTCTCCAGCCTGTTGTCTTGGAGGAATGCCAGAGGGAATACACAGCTGGTGGGGCTGCCAGGAGAGGTGTGGGAGGGGCAACTAACAGAACTTTGTGCTCCTCAGGGCTAGGCCCTTGGGGGAGTTGCTAAGCGGCATCTGCTTTGTCCCCATTTTTGTTACTTTGTGAACCATTTTTGCGCTTAGGAGTTAGCTTCTATCTAGAAGCAGCCCATATGACAGTGCGCTAAGCATTAACATGTATTATATACCTCTGTCTCAAGAGGTCCCCATGGCAAGAAGGCCACCTCCTCTGTTCACTCCAAATAATGTATACCTCACAGACATCAGAAACCTCTGCTGGGATAGGAACAAGGCCCAAAGGTGGCCTAGACACTGAAAAGTCAGGGACAAAAGGGTTTACAGAGTCACTGAGGTTGGAAACTGACTGATAATAACAATACCTTTTTGAGCACTTCTATGTATCAGGCAGTGTGCTGTGAATTTTGCAAGAATTATCTTGTTTATTTCTCAAAAACCCCTAAGAGGTAGGTACTATTAGTAGATCCATTACAAAGGTAAAAAAAAAAAAATGAAGTTTAGAGAAACCAAGTGATTTGTCAAAAACGTCTGGGTACACACACCTCTCCAGAGAGCTCCATGCTCTCAGAATAATTAGTAATAACAATAATAATAATAATAATAGCTGCCATTTATTGAGCATCAACTATGGGGCAGACCCTTGACATGTGATATCTCTTTGATTTCATACCATAACTCTACTAAGTAGGTACACTTATTACTCTTTCCATTTTACAGAGATAAGACTGTAAGATGGTTAAGAAACTTTCCAAGATCACTTAGGTAGTAGGAGCTAGAACAAGGATTTGAACTTCAGCAAATAATTCTAGCTCCTAGTCCTTTAACCTTATACTACTTTCTCTTTTTCTTCAAGACAGCTCTTTTGCCAGGTAAAACCTAAAGACAACCACTTAAAACATTTGTTTTCCAGTGATCTGATTGTTCTACTATCTCCATGAAAAAGGGAGAATCAGGGTTATTACAGATGGGGAAACTGAGGCATCATGAGACATGGAGCGAGTGACAGAGGCCTTACAAGATCTTGATGTCTATAGAATCTCCTGACTGGAAACGACTCTAAAGAGGACAGACACTTCAGAAGATGGGTAGAAGTCTTCATCTGAAGGCTCCAACTCAAAAGAAGATTTTAGAGAAATAATGGTCCCTATAAGATCTTTCCAGGGGAGAGTCAAGAAAGAGAAAATAAGTTTTTGTGCAGCAGTTTTAAATTGATCAAAGTACTACAGTCAAAGTGAAAAGGTGGACTCCTTCAAAGGCGGTATTAGGTTAGGGTTTGAGGATGGACTTGGTCCCATGGGTATATTCTAGCACTCTCTGTGCATGGATTTATCATTGTGTTCAGAAGTTTAAGTCATATCAATCCTACTTCAATGAGTCTGCATTTCTCAATGCCAAATATCCCTTGCTACATGCTACAAGCTTGATAATGAAAATCAGACAGTAAGAACTTGGGTGAGCTGGAAACTAATCCAAGCCAACTGTTGTACATCCTATTCTGAGCCCTCCTCTTGGCTATTTCCCCCTATGCAGTCCATTTTTAACCGAAAAGCATCCAGGAAGTCACTCCTGACCTTGACCTCTGGTTGTCTATACCCTTGGCATCAGCTTCTTGATGAGAGTGGAAGGAGACAAATAATTATTTTTCATAACCCTATGCTCTACGAAAATAACAATAGTCACAGGGTTCTCAGGAATTTACTTCTCAATGCCAATGTTACAGGTTTACTTAGTTATCAATTATCAAGAATCAAAACCAATCTCTCAGCCCCATCCCTACAAGGATACATAATAGTCCTGGCAATATTATTCTTCCATTAAAAGGAGCTCCCTTTCTTTCATGGTGTTTGAAGTTACTCAGACTCTTCAGGCTCAGACTCTTCACGCCCAGGAAAATCTGTTGCTTCATACATTCACATTTGTTATAACACAGCCTTATTGCTGTGGGGGACTCTTAACAGCAGAATACTCTGTTTAATCATTCAGGCCCCAGGACCAGACGGACAGACCCACTTTGCCAGTCACCAGCAGAATAAGCATATGTAAGTTGCTTCACTGTTCTGAGCCTTAGTTTCCTCCTCTGTAAAATGAGAATACTAATAGTATCTACCCAATAGAGTTGTGGAAGGGATTCAATGAGATAATGCACAGCAAGAGAGCATCATAGTACCTGGCACACAGCTCAATAAATGGTAGCTATATACAAAAAGGAAACTTGGTGTCTCTGAAAGTTTGCCTTAGAGAAGTCTTTCTTTAGCTCCAATTTCCAAGGACTGAGGGCTGAAACATAAGAAAATAAGTGGAGCAAAGTGGTGGATAGTGATGCTGACTCCTTTCCTTTTGGCATTTAGAGGGCAGAGTAGTATTGAAAGAGTGTCTATGGCTGAAGGAAAACAAATCGCTGATGTGAATAAGGGAGGGGTGATGGGTGGAGAGAAGGTGTTTAAAGTGTAGTGGGGAAGGGGGAGGTTAGGGCATAAAAAGCTAGTGTGTTGAAACCCCATGAAACAAGAAAAGCTACTGCAACACTGTGTGTTTAATGAAGGTAAGAGAAAACAGTGTAAAGTTTAAAAAAGTCAAAGGAGGCACAGAAACTTCAAACAAGATATAAAGGTGAACTTGGGCAGAAAGGGTAAAAGTTCTAGAAACTTCTTTGTATATTCTCAGAAACACTTCTACTGAAGACTGTGTGCCAAAGGGCCTGGAATATGCTCATTATTGAATAACTGGTCAGTGTATTCATCCAGACTTGCTCTTATTAAAAGAACATTTTGCTCTCTACTCACCTCTGCATAAACCAACTCCGGGGAACTAGGTCAAAAATTAGCCTTTCAAATGCAGTCTGTTATCATAGGTTTCCAAGCCAGAGTTACTGAGAAACTTGGGCCTTACCATTTTGGAAAATGGTTTCATTTCCTCAAGCCAGAAAGTCCAGGAGATCTCGTCTCCTAAAAGTCACCGCGGGAAGGGGTTACGACTTTCTCTGAATCACCTAAGGAGCTAGTTAACAATAGATTTTTGGGGGGTCCACTCTTGGAGTCTCAGATTCAGTTGGTTGAAGTGGGAATTCAAACATATTTTTAAAAGTATACCCAAGTGATTCTGTAACAAAGCAAGCTTTGACTTTGGAGACAAGTATGCTTTGTTTAAAAGGAAAGTAACAGTAGAGATAATCTATTCCTAACTGTGTCCTCATTCTATATGTGAGGATTCTGGGGCTCAGAGACATTTAAGCACTTGTTCAAGGTCACATAGGTTAATTGGTAACAAAGCCAGAACTAGGATCCAGGTCTGCTACCTCTCAATGCACTGTAAGCTCCATCTACTGAATCCCTTTGCTTTTTAATGAAATTGTTCTTTCCAGTTTAGGTATGGAGACAGATGTCCCTCCCGGTTCTAATCAGAGTTATAAAGTAATGCTACCTTTGTGAAATAATTAATTCAGTAGAAAATGAAACATGACAATCTCCAGTTGTACTAAAAGCATCAAGTACAGTTTTAAAAAGAAAATAGGACCCTTTATGACCATACATGATTTATGTGTAGAGACCAAATTTGTGGCTATAAAGGTTCAGTTTTAAATTATTCAGTGTTGAAGAAGAAACACCCTAGCTTTAAGATGGGACATTCATTAGGTTAACAACTAAAGCCTTTTTATTTTTAAGCATCGAAGATTAATAATTATATTTTCTGGCCATTGGTTCCTCACTCTAGTTCAAACCTTTAAAAGAATTATAAATTTATGTGTGTGTGTGTGTGTATGTACCTAATGCACATATTACATAGGGTTCTAAAGCTATTTGCCAAATACCAAGATTTTGAGTAAGTGAGAAACATCAAATCATAATTGTCAATTATTCAAATAATCCAAATTATTCCTTTGAGGACAATAACTCACCCATCTTCTGACAGCTCAAAGGCATCCTAGGGGTGGGCTGTGCATTTACCACACCAGGTAAAGTGAATAATGGGTAAGTACAAAGGGCATTCAGAAATTTATCAAATTAGGGAGCTGCACTTTAAAGGTACCTGTATTTATCTCTAGAGAAGAGTTACCAAATTTTAGCTACCAAGTGTTGGGGTTGGGGTCTTTGTCTGGAGCCTTTTCCAGAAATGTCGAACTCTCAAAGTGTGTCTCCTTTCTACATATGTCTTCTCCATCTGTAAAGTAGATAACAACTGTTGCCACTCTTTCATGCTCCCTCCACTGCTCTGCCACCCCCAAGGGATTTTAAGGTTGCTACTGACTCTCTTTAGACAAAGTAGTTCTTCAGCCACACAAACACTCTGATTTTCATCTTCTCCTAATCTATAGACCCTACCCTTGTCCTAAAGCAAATACCAAATTCCTCTCGACCATACCTGGATGTTGGCAGAAAAGAGATAACAAGAAGCCCAGGCAGAGTAAGGTGGAATGCTACAGCTGTACCTGTTTGCCACTATTCCCTACACAGAGGATGACATCATTGTTTATTTCTGTTAGAATAACTTCTCTTGGGAAGGCGTCAAACTTGTCCTCTTCGCAGGAAGCCAAGTTGGATAGAAACTGACTACTACTCAGCACTCAGTTTCTGGAAAACTCTGGAACTAATCCAGCTGACCTCAGAGGTCAGTGAAGACGTGGCTGTAGCTTTTCTCCAAGTGTCTTACATGGTAGATCTCTAAAGTTAGTTTGCCATTGTCTACTGCTGTGGCTGCTGTCAGCAGAAATGACCCTAAATGGCCATTCATTTCACAGTGAATTTAGAGGAATTTGATGTTGGAAAAAGCTTTCGACACAGTTCTTCTAGTTGGATATAAATTTAAAAGTATGTTTGCTTAAATAATTGAAAGTGAAGCATGCCTTACATGTATTTCATGGGTAGTTAGGGATTTCTGTTTCAAAACTTTTGTGGTGCCAAATATGAATTCCTGCCTGGCACTTGATTTAAGAAGCAAAACCTGAATTATCAGAAGACATCAAGATCAGGAGCAGAGTGTAATTTTATATCCTGTGGTTAGATTGTAAATTGGTAAAAAAAAAAAACTGCAGAGAACAATTTGGCAACATATAGAAAAATTAACTGAACAAATTCAGTCCTGGGAATTTATATTAAGGAAATAATTAGCCAAATGCATACGATATAAACCAAGCATGTTTACTGTGGCATTGTTTGAGTGCTCATAAAGAAACAGTGATAATTATGATTTTAAAAAATTAAAAAATTTTCTTTACAAGACACTAAAATCAAAGTTAAAAAGATAAACAATAAACTACTTAATATGTTTGCAACATAGATAAGTTAAATAGTTACTGTCTAAAATATATAAAGAGATCTCAGTTATAAAAACAAGAAAGAACAACTCAATAGAAAAAGAGGCAAAAGATATGAAATGGCAACACGGAACTACAGATGGCTAATAAACATATAAAAAGATTTTCAGCATCAAAAGATATTTTTGCACCTATCACATTGTCTAAGATTAAGAGACCAATAATATCTGAAATTGCTGAAGAAAAGCGTGAAGAAACAGCCACTGTTGGCGGGAATGTATATAGCCATGGCCTCCCTAGAAGGCAATTTGGCAGGCTTTACCAAAACCAAAGATGGGCAAACCAAACTCTAAACCAGCAAGTACACTACTGTGAATTTATACTGCAAAAACACTTGTAATAGTATGTAGAGATCCATGTAAAAAAGTTATGTTGCACCAATATTCAATAATTTTAAAAATCAGAAATAATGTAAAAATTAATAAATGTTGGATTAAAGAAGTTATGTCACAATTGTATAAGAGTATTATGTACCTACTTTTTCAAATGAAATAACTAGAGGTATGCTGGCAGGAAAAACCTCTTGACATATAGTTCAATGAAAAGAATGTTGAAGAACAGTATCTGAAGCATTGGTCACACCTTTTATTATTCTATGCACATGAATACACACATGAATGTTCATAAAAACATGCACAAAATGATACATGCCAAATTGTGAACATATTGGGGGATCAGTGATGGAGAAGCCAGGAACGTTCTACTTCATATTTCTATTTTTACAAGCATAAGGATATGTTATTTTGATCATAAAAATGCTTTTTTTAAACAAGAAATAAGGCAATCTGTGTCATTTTCCCACAATGCCCAGCTCCCACTTGAAAATGTCCTATTCAAGGACATGGTGTCAGTATCTAAGACAATTTCTAATACCCAAAGTCATAAGCTTTTGCTTTTTAGAATTAAACTAGGGGGAAAAACGCTGGAAAGAAGTGGAAGGTTGTCACAATCTTTTAGAAAAAAAATTTCATTTCATGAAATTATGGCATAATTGACATGCTTTCTAGAATTACTTCCCTCTCCCATCCATCCAAATCTCCTACTGTTCTTCCTGCCATGCTAGCTCATTTCAATTCCTTTTGTTTTCACCTGAAATCCAGGATTCAATACCACTCTTCTATCCTAAAGTAATTCCACCTTAACTCATCCTCCCCCAGTCTATTTGTCAGAAGGCTCATCTCAGTATTTCTAATTACCTCCAAATTAAGATTAACAATCTCAGTTCTAGAAATCTTTAGTATTTAGGGAGCATCTATAAGTTACCTGAGGCTATATACCAATACCAAGAGCCAGCAGAGCAGGAGCGGTTGACCTAGATGTCCCTGAAATTACGTGCACATGTTAGTGGATGTGAGTCTTTCTTTAGAAAGTGGATCAATAGCTTTTTTTGGACTTTCAAGCAGGTATTTGGTCCATAAAATGTTAATAACCACCAAGGTAGAGGGACTGGGATAATCAAATCACCCACTGAGTACCTAGGCAAAACACCCAGTCCTAAGGTTTTCATCTGGCTGCTTAGCTTGGTGATTCAGACAACTATATACTCAAGAAGAATGGAGAGAGAGTGGGGAGAGGAAGTATGGCCTTCCAGGGCTCCACTAGAAACCTGTCTCTCTGATAAAGCTGCCACATAGAGCCCATATAACTGAGGCCTAAACATGGCCTCCAAGTCCCAGTGAATGAACCAATCCACACTCCCCCTGAACTACATAAGAAGATAGCTATTTCTAGTAGAAAGAGCATTAGCAGAAGGCAGATATTAGTTCTAACCTTTAAGATGACTTCTGTTCTGTCATGCGGTAGCTGTGTGACCTTAGGCAATTCACCTCACTTCTCTGGTCCTCATTTTCCTCATCCAAACAGAAGGGTTGCAGCACACACACTTTGAAAGATACTTTTTATCTCCACCATTCTATAAATCTCCCCTACTAGACAGGAATTTCCACTAAACTTTCCAGAACAGAGAATGACTTCACTCTCACCTTTTAGTATCACAGTTTACTCTGTGGCTAACCTAAATCCTTCCCACTGAAAATGAAGCTTGCTGCTTTCTTGCAGATAATGATTGGTCCATGTATAGAGCACTGTAAAACTAGTATTCTAATGCCTGAATATCAATCTCTACCCTAAGCTCAATTTGAAATGATTGTTCTCAATAACTCCATTCTTCTTTCAAGGTACCTTGTAAGGAAAAGAGGTTGAGGGAATTAATGAAGAGTCAAGGGAATCAGGGGTCAATAGTCGCACGAGTGCTTTTTCTTATGCCTTTACATTTCCTTAAAGATGGCCACACCTTCTTATTGGAAAAATGAACCCTGAAAACTGTGCTCAAGATACCTCTTCTGCAAAAGGGGCTCCAGCCCAGACTGGGTATTGAGGGCACTGGAGATGAGCCCTGTAGCAGCTATCTTCCAAGATGGCCTTTCAGAACTGCTTCTGCAAAAGAATGAATCTGAAGGATAAAAGCAACTTTCCAACTAAACTTAATTCACCCCCAGGGTTCTCTGGTCAGCAGGGTGTGTTCAGATTGATGAGATTTTTCTTGAGGCTGTACTGATGATACTTTTAAAGCAGGAAATGAAAGGCCACCCTGTAATTTTTAGGATGTGAAAGGAAATAAGCCCAGAGAACTGAGTCACCCATGGTTGAATGAGGATAGGTCTTTCCAGTCAAATCAGAGCAGAGTGCTGAGGCAGTCTGCCCAAAAACACAGACAAAAACAGGATTTGGGCCTGAACTATTAGGATAATTGCCTTAATTCTTCACTTCCATTTCATAATAACTTTGAGTTTATACAGAGTCTTTCTTCTAAGAAGCTCAAAATACTTTCAGAGATATTATTTTAGTTGTCGTTACAGCATCAGTCAGTGAGAGTAAAGATTATTATCAACCTCATTTTATACCTGGGTGAAGGCAAGCCTAGAGGGGTGAAGCAAATCATCAAGTTTGCCCAGCAAGGTACTGACAGTCTCTGAACTCAGCAAGAAATTCTCTTGCCCAGCATTGCCAAAAGAACGTTCTTCTCAATACCCATCCAGCAAAATGCTTGATGGAACACCAAGTACTGTGGACAAATATATCTGGGAAATTCTGTATATTCCATTCTCTTGGAGAGTCACAATATGCATTACTCTAAAGCCCTGCAGTAAATAAACCTGCTTCTGTTTAAGCAAGAATCTCTCAAATTAAACTTGACCACGAAACTCTGTGTGTTTGCATGCACACACATACACATGACACCTACCAGCACTTGTGAAATTAGCCTTTTTTAGAACACGCATTGGGTAGCACTTGTCTGGCCACTAAACTGACCTGGGTATCAGTATAGCAGACAGATCAATTTTACTCTATCCAACATGTGGGGATGCTTCTTAGAAATATTGCCTGATACCTTGTGGTATTGACAGCCAGAGAATAAAGGACCTTGATGGGCCGAAAGAACCCCAGGCCATCATGTCCTTTGCAGCCTGGCATTGGCCAGACTAGGGACGAAGCTGATTCAAACTCAACTATTTCTGCTAGAATTCCTTTCAAATAGAACCCAGGGCTATTTTTGGTCTTAATTTAAGGGAGGAAATGTTCAGGATGCTGGTTCAAGCCCTCAGAGCTTACACGCTCTCAACTAGCATAATTTTGTGCCCACCAGGAACTTCCAATAAAAATTACCCATTTCTTGGGTTCATTTCCAGTGCCATTCATCAGCCCATGCAATCAGAACCAACACAAAAAGAGAAGAGACTCCGAATGTGCCCCTCTTCTGGCTTAATTGCATGAGTATTATATTAGTCATCATATATTTCAAAACTAACAAACAGCATGGAATCTTGTGCTATTATTAACTACCAGTGACACTACTAAAAGTACCTAAAATGTAAAAGTCCTTGAAGACTCTGTCCTGGTTCATGTGTATTTTATACACGATTAAAAATATGAAAGATCACAAACAATGGATTTAATTTTTTAATGCTATTTTCATGTTTTCTTATAGTATTTATTAAATATCCACACTGTGAGGGAAAATTCCTCCATTAAAATGGTAATTTTTGTGCAAAATATAAATGTAATATAGGTATACCTTTCGTTGGTATGCCGTCCACCAGCAAAAATTCTGTGTAAATGGATTTTTGGTAAAAATATGCATGGTAAATGTCAGGGGGCACTATTCTTTAAGATGATATGATTATGAACCCTTTCGTAAAGCAATAAACTCTGCAATGTGAATACTGTCCATCTACTTCATTTGCCTTATAAATCCATATTTACACATACCATATGTTTTGCTTTAAGCAAAACACACTAATATTAATAAGTGAGCTATAATTTCTTAAGATGGGGATGCATTCTGATCCTTATCAGTCTTCAATACTGGCTCCTTTTGGATTCACCATTAATCACAATCCTAGTCCAGGAAGATTCATTTTGAGTTGGTTGAGAATGTGACAGTAATACTTCTGAGGACTCCCTGTAGTCTTATTTAACTATAACCCCTCTGCCTTTAGACATGTTGTTCCCTCAATTTAACCACCTGGTGAATTAATTCCTCAAAACTCACTCAAATGTCACTTCCCTTTGAAGCCTTTCTTGATTCCACCCCCCACCCCCAGCCATGCATCCCTCTTCTGTGCTCACAGAACCCTGCCTGTCCCTTGTCATACTCTAGTGTAATCGTCTGTTTACATACTCTACTATAATTATCTGTTTACACACTCTATCTTGCCAACCAGACTGTGCACTCCCTGAGAGCTGAAATGATGTTTTATTCATTTATTCATTTCTATACTTTCAATACTTAACATGACTATGGGCACATAGCAGGTGTTTAATAAATGTTGGTTGTTTGAATGATCACTATACTTAACTGTATATTTAGGACCCTGAAAAAGCAATTCTTTATTAAAACCACAAATAAAAGTGTCAGAGAGAAGGTTTTGCAGTTTTGTTCATTTTTACTGATTTATTTTTTAAAAAAGACCATATCAATTCGCACCTTATGGTTTAAGGGGGAAAAAACCTCTAAACCAAATCCACAACTAATACAGAGGTGCATTTAGTATGTTCCTTTTTCTCCAAACATAAAGCTACATCCTAGCCCACCACTAACATCACTGCAGTAAAGAAAGAAATAAGGACACACTAATTAAAGGGGGGAGGGTTACTACAGAGATCACTGTAAGAGCTTTGGCTCCTCATTGGCTGAGAGAAGGAAATCCACTAAGAAAGTTGGGCATCTTTGGGAGAACAAAAACGGTGTCCATTAAGTCTTGGTCAACTCGCTAGAAATTTCTGCATACGTAATATCCTATGCAACAGCCCCAGCTGGGGGGATCCATTACTTTGAAACCATCATGGCCCTTCCAATGTGGGCAGAACAGGTTGGACCTGATCCGTGTGCATATTACTGCAATCTGGCTTGGCATGGGTTGATACCCAAGGACATGCAATGCCAGGAGTAGCCCAGCCCCATGGTCCGCGCGCTCGTGCGCACGCGCGCGCGCGCGCGCACACACACACACACCACCCCAACTCACACTCACTGAATCCCACACAAAACCCGCACCATCTCCGCGGCACACACCACTGCATTCCCGTGTGCCCTGTCACACACAGGGAATGCCCCCTCATATTTTCTCATTTCTCTAGTCTGCCCGGCCCACATCTCCATACCACCGGCCGTCCTCAGCTTAGCCTCGAACTGAAGCTGGTGAGGACTGGTTTTTGTTGTACGTAACAAAGCCTCATGCACCCAGGTGCCCTGCTGGATCGATTCCATCCATCTCTCCCCGCCCCAATCATGAGCTCCCAGTACAAGAGAAAGCTCAGCTCTGGGAAGCGGATGCGGAGAGTGGGGGTGCAAAGAAAAAGAGCCTTAGGGGTGGGCGGGGGCAGGAGTCTGGACATCTTTGGTGGTCTCTCACCGTGAAGCGAGAGAGACAGAGAACTGGCAAAGGGACCGAGCTGCCTTCTCAACCCATCGCACCACATCTATTCATAGAAAAAGACTAAAAACTGAAAAATAATCTACCCTCCCGTCGGCCTCGTGCCCTCCCAGCGGCTCTCGGAGCCACCTGCGCTCCAACAGCCCGCAACAAAGCGTCCCCATACAGACCTGTTCCAGCCTCTTCGCGGCGAGAGCGAGGGGGAGCCGCTGCTGAGGGTTCTGCCTTTCGCCGCCAGGCAGGAGGCGCAGGGAATGGGAGGAGGAGCAGGAACTGGGGGATGAAGGAAGACGAGAGGGTACAGGAGACACAGCAGCGGCGGCGGCGGCGGCTGTAGGAGAAGGAAGAGAAGGAGGAGGAGGAGGAGGCTGCTACTGTGGCAGGGGCTGAGAATGCTCTGGTGAGAGGCAGGGCTGGGTGCGCGGGGCGTGGACTCACGTGCGCCCCATGGCCCCGGGATGCGCGCGCGTCTGGGTGTGTGAGAGCATCTGGGTGTATTTTGACTGTGATTATTCTAATTCCGACCTAGTCTGGAACTTGTGGTTCCTGCAGCTAGGCGGAAATGAAACCTTTTCAGCTTCCAGAGCCTGAAGGCCTGCCCGGGGATGGGGGTTGAGGATGAGAAAGCGAGGGCAGGGAGAAGTTCAGAGCCCCAGGCCTGCCATTAATGTCTACATCCTTTCCTTCAATCTTCTTTCTGGGCACTGGAAGCTTGCAGACGCTTATATCTCTGGAAAGCCTATATAGCCAAAGAGGATAGAAAGAGACCCAGGACAATCACTATCACTATCACACTGTATTGCATGAGCACTCACGTTGTGCTGAGTGCCGTCTGGACCACCTAGAAGGCAACTTATTTTCTAATTTGGGATTGACTTTCATGAGCTGAGGTGCTCATAACTTCATACAGGATCTACATCCCACCTTTTCTCCTGTCTCTCATTCCATTATTGCAGTATCTCTGCTTATAACCAAGGTGGCATACAATTAGTTCTCTACTTTTTAATCTGCTTACCCAACCAGCATTACCCTGGTTTACAGCTTCACTGGTGTCAAGAAGTCACTTAATCAACATGCCACTCCTCCTCCAGCTGTGGGGTACTTAGTTTTGATGAGAACCAACTCTGGTTTCCTGGAAGTCAGAGCTGAAGATCATCATGGATCCAGCTAGAGACCCAGTTTGAATCTACACCCTTAAGACTAAGATAAGGGAAAACAACTGTGAGAGTCACAACTTTTCCCCCTGAGTCAATTCTCGGTGAATCCCTTAGTAGAGCCCTGCTGAAAGTCTCCTTCCTGCTGGTGACCTTTTGAGCGTTTCACTTCGTCTGGCCTAATGGCTTATGCTTGTAGAGCACTTTGGGATTTACAAAGCACTTCCTAATAATGAGATTTCTACCATATTATCTCTGTGAATTACACAAGGAAAATATCATTATTTGTATTCTATAGATGAAAAAACAGAAAAAACAGATTCAGCAAGATTAAGTGGAATTGCCTAACATTATAGGCTAATAGCTGGCAGATTCAGAATTGGGACCCAGGAATTCAGATTTCCAGGCCAAAGTTCCTTTTTAAAATTACATCTTGGAAAGAAATTACAAATTCATCTCCTGATCTTTATGTTGGAGGTAAATGGTTTAGTGCATCCACTAAGTTAAAATTGTTAACTAAAAATAGATTTTGAAAAAGGAAGTCAGTTAGTTTGATACATTCAGGTACAACTCACAAGTTAGTATGCAAAAGAGTTAAAGACTTATAATCCTCAGTCCCCAATCAGGAGACATAATTATTCCTTTCATTCTGCTAACAGCTACTGTAAGAATAATTTGAAATGAAGGTACAGAAAGGAAACTAGAAAGAGGGTATATTTGAATTTCCTGGGGTGATAATCTTGTAAATGTTTCCCCCACAAACTAGGTCTTTGTCCTTTAAGTCATGAGAATGAATCATTGTTTGCCTCCGAGGGAGGAAATCTGTTTACCACACAGCAGCCTGGGTAGTCCCAAGAATGTGCAAATGGATATCAAGCAAAAAAGAAAGGCTTATGCAGGGGGCTAAAGCTCCATTCTTGAGTAAGGCAACCCTAGGTATAGAAGTATGAGAACAAAATGGACTGATAACAAGTGCCTGAGACAGGCTCTATAAATGATAGTTATTATTAGAAAAAAGAAAAGTGACAACTTCATTAATAGACCTTTCATCATTAAAGACAGAAATTATTTTTTTGCTAGTAATACCTCAACATTCATAGAATGCAGAGGAAAAGAGTGCTTTTTTTTTCCAGGATAGAAGAGATCAAGTGCTGGTGATAAGCGATAGACATGATAAACAAATAGAGATGAAGGATTCTCTGCAACTGCTGAGGACCAACATGGAACCAAGAAAATAACAGGATTGGAAGAGGATGGTGAAAGTGGGCATTTAGGATTGGGCAGGGAATTGTGACCCAGATTCTTGATACTCATGGTTATAGTAACAGAGTGGGAGAATATGCCTATTATGTTTTTGTAATAATGTACATGGTTTACTCAAACAAGCTCTGTTTATCAAAAGATCTAATAAAGAATTCCATTCAAAATTTATCAGCAATACCTGCATCTGACATTCATCCAGGGACTCCCTGTTCTGATTTGGTACCAAAAAGAAACTATTCTTGTTTGAGCCTTGCCAAGCACAAAGAGGTTGAGTCATAACAATGCTCAGAGCCAAGCTGCAGAAAAATTGTGAAGGAGGTGAAATCTGTCTCTGACACCCTTCCAGTTTCTCTGTCTTTCATCCTTTCCTTCCTACTTCCAATCTATGGACATCAAAATTCCTGCCTTTCCCAACCAGGATAAAGTGACCTGGTTTATTCATTTACAACAAAGTGCCTTTATGTGTTTCCCTTCTCAAAAGGAAGACTAGCAGGAAGAGACAATACTAAACCAAAGGAAATGGATCACTAATAGTAGAAGTTTAGGAATTCTGGGTGGTTAAAATTCCTTAGGCACTCTCAAGTCATTTCAGTATGAGACTTTCTATAGATAAGATTAGACCTTGGAATTTTCTTTTCTTTTTTTTCTTTTTATAAATTTATTTAAATTAGTTTCAAGTATATAGTACAGTGGTTAGACATCTATATTGTTTATAAAATGATCCCCAATTGCTTCAACCCTCCCCTGGCCCTCCACTTAGCCATCATATTAATGCTAACTGAATTCTCTCTGGCCCCGTGTCCAACTATCAGCTACTAATTTGTATCGCTTTAACCCTTCACCCCATTCTTCCATCCCCACGACCTCCCTCCTTTCTATCTGTCACCAAATTGACCACTATATTTGTGAGTCTGTTTTTGATTAGTTTATTCTTTTTGTTCCTTAGATACCACACATAAGTGAAATCATATGGTATTTATCTTTCTCTGTCTGACTCATTTCATTCAGCATAATAACATCTACGTCCATCCATGTCGTTGCAAATGGTAGTATTTCATTTTTTTAATGGCTAGGTAATATTCCATTGCATATATGAACCACAACTTCTTTATTCAATGGTCTGTTCATGGGCATTTAGGTTGCTTCCATATCTTGGCTATTGTAAATTGTGCTGTCATGAATATTGGGATGCATAGATATTGTTTCAGTTTTCATTGGATAAATACCCAGAAGTGTAATTGCTGGGTCAAAAGGTAAATCTATTTTTAATTTTTTGAGAAACCTCCATACTGTTTTCCATAGTGTCTGTACAAATTTGCAATCCCATCAACAATGTATGAGGGTTCCCTTTTCTCCGCATCCTTGCCAATACTTGCTGTTTTTAGATTTATTGATGATAGCCATTCTGACAGGTGTGAGGTGACATCTCATTGTGGTTTTATTTTGAATTTCTCTGATTATTAGTGACCTTGAGCATCTTTTCATATGTATGTTAGCTATCTGTATTTCCTCTTTGGAGAAATATCTGTTCAGGTCTTCTGCACATTTTTTTAATTGAATTTTTTTGTTGTTTTTTTTTGTCATCATTGATTTATATAAGTTCTTTATAAATTTTAGATATTAGCCCCTTATCAGATGTATCATTAGTGAATATCTTCTCACAAAAAGTTGGTTGTCTTTTTGTTTTGTTGATGGTTTCCTTTGCTGTACAAAAATTTTTTAGTTTAATGTAGTACCATTTGTTTATTTTTTATTTTGTTTCCCATGCCCGAGGAGATATATCTGAAAAGGAATTCCTGTTAATAATATCAGAAAGTTTACTGCCTATGTTTTCTTCTAAAATTTTTATGGTTTCAAGTCTTACATTTAAGTCTTTAATCCATTTTGAGTCTTTTCTTGTATATGGAGTAAGAAGATGGTCCAGCTTCTTTTTTTTTTTTTTTTGCATGTATCTGCCCCATTTTCCCAATACCATTTATTGAAGAGACCGTCTTTACCCCATTGCATATTCTTACTTTCTTTTTCATATATTAAGTGAGCACATAGGCGCGGATTTATTTCTGGGCTCTCTATTCTGTTCCATTGATCAATGTATATGTTTTTATGCCAGTGCCATGCTGTTTTGATTTCTGTAGCCTTGTAGTATAGTTTGATATCAGGTAGTGTGAATCCTCCAACTTTGTTCTTCTTTCTCAAGATTGTCATGGTTATTCAGATTTTTTATGACTCCATATAAATTTCAGGATTATTTGTTCTAGCTCTCTGAAAAATGCCATTGGTATTTTGATAGGGATTTCATTAAATCTATAGATTGCTTTGAGTAGTATGGCTATTTTAACAATGTTGATTCTTCCTACCCATGAACAGGGTATATGGTTTCATTTATTTGTATCTTCTTCAATTTCTTTTTTCAATGACATAATTTTTTGAGAACAGATCTTTCACCTCCTTGGTTAATTTGATTCCCAAGTATTTTATAGTTTTAGACGCAATTGCAAATGGGATTGTTTTCTTAATTTCTCTTTCTGAAAATTTGTCATTGGTGTATAAAAATATCACTGACTTCTGAATATCTATTTTGTAACCTGCTACTCTATTGAATTCATTGATCAGTTCTACCAGTTTTTGGATGGAATCTTTAGGGTTCTCTACAAATAGTATTATGTCATTGGAAAGTAATGAGAGTTTTACGTCTCCTTTCCAATATGGATGTCTTTTATTTCTCTTTATCGTTTTATTGCTGTGGCTAAGATTTCCAATACAAAGTTGAAGAGGAGTGGTGAAAGTGGGCATCCTTGTCTTGTTCTTGTTCTTAAGGAAAGTGCTTTTAGCCTTTTCCCATCGAGTATGATATTTGCTGTAGGTTTGTCATATAGGCCCCTTATTATGTTGAGACACGTTGGAAATTTTAATTCCCATGATATCAGAAACTCAGAATAGAAACAAGTGTTGGTTATTATCTTCACTCAAACTCCTTTATTTCACAGGTGATTAAACCAAGGCTCAGAAATATTAAATGACTCTCCCAACACCACATAGCTTCCAAGGAAAGCCATGACTTGAATTCCAAGCATAGAGCTCTTTCCACTATACTGTGGCACTCCATTGGCCAAGAAGAAAACCAAGAAAAATTGCTTTTGTTGGACTCATGTCAGGCTTCCCCCCAACTATGCCAAAGTGACATATTGATTATTTCTAATTAAAGTTACTTGAGAAACAGCCTGTACAAAGAAAAAAGAAAAGAAAGAAAGAAAAAGAGAAAGAAACTGACCCTCTCATTTTCCCCCATGAAAGCAGAAAATAAATCTCCCATGTGAAAGTATCCTCTCTTACTATCCAAGTATGAAATAAGACATTCTTATCACCGGAGTTAGGAAATTCAATGCTGAGAAAGTTGTATAAACAAAATTTATTACTTCTTCACTAGTCTGCTATCCCAAACACAAACTCCTTTGTTTTGTCCAATCTATGATAATTGTTTAAAAATGGTATGTAAAGAGTGTGCATTGGTCACTTCTGGGGTCCTATATCTATGAGACCTCCACACATATGTAATTAATTTTGAGTTTTTCCAATTAATCTATCTCATGTTAATTTAATTCTTAGACCAGTCTGAAAAACCTAGAAGGGTAGAATAAAAATATTTTTTCTCTCCAACACATAAAACTTATATTTGAGACTTTATTCCTGGTACATAGGGATAGCATGAAAACCAGAATACAGACAAGAAATGTTCAGTCCTTTTACTTGCTTCCTTGAGTTTTCTCCTCACAAGTCACTTTTTTTTAGTAGTCATTTCAAACATGTCTCATGCATAATGATCTATGTGATGTCAGGCACCTAAAACTAGAAATAATATTAGAAGTTTGTGACTAGGCTGAGAGGGACAGAGTCAAGGTCATTCTTTAATTTTTTTAGTGTTGTGATAAAAATATTTAACCTGATATCTATCCTCTTGACAAAATATTAAGTGTACAATACAGCATTGTTAACTACAGGCACCATGTTGTACAATAGATACCTGGAATTTAGTCGTCTTGTATAACTGAAATTTTACACCCATTGAATAGCACCTCCAATCGCTCTCAGTCCCTGGTAACCACCATTCTATTCTTTGCTTTTTTTGAATTAGGCTGTTTTAGATACTTTATGTAAGTGGAATCATGCAGTATTTTTCCTTATGTGACTGGCTTATTTTACATAAAGTCCTCAAGGTTCATCTATGTTGCATATAGCAGGATTTCTTTCTTTTTTAAGGCTGAATAATATTTGTTCTATGTATATTCCAGTCATCTATTGATGAACATTTAGGTTTTTCCACATTTTTCTAATTTGAATAATGCTGCAATGAACATGGGAGTGCAAATATCATTTCAAGATGCTGATTTCAGTTCTTTTGGATAAATACCCAGAAGTGGAATTGCTGTGAATTTTTGAGGAAACCCCAAAATGTTTTTCATAGCAGCTGCGCAATTTACATTCATACCAATAGTGTGCAAGGATTCAAATTTCTCTACATTATCACTAACATTTGTTATCTTTTGTCTTGTTTTTGTTTTAATAATAGCCATCCTAATAGGTGTCAGGGGATAACTCATTGTGGTTTTAATTTGTATTTCTCATTTCTCCGATGATTAGTGATGTTAAGTATCTTTTCATGTACCTGTTAACCATTTGTATTTATTCTTTGGGAAATGTCTATTTCAGCACCTTTGCCCATTTTTTAATCAGATTATTTTTATTTTGCCATTGAGTTGTATGAGCTCCTTATATGTTTTTGGATGTTAACTACTTATTAGGTATATGGTTTGCAAATATTTTCTCCCATTTCATAGGTTGCCTCTTCACTCTATTGTTTCCTTTGCTTTGCAGAAGCTTTTTAGTTTGATGTAGCCCCACTTATCTATTTTTACTTTTATTGCCTCTGCTTTTGATGTGATATCCTAAAAAGTCATTGTCAAGACCAATGTCAAGGAGTTTTTTCCCTGTTTTCTTCTAGAAGTTTTGTGGTTTCAGGTCTTATATTTAAGTCCTTAATCCACTTGAAGTTAATTTTTTGTGAGTGGTGTAATATAGGGGTTCAGTTTTTTTCTTTTGGATATAGATATACAGTTTTCTGAATGTAATATATTGAAGAGACTATCTTTTTCCCCATTATGTGTTCTTGGTGCCCTTGTCAAAGATTAATTGACTGTATATGCATGGGTTTATTTCTGGGCTCTCTATTATTGTCCATTGGTCTATGTGTCTGTTTTTACGCCAGTGTTATACGGTTTGATTACTATAGCTTTGTAATGTAGTTTGAAATCAGGATGTGAGATGCCTCTACCTCCGCCCTTTTTCCTAGGTTTCTCTGACTATTTTAGGTCTTTTGTGGTTCCATACAAATTTTGGGATTCTTGTTGAATCTTGCAAGCTCACTTTACCCCCATAGCAGGGTGTTGGAGTGATGCTTTGTGAATTATGTGGCTATATCAGAAAAGGTTATTCCCATTTCCACTTTGCTTGCTGAAACACTTACTCTTGGGGACCAAAGCCACCATATAAGAAGTTTGACTACTGTGAAGACACTGGACAGTGAGGAAGCCAGTCATGTGGAGAGGCCACTTATAGGCACTTTGGTTGAAACTTCTAGTCCTTGAATCATCCCATCCCAAGCACCAGGGAAGTGAATGAACAAGACTTGGGATGATTCAAGCCACTGGCCATCAAATCACTCCAACCTTCAAGTATTCCCAAGGGAGGTGTGAGACGTTGTGGAGCAGAGAAAGCTCTCCCCATTGTGCCCCTTCTAAATACCTGACATGCTTATTCCATGAGCATAAAATCATGATTATTTTAAGGTGCTAAATTCAGCAATTATTTGTAACAGTATGTTTTAATTATTTCATATTTTTCCACTTTTTTCATAAACCTACTCAGATTTTCATAATTATAATACTATCTTATTGGTAGTGGATCCCCTTACCAGAAAGTCATCAAAACTATGTGTCACATAGTTGTTAGGAAAATGGACTTGGAGGCAGATGGAAGTTGATTGAAATTATTCTCTCTTCTTTAAGCTATGATCGTTTTTATCTTTTTATACCCCTTTTTTAAAAATTAAATTTATTGAGGTAATATTTGTTAATACAATTACATAATTTTCAAGAGTACATTATAATTTGGCATCTGTATATTCTATTGTGTGTTTAACACACAAAGTCCAGTTTACTTCAGCTACCATATATTTGATCTCCTTTACCCACTTCGTCCTCCCTCTACCCCTCTATATTTGACCCCCTTTAACCCACTACCTGCCACCTGCTCTCCCACCCCCTATCCTCTGGTAACCACTACTTTATAGTCCATGTTCATGAGTCTCTGTTTGTCCTTCTCATTTGTTGTTTTTAAGTTTATATCCTATATATAAGCTATATCATGTGAGTTTCAACATTTTCTGTCTGGCTAATTTTGCTTAGGATGATTATCTCGAGGTCCATCCATTTTGCAAATGGCAGTATTTCATCTCTTCTTGTGGCTGAGTAATATTCCATTGTATATATGTACAACTGCTTCTTTAGCCAATCATCTATTGTAGGACACTTTGGTTGCTTCCATGTCCTGGCCACTGTGAATAATGCTGCTATGAACATCAGTGTGCAAATATCTTTTCAGATACGGGTTCTCAAGTCTTTGGGGTAAATACCCAGTAAAGGGATTACTGGATCATATGGTAGATCAATTCTTAGTTTTTGAGGAACCTCCATACTGTTTTCCATAGTGACTGTACGAATTTGCAGTCCCACCAGCAGTATATGAGGGTTCCTTTATCTCCTCATCCTCTCCAGCATTTGTTATTACCTGTCCTGTTGATTATAGCTATTCTACCAGGTGTGAGATGGTACCACATTGTGGTTTGGTTTTAAACTTTCCTAATAGCTAGCAATGTTGAGCATATTTTCATAATTGGTTGGCCATTTGTATGTGCCCTAGGGAGAAGTGTCTGTTCAGGTCCTCTGCCCATTTTTTGATTGGATCATTTTTTTGGTCATTATTGAGTTGTATGAGTTCTTTGTATAATTTGGATATTAGGCCCTTATTGGAGGTGTTGCTTGCAAATACATTTTCCCATCAGGATTGTTGTCTCTACCTGGTTGACGATTTATTTTGCTGAGCAGAAGCTTTTTAGTTTGATGTACTCTCATTCATGTATTTTAGCTTTTGCTTCCCTTGCTTTTGAAGTATAATTCATAAAATCCTCTTTAAATCCAAGATCCTTGAGGTTAGCTCTTATGTTTTCTTCTATGCATTTTATGGTTTCATTCTTTTGCAGGTGGCTTTCCAGTTTTCCCAGTACCATTTATTAAAGAGGTTTTGCTTTCTCCACTGTATGTTTTGGGCTTTTTTGTTGAAAATTATTTGCCCATATAAACGTGAGATTACTTCTGGACTTTAGATTCTGTTCCACTGATCCGTGTGTCTGTTTTTCTGCCAATACCATGCTGTTTTGATTATTGTCACTTTATAGTATAATATGAAGTTGGGCAGAGCGATGCTTCCAGCCTCCTTCTATTTTCTCAGGATGGCTTTAGCAATTCAGGGTCTTTTGTGATTCATACAAATCTGATAATTTTTTTGTTCTATTTCTTTAAAAAAATAACGATGAGATTTTGATGGAGTTTGCATCAAATCCATATGATGCTTTAGGTAATAAGGTCATTTTAACTATGTTGATTCTTCCAATTCAAGAACAGGGAATATCTTTTCATTTCTTTGTATCTTCTTCAATTTCTTTTAATAAGGTCTTGTAGTTTTCATTATATAGCTCCTTCATCTGTTTCATTAGATTTATTCCTAGGCATTTTATTCTTTTGTTACAATTACAAACGGAATTATTTTTTCCACTTCTTTTTCTGACTCTTAGTGATTAAAGTATAGGAACGCTATGGATTTTCGAATGTTGATTTTGTATCCAGAGACTTTACTCTTTGCTTATTGTTTCTAGTAGTGTTCTTGTGGAATCTTCAGGGTTTTCTATATAGAGAATCATGTCATCCACAAATAGTGACAATTTTAATTCTTCATTTTCTATTTGGATGCCTTTTATCTCTTTCTCTTGTCTGATTGCACTCACTAGAACGTCCAATGTTCTATTGAATAACAATGGCAATAGTGGAGAGCCTTGCCTTGTTCTTGATCTTAGAGTGAAGATTTTTAGTTTTTTATCATTAGGGATAGTATTGGCTGAGCTTTTGTCATATATGGCCTTTATTATGTTAAGGTACTTTCCAACTATACCGATTTTGTGAAGTGTTTTAATCATAAATGGATGTTGTATCTTGTCAAAGGCTTTTTTTGCATCTATTGAAATGATCATATGATTCTTATTTTTTAATTTGTTTATGCGTTGTATCACATGAATCAATTTGAATAGGTGGAGCCATCCCTGTGAGTATAGGAAGAATCCAACTTGATCATGGTGTATAATCTTTTTAATATATTGCTGTTTCTATTTTTTTGTGTGTTATCTTTACCAGGTTTTGTTATCAGAGTGATATTGACCTCATAAAGTGAGTTGGGAAGTATCGCCTCCGTTTCAATTTTTTGGAAGAGTTTGATGAGAATAGGTGTTAAATCTTTGAATGTTTGATAGAATTCACTGGTGAAGATACCTGGTCCTGGACTTTTACTTTTGGTAGGTTTTTGATGATTGCTTCAATTTTCCAGTTCTTGATTCAGTCTAGGGAGATTGTATCTTTCTAAGTACTGGTCCATTTCTTCTAGCTTATTAACTTTGGTGTTATATACTTTTTCATAGTATTCTTGCATGATCCTTTGTATTTTTGCAATATCAGTCATAATTTCCCCTCTTTTGTTTATTTATGTCCTTTTTTTTGTTTTCTTTAGTGAGTCTAGCCAGGGGTTTGTCAATTTTATTAACCTTCTTAAAGAACCAGCTCTTTGTTTCATTTATTTTTTCCATTTCTTTTGTTTGTTTGTTTTCAATTTCATTTATTTCTCCTCTAATTTCGATGATTTCTTTCTTTCTGCTGACTTTAGGACTCATTTGTTCTTCTTTGTCTAGTTTTTTAAGATGAAGCATTAGGTTATTTATTTGGGTTCATTCTTGTTTTTAGATATAGGCCTGTAATTCCATGAACTTTCCTCTTATGACCACTTCTGTGTGTCTGAAAATTTTTGATATGTTGTACTATCATTATCATTTGTTTCTGTGTAACTCTTGATCTCTCTTTTTATTTCTTCTGTGACCCAGTTATTCTTCAGTAGCATGTTTTTTAATCTCCATGTATTTGTGGTTCTTCCTTACCTCTTTTTGCAGTCGATCTCTAGTTTCAAAGCATTATGATCAGAGAATATGGTTGGTATGATTTCAACCCTCTTATATTTGTTGAGGCTATCTCTGTGTCCCAGTCTGTGGTCAATTCTTGAAAATGTTCCATGTGCACTTGAGAAGAATGTATAAGAAGTTGTTTTAGAATGTAAGGCTCTGTAAATGTCAATTATGTCAAGTTGGTCTAAGGTGTCATTCGTGGATGTTATTTCCTTATTGATTTTCTGTTTGGATGATCTGTCCATATCTGACAGTCGAGTATTTAGGTCCCCTACTACAATGGTGTTTTGGTCTGTTTCTCCCTGTTAGTTCTGTTAGTAATTACTTTACATATTTTGGAGCTCCCTGTTTGAGAACATAGATATTAATAAGTAGTATGTCTTCTATATGCATGATTCCCTTTATCATTATGAAGCATCCCTCTGTACCTTTCTTTACCTTTTTTATTCTGAAGTCTATTTTGTCTGCTATTAGTATTGCTACTCCTGCTTTTCTTTGAATGCCATTTGCTTGAAATATCATTCTCATTCTTTCACTTTGATTATATGTTTTTCTTTGGAGCTGATATGTGTCTCCTGGTGGCAGCATATGGTTGGGTTTTTTTTTTTTCTATTATGCAATTTTGTGCCTTTTTATTGTTGAGTTCAGTCCATTTCCATTTAGGGTGATTATTGAAATATGAAGTCTTCTTATAGCCATTATGTCTTTTGCTTTCTGGTAGCTCAGTGTTCCCATTGCTTTAATGTCCTTGTGTTTCTCTCTTTTATTTTCATTTGGTTAGCTTTTGTGAGTTTTCCCTCTGGTTCTTCTTGTTTTATGTTTTATACTTCAGTTCTGAATCTTTGGCATGTGGTTACGTTTATGAATATGTAGAGGATAGTTATACGTACAGTTGTCCATTTTCTTCTGTGCATGCCTTATCTCTATTCCCCTTTGTGAATTTGTATCTTTGAGTCCTCCTCTTTTCAGTCATTGTCTCAATTTGTCCCTATGTATACTGAACGTTCATTACTATCTTGCTATAGCAATTCTCTTCTTATTTTTTAAGCTTATAATTCTTTGTTCTTAGTAAGAGTTGCACTCCTCTGCTTCTATTTGCCTGATAGTCACTTTATCCCTAGTTATAATTTCTTTTCTGTCATTTCGTTTCAGGTGAGCTGACCCCTTTCAGTATTTCCTGTAGTGCAGGTCTCATAGTGGAGAATTCCCTCAATTTTTGTATGTTTTGTAAGGTCTTAATTTCTTCTTCATATCTAAAGGAGAGCTTAGCTGGATACATTATTATAGGCTGGTAGTTTAACTTGGTAGTTTAAATATTTGATTCCACTCTTTTTGGTTTGTAAGGTTTGTGCTGAGAAGTCCAAGGTTAATCTAATGGGTTTTTCTTTATAAGTTATCTTTTTCTTCTCCCTGTCTACCCTGAGAATTCTGTCTTTGTCATTGATTTTTTATAATTTTAATACAAAATGTCTTGGTGAAGGCCTTTTAGGTTTAGATAATTAGGTATTCTATTGACTTCTTGAATTCCAAGGTCCAGCTCACTCCTTAGATCTGGGAAATTCTTGTCCACTATTTGTCTGAAAATGCTTTCTAATCCCTGATCCTTCTCCTCACCTTCAATAATGCCCATTATTCTTATGTTTCCTCTCAGGTGGTATCAACTAGTTCTTGTATTTCTCTTTTATTATTTTTCATTCTTCAGTTTCTCCCTTTTTCCTTGTGATTTTTTTCTGTATTTCTGTCTTCGATGTCCCTGATGCTTTTCCCCATTTGTTCGACTCTATTTCCCAAGCTCGCTATTTCATTTGTCAACTCTTGCAGTCTGTTTTTTTTTATTTTATCTCCAGAAGATCTATTCTTTCTTTTTGAGGGTTTCAATCTCCTTGCTCTGCTCATCTAGTTGTTTCTGCAATTCCTAAAATTGTTTATATGATTCATTTCAGAACTCACTGAGTTTTTTCAGAAGTATCATCTTGAATTCTCTGTCATGTAAGTTGCATATTTCTATGTCTGTAAGCTTATTTTCTGGAGATTTTTCTCTTTCTGTCTTAGACGCCTTGTCACCTTGGTTGTTCATGGTGTTTAATGGACTATTTCTACACCTGGGCTTTAATGGAAATGTATTCTGCTTTTTTTCCAGAAAGGATTTTTGTTATATAAAGGTCTTTCTTTAGCCTGCCACAAAAAAAGTTGCTTTTCTGCTGGTTTCCAGTGAGTGGTGTCTAAGGCTTTTGGATCCCCGCTTTATATAAACCCTTAATAATGCCTTTTTACTTTCTTGTAGATATTTAATCAGGCTCACTAACCTCAGTCTCAGTGTCTGTCAGTGTTAGCAACAGTTTTGGTAGTGTTTCCTCAGATTCCACTGGGGCTCTGTGTTGATCGGTCTTGGAGGGTATGGTGGTGGAGCCCTCTGGCTTGGGGGTTGTGGGCTGCGGCTCAGCCTTGGTTTTGCAACTGTGGATGGTAAAAATAAACTTTTGTTTCTCTGCCATCCCACTTCTCTGTGTTCTGTCCTGATGACTGGACCCTGCCACTAAGTGCATGGAACTCAGAACTCCCAGGCAGGGCTGTTCAGGGAATTCGCCACACCTTCTCCCCACCCACACCCACTACAGTGAGCTCCAGTCGGTGGCTATGGAAGGCAACTTCTTTATTCCTCTCAGTCTACTGCCAGACACCCGGGATTCTGACTTGTGGTAGCTCTTATGCACAGATCACACACTCAGATGTGCCGGCGCACAGTTTGAGTGTTTTTATTGAGTTTTAGATGTTCAGCTTATTGTCGTTTCAAGAGTAGAGATCTGTGGATGTCTCTCACTTTGCCATGTTTCTCCAAACCTGTTCTTTTTTGTTTCATTTTATTTTGTTTTGTTTTTTAGACGATAATGTCCTAAAACTGTGATGGTTGCACAACTACATAAATATACTAAAACCCATTGTATTGTACATTTAAATTGTGTGAATTGTATTGAATGTGAACTAGATCTCGATAAAGCTGTCATTAAAAATATGACAGAAAGAGACTCACAGATCCAGAGAACAAACTTTTTGCCAAGTTAGAGAGGGATTAGGAGGCCAGATTAAAAACGCGATGGGATTAAGAAATATAAATTGGTAGTTACAAAATCGTTATGGGGATGTAAAGTACAGCATAAGGAATATAGTCAATATTGTAATAACTATGTATGGTGCCAGGTGGGTAGTAGACTAATCAAGGAATCACTTCGTAAATTAAATAATGTTGAATCACTATGCCATACACCTGGAATTAATATAAAATAATATTGAATGTCAACCTAAATTGAAAATTAAATATATATATATATTTAATTTTATATTAAATATAATATATTTAATATAAATATATTATATTTAATATATAATATATATTAAATATATTATATATATTTTATATATTATATATATTAATATATATTTATATATATAAATATATATATTTTTATATATGTTTTATATATATATATAAAACATATAATATATATATAAAACATATAATGTAAACATCCTCTTCACAATCATCTGTGCCCACCTTCCTCTCTTTTTTGTCTGGTATGTGTCTCTCCAGATCTTTTGAATAAGTGTTTATGTATATGTGTGCATATGCAAACATTTGGTTTTACTTTGTTTTAGGATAAAACAGTACATTTTTTCTGCAACTTGCTTTCTTACCTGCTGATGGAGATAAAAATTCTTTTTATGTCAAGGGAGATAGCTGTACCTCATTCATTTTAACTGCTGTATTATAGCTCATTGTAATGTGGATGATGGATAAGTCATAATTCGTTCACCATTCTTCAACTTTGGACACTTAGTTCGTGTCCAATATTTTGCTATTATAAACAATTTTTCAGTAACATCTGTGCATACATATTTGTGCACATGAAATAATTTTTTTTAGGAAAAATATAGTACTTATAAAAGACTTTGTTGTATTGAAGAGTAAAACACATTTAATTATTTTTGATTTTGCCAAATTGAACTTCGTATGGGCTCTATTAGATTATATACCAATGAAAAACTTACTTAAATATTCATTTCTCCTTACCCATTGTCCATTTTTGAATCGAGTTGTTTGTTTTCTTAGTATTGAGATTTGAGAGTTCTTTATATATTCTGGATACAAATAATTTCTCAGATCTATGATTTGCAAATATTTTTCCCAGTCATTCTTTTAAGAATATTTTTTGAAAATCAGAAATCTTAAATATTGATGAAATTTAATTAATCATTTTGTTCTATTATGGATTATGTCTTCGGCGCTTATCTAAAAACACTTTGCCTAACTACAGGTTACAAAGATTTTCTCTTTTGTTGTTGTTGTTGTTGTTTTTTAATAAAGTCTATAGATTTAGATTTTACATTTCAGTTTGTGATTCGCTTTTCCTTTTGCAATCTGCTTTTAATATTTATACATTGTTTCAATTTCATGTTTTGTATATGAATATCCAGTCATTTCAGCACCATTTCTTGAAGACTATCCTTTCCCCACTGCATTGCCTTCACAAAAAACATCAACTATTCATATATGTATGAATCTATTTCTGGGCTCT
Source organism: Rousettus aegyptiacus (assembly GCF_014176215.1). Classification (NCBI taxonomy): domain Eukaryota; kingdom Metazoa; phylum Chordata; class Mammalia; order Chiroptera; family Pteropodidae; genus Rousettus; species Rousettus aegyptiacus. The sequence goes on along the minus strand of NW_023416312.1, from coordinate 66,566,208 downwards.
CTATTCTCTTCCATCGGTCTATTTTTTATGCTATTTTTTCTTTCTTTCATAATAATTTAATTTTTTTTTTTGGTTACAGGTGGCATGCAAAATTATTTTAGTTTCAGTTGTACGACATAGTGATTAGATACCTATATAACTCATGAAATGATCACCCCAATAAAATTAGTACCCATCTGACATCATACATAGTTGATACAATATTGACTATATTCCTTATGGTATGCTTTACATCTCCATGACTATTTTGTACTACTGATTTGTACATCTTAATCACTTTTCCTTTTTCATCCACCTCTCATCTTCCCCTCTCAATCCGGCAACCATCAAAATGTTCTCTGTATCTATAAGTTTATTTCTGTCTTCTGAAATTATTTAGAATTAGCCTTCCAATTTTTTTTCTTTTTCAAAGTTATTTTGGTTACACTAGGCCATTTAGACTTCTATATGAATTTTAGAATCAGTTCATAAATTTCTGCAAAGAAACCTACTGGAATTATTATTGGAATTGCAATTTGGGAGACTTGATATCTTAACAATATTGAGACTTCAGACCAATGAAGAAAGTATGTTTCCTCATTTATTTAATTCATTTTTAATTTCTCTCCACAATGATTTGTAGTTTTAATGTACAGGTCTTTCATGTCTTTTATCAGATATATTTCTAAACATTTCACATATTTTATGCTATTATGAATATATTTTTTGAATTTCCAATTACTGATTACTGATTGATTTACTTGATTTCTGTGCATTGATTATCTGGCATCATTGTTGAACTCAATTTTACATTTTTTTGTAGATTTTATAAAAATTTATAAATAGTTAATAACATCATCTGTGAATAAAGAGTTTTATTTCCCTTCTTTTCCAATCTGGACGTCTTACATATATATTTCTTGCCTAATTGCACTATCCAGAAAGTACAAAGTTTAGTAGAAGTGGTGAAAGCAGACATCCTTGCTTTATTCCCAATCTAATGGGAACATATTGTCTTTTATCATTTTATATATCATAGGTAATTTTTAATGCACATTAGCAGGTTGAGAGAGTTCACTTCTATTTCTGGTTTTACTGAGAGTTTTTTTTTAATTAAGAATGGATTGGGATTTTTTTCAAGTGCACCTACTCCATCTATTGATCATAAGGTCTATCTCCTTTAGTTTGCTAATATGGTGAATCACATTTATTTTTAAATGTTAAACCAACCCTGTATTTCTGGAATAAGTCTCACTTGGCAATGATGTTTATACTTCTAATGTATTGCTGGATTTGACTTGTAAACTCTTTTTAGACATTTATCCATCTGTATTCATGAGGAATAGTAGTTGATAGTTTTACTTTTTTTGCACCATCTTTTTTCAGTTTTAGTATTAAGGTAATGCTGCTCTCATAGAATGAGTTGGGAAATATTCCTTCCTCTTTCGATTTTCTTGGAACTTTGTAGTGCATTTGGTATTATTTTTCCTTAACTGTTTGGTAGGAATGAAGGCATCTGAGCCTGGAGACATGTTTATAAGAAGGCTTTTATCTACAAATTTAATTTCTTTAATAGATTTATTGCTATTCATGTTATTTCTTTTTGAAGGAGCTTTGATAGTTATGTCTTTCAAGAAGTTTGTCCATTTTCTCTATATTTTCAAATTTATTGTTACAAAGTTATTCATAATATTCTCTTATTACCCATTACCCATTTAATATGAGTAAAATTTGTAGTGCTGTGTCCTTTTTAATTTTTTTTTCAGTTTGGGTGTTTTTGTTGAGTTTTAGATGTTCAGGTTATTGTTGTTTCAAGGGAAGGGATCTGAGGACATCTCTCACTCTGCCATGTTTCCAAGAGTATTCATCAACATCATTTTATTAGCTACTACAGGAGAAGCCATAGAACCATAGTACGTATTGTCCTTAGGTGGCTGACACTCTGGGCAGAGATAAACAGCAAACAATGACATACTTTAAGCATGAAGTGGTTGCTAACAGAGGCATGGTGTTGCATAGGGTTCCTCGACCGGACCGAGAACCTAGAGCCTTTATTTCACTCCAAATTAAAATTTTTGTTTATATTGTAGCCTAAAAGATTAGGATACGTCAATTCTGTATGACCTGGATTATGCTCTCATTACTCCCTTTTTCATTTTTAATATTGGCAACTGTCCTTTTCTTTCTGAGAATTTTGGCTAGAGGTTTATCAATTTATTTGATCTTCTCAAAGAAATAACTTTTGTTTTCACTGCTTATCTCTATTGTTTTTCTGTTTTTTATATTATTGATTTATACTTTAATCTTCATTATTTCTTTTCTTCTAATTACTTTGACTTCTTTTTCCTATTTTTTAAAGTCGAAGCCGAAATGATTGATTTGAAGTCTTCTGAAATATTTCTAACAATATATTACAAATTCTGATGTGTTGTGTTTTTTAAATTTATTTTTATTTTTTCAATTGAAGATGAAATTCGATATTATTTTATCTTAGTTTCAGGTATATAGCAGAGTGGTTAAACATTTATAATTTATGAAGTGATCCCCCTAATTAGTCTAGTACCAACCTGGCACCATACATAATTATTAAAATATTATTGGCTATATTCCCTATGTCATACTTCACATCTCCACGAATATTTTGTAATTACCAATTTATACTTCTTATTCTCTTTGCCTTTTTCACCCAGCCCTCCAACACCTCTTCCATCTGGCAAACATCAGTGTGTTCTCTTTATCTATGACTCTATTTCTGTTTTGTTTGTTTATTTTACTACTTAGATTTCACATATAAGTGAGATCATGTGGTATTTGTCTTTCTCTATCTGACTTATTTCACTTAACGTAACACCCTCTAGGTATACTCATGTTGTCACAAATGGTAAAATTCCATACTTTTTTTATGGCCGAGTAATATCTGATTGCGTATATGTATCACTTCTTTATCCAATCATCTATTGATGGGTACTTAGGTTGATTTCATATCTGGGATATTGTAAGTAACTCTGCAATAAACACAGGGGCACATATATTGTTTCAAATTAATGTTTTGGATTTTTTTAATGAATAGCATAAATTGAATAGCTAGGTTGTAAGGTAGTTTTATTTTTAATTTTTTGAGAATCCTCTATATAGTTTTTCATAGTGGCTGCAACAATTTGCAATCCCATCAATATTGCACAAGGGTTCCATTTTCCTAACATCCTCACCAAAACTTGTTGTTTATTAATTAATTGATGATAGTCATTTTGGCAGGGGTGATATTTTATTGTGGTTCTCATTTGCATTTCTGATGATTGGTGACACTGAGCATTTTTCATATCTTTATAGGTCATCTATATGTCCTCTTTGGAGAAATGTCTATTTATGGCCTCTGCTCAGTTTTTAATTGAGTTGTTAGTTTTTTTGGGGGGTGGGGCTGAGTTGTATGAGTTCTTTATAAATTTTGGATATTAACTCTTTATCAGATGTATCGTTGATGAATATTTCCTCTCATTCAGTAGGTTTTCTTTTCATTTTGTTGATGGTTTCCTTTGCTGTGCAAAAACATTTCAGTTTGATGCAGTCTCATTTGTTTATTTTTCTTTTGTTTCCTTTGCCCAAGGAGATATATCAGAAAAAACATTAGAAAAGCAATGTCATAGAGTTTACTGCCTATGTTTTCTTATAGGAGTTTTTATGGTTTTGGATCTTACGTTTAAGTCTTTAACGGATTTTAAGTTTATACTTGTATATGTTATACAAAACTGGACAAGTTCTATTTTTTTGCATTCATCTGTCTAGTTTTCCCAACACCATTTATTGAAAAAACTGTCTTTATTGTATATTCTTGTCTCCTTTGTGATAGATTAATTGTCCATATAGACTTGAGTTTACTTCAGGCTCTTTATTCTATTCTGTTGATCTATTTGTCTATTTCTCTGTCAGTGTCATACTGTTTTGATTATTAGTGATGTATGGTAGTTTGATATCAGGTAGTGTGATACTTCCTACTTTGCTCTTCTTGCTCAAGTTTGCTGTGGCTATTTGGGATATTTTATGGTTCCATACATGTATTTCTGTATTATTTGTTCTACTTCTGTGAAAAATGCTATTGGTAATTTGGTAGGGACTGTATTGAATCTATAGATTGCTTTGGGTAGTCTGGATATTTTAATGATATTAATTTTCCTATCTACGAGCAAGGCATATGTTTCTCATTTATTTGCATCTTCTTCAATTTCTTTCTTCGATGACGTATTTTCCAAGTACAAGGCTTTTATCCTTTTGGTTGAATTTTTTACTAGATATTTTTAATGCAATTGTAAATGGGATTTTTTAAAATTTGTCTTTCTGATAATCCATTATTGGTGTATAGAAATGCAACTGATTTATTAATTTTGAATATTAATTTATGTCTTGCTACTTCACTGAATTCACTGATCTGTTGTAACAGATTTTTGGTGGAATATTTAGGGTTTTCTTCATATAGTATCATGTTATATGCAAAGAATCATACTTTTGCATCTTTCTTTCCAATTTGGATGCCTTTTATTTCTTTTTTGTGTCTGATTGCTGTGGCTAGGACTTCCAATACTATGTTGAATAAAAGTGATGAAAGTGGATATTTTTATTGCATTCCTCATCTTAAGGAAAACAATTTTAGTTTTTCCTCAATGAGTATAATGTTAGCTGTGGGTTTGTCATATATGGCCTTTATTATGTAGAGGTATGTTTCTTCTATTACTATTTTCCTGAGAGTTTTGATCATAAATGAGTGCTGGATTTTTTCAAATGCTTTTTATGCAACTATTTATATGATCATACGACTTTCATCTCTCATTTTGTTTATTTGATGTATCACATTAATTGAATTGTGAATATTGAACCGAATTTGCATTCTAGGAATAAATTCCACTTGATCATAGTGTATGATCTTTTTAATGTACTGCTAAATTTGGTTTCTTAGTATTTTGTTGAGGATTTTTGCATCTGTGTTTATCAGTGATATCAGCCTATAATTTTATTTTTTTCATAATGTCTTTGTTTAGCTTTGAAATCAAGGTAATGGTGGCCTTGTAAAATGAGGTTGGGAGCCTTCTATTTTCTTGAATTTTTGGTAAGAGTTTGAGGAGAATAAGTCTTAATTATTATTTGACTGTTTGGTAAAATTCACCTGTGAAGACATCCAGCCCAGAACTTTTGTTTTTGGGGAGTTTTTGATTACTAATTCAATTTTGTTAGTAGTAATTGGTCTGTTTAGATTTTTTTATTTCTTCTTGATTCGTTATTGGAAGATCGTACATATCTAGGAATTTATTCAGTTCTTCCAAATTGTCCAATTTTGGGGGTTATAATTTTTCATAGTATTTTATTATGTTCCTTTATATTTCTGTGATGTCAGTTGTCATTTCTCCTCTTTCCTTTCTGATTTTTTTCTTTCTCTCTTTTTTTCTTGAAGAGTATGGTTAAAGGTTTACATATTTTGTTATTCTTTCCAAAGAACCAGCTCTCGTTTTCCTTGATTTTCGTATTTTTTTAGACTCTGTTTTTTTTTTACTTCCACCCCAGTATTTATTATTTTCTTCATTCTTCTCACTTTGGGCTTTGTTTGCTGTTCTTTTTCCAGTTTCTTTAGGTGCAAGTTGTTTCTTTGAGATTTTTCTCGTTTCTTGATGTTGATCTGTATTGCTATGAATTTCCCTCTTAGTATTTCCTTCACCGTGTCCCATAGATTTGGGGCCATTGTGTTTTCATTTTCATTTATGTCTAGATATCTTTTGATTTCTTCCTTGATCACATTGTTAACCCATTCGTTATTTAGTAGCATGCTATTTATTCTTCACGTGTTTGTATCTTTTTCAGGTTTTTTTTTTTTTGCAGTTGATTTCTAGTTTCATACCATTGAGGTCAGAGAAAACACTTGATATGATTTCAATTTTCTAAAATTTATTGAGATATGTTTTGTAGTTTAACATATGGTCTATCCTGGAAGATGTTCTATGTGTACTTGAGAAGAATGTATATTCTATCACTTGGGGTGAAACTTTCTGAAAATACCAAGTAAATTCATCTAGTCTAGTGTGTCATTTAAGGCTCTTGTTTCCTTATTGATTTTATGTCTGGAAGATCTGTCCATTAGTGTCAATGGGGTGTTGAAGTCTCCTAAGAGTATATTACTGTCAAACTCTCCCTTTATGTCAGTAAATAATTGTTTTATATATGTAGGTACGCTTCTGTTGGGTACGTATATGTTTAGTAGGGTTTTATCTGTTTTTGATTACAGCCATCCTTGTGAGAATCTTGTTGTAGTTTTGCATTGCATTTCCCTGATGGCTAATGATGTTGAGCTTCTCTCTAATATATTTTTATTACAAACTTAACCGTTTTTCAACACATCGTATAAACATTGTTAGAACCTTCACTTTTGGAGAGTATTCTGGGAGAAGCAACTGTTCCCTTGCGGGTAACTAACTGCCTTTCTTTTATATTCTCTATGTCTTAAACATTTGCCATTTCGATTATGATGTGTCTGGTGTGGGCCTCTTTTAATTTATCTTATTTGGTACTCTTTGTGTTTCCTGGGCTTGCATATGCATTTCTTTTGCCAGGTTAGGGAAGTTGTCAGTCATTATGTTTTTAAATAGGTTCTCAATCCCTTGCTTTCTCTATCCTCCTTTTGGTACTCTTATGATTAGAATGTTGTTACTCTTGATGTTGTTCACAGGTGCCTTCAACTGTGCTTATTTTTTTCTGCTGTTTCATTTGGGTGTTTTCTACTACCTTTATCATCTAAATTACTGATTTAATCTTTTGCTTCATTTAATCTGCTGTTAATTCCTTCTAATATATTTTTCATTTTAGTTATTGTATTCTTCATTTCTGACTTGTTCTCTTATGATTTCTATGTCCTTTTTTTAAATACTTACTATTTTTTTTAAATTCTCACTAAGTTCATTGAGTATCCTTAAAACCAGTGTTCTGAACTGTGTATCTGGTGGATTTCTTGCTTCCATTTCTTTTTGTTCTTTATCTGGAGTTTTCTCCTGTTCTTTCATTGGGACATTTTTCTTTGTTTCTGCATTTTGGCTGCCTCTCTGTGTTTGTTTCTATGTGTTAGGTCGATCTACTACATCTCCCAGTCTTGGCAGGTTAGTCTTATATAGTAGTTGTCTTGTGAGACCAAGTAGCACAATCTTCCTGATCTCCTGAACTGGCTGCTTCAGGAGTATCTCTTGCATGGGTGTGTGCGTGTGTGTGCCTTCTGATGTATTTGAGACTTGTTCACTGTTGGAACATCAGTGAGTGCGTTTGACCTTCAGGCTGACTGACTGTGAGGCTTGGCCTTGAGCACTGCATATGAGCTGCTGTGCGAGGGCTGACCCAACAGAACCAAACACATCCCAGTGGTCTTCTGGTGCCTGCCGAGACCACCCTTCGGGTGTGCTGCTTGTGGGTCTAATTAGGTAGTGCTTTTTTGTTGTCTGAAATTGGCCACCAGGTGTGTTAATTCTGTGGTCTCTTAGGACAGGCTCTCATGCAGGCCAAGTTCAGCCACTGCCTGTAACTGGCCAAGCACTACCTGGTGGGGATTACAAAGTGGTCTAAGGTTAATCTCTGCCTGTTCTGGACCAGGAGGTGTATGGGAGAAGCCACACTGCAAACCAAGGCCTGTTGCCACCAGTACCAGGCCTGGGACAGCTCAGCAAAGCCCAGGGCTCCCCAAGTCCTGCTGTCACCCGTTATCTGACTATAGGGTCAACCACTGAAAGAGTCTCAGTCAGTACAAAAGTTGAATGAGGCAGGATCTTGGGGAATCATCAAAGTGGGGAAAGTGGTGTTCACCCGATAACGCAGATTAGATTTGGGACTAGTGTTGAGCTTGAGGCCACTCCACAAGCAGCGCAGAACACATTGAGGCCAGCTGCCTACTGACTGAGGTCCACAGAATCCCAAGACTTTTCCAAGAAATACTGCAGAGTGGGCAAAATGCAGATTACTGCCATCGAAAAGAGTCTCGGGCAGTGAGTGAGCTGGATGAAGCATGGTCTCAGAGAGTCACCAGGATTGAGTGTACGCAGTTCACTAGGTCAATGTAGATTCAGATTTAGCCATGTAGCAGGAGGGCTCAACATAGGAAAGGTGGTCACTGCCCACTGGTTACGAGGCAGGACGGTTCAACACAGGGACAATAGTGGTTGTCCTTCCAGCTTTTGCCACAAAGCTACACAACTCACTCTCTCCCTGTATGTCTGTGGTACCTCCCAAGCCACCATCCATTCGCAGAGCTCAGGGGCATTCCTGGGAGCTAAAGAGTGCGTGTGCAAGCTCTTTAAGAGGATGCCTGGATTTTCAGCAGTCTTCTATCTCACCCTGATGGATAGAATCCCCACTGCTTTTCAAAGCCAGATGTGGGGGTAGAAACTGGTGCTCTGGACTGGGTAGCATATGTGGGGTAGAGACCACTCACCTCTCAGGGGGAACCTCTTGTGCTGAGGTATCCCTCCTGATTCTCAACCGCCAAACATGGGTGTGGGCTCAGCCTGTTTCATGTCTCTATCCCTCTTCTCAGTCTCGATGTGGCTTCTAATTTATACCCTCAGTTATAGAACTTCTGTTCAGCTGATCTTCAAATGGTTCTCTAGGTAAATTGTTCTATAATTTAGTTGTAATTTTGATGTGGTCATGGATGGAGGTGAGCACAGAGTTTACCTACTCTGCCATTTTTGCAGAAACATTGGATTTTTAATTTTATTTTCTTATTACTTTCAAGTATACAGTACATTGTTAGATATTTATGTAGTTTATAAAACTATCCCCCGGATTACTCTTTCTCTCCTCTGGCTCTACACATCGCAATGATATTACTGCTGACTGCATTTCCTATGCCATGCTCCCCATTCCCGTGACCATCTCTCAACTACTAATCTGTACTTCTTTAACCCTTCACCATATTCACTCGGCCCCTAAATTCCCCTATCTTCTGGTCATCACCAGATTGTCCTCTGTGTTTGTGAATCTCTTTTTGATTTGTTTGTTCTTTTGATTCCTTAGACTCCCCATATAAGTGAAAACATATGGATTTATCTTTCTCTGCCTGAAGTATTTCACTCAGCATAATAAACTCTAAGTCCATCCATGTCATTGTGAATGGTAGGATTTTATTTTTTCATAGCTGAGTAATATTCCATTGTATATATAAACTGTAACTTCTCTATCCAATCTTGTGTTGATGGGCATTTAGTTTGCTTCTATATCTTGGCAAATGTAAATAGTGCTGCTATAAACATAGGGATGCATAGATCTTCACGAATTATTGTTTTGGTTTTCTTCAGATAAATGCCCACAAGTGCAATTGCTGGGTCAAAAGGTAGATTTATTTTCAATTTTTTGAGGACTCTCCAGACTGTTTTCCATAATAGATATACAAATTTTCAATCCCACCAACAGTGTATGAGGGCTCGCCAACACATGTTCTTTGATTTATTGATGATAGCCATTCTCAGAGGTGAGAGATGAAATCTCATTGTGGTTTTAAATTGAATTTCTCTAATGATTAGTGACCTTGAGCATCTTTACTTAAGTCTATCGGTCGTCTGTATTTTCTCTTTGAAGAAATAACTATTCAGGACTTCTGCCCATTTTTTAAATGAATTATTATTTGTTGTTGTTGTTGAATTGTATGCGTTCTTTATGTATTTTGGATATTAACCCTTTATCAGATGTATCATAAGTGAGTATCTTCTCTAATTCAATCAGCTTTCTTTCTGTTCATTGATGGTTTCCTTTACTGTGCAAACACCTTTTTCTTTGATGTAGCCGCATTTGTTTAACTTTTCTTCTTTTTCTCTTGCCTGAGGAGATATATCCAAAAAGAAATTACCGTTAGCAATATCAGAGAGATTACTGCCTAAGTTGTCTTCTAGAAGTTGTATGGTTTCAGGTCTCACATCTAAGTCTTTAATCCATTTTGAGTTGATCCTTGTACATAATGTAAGAAGGTGGTTCCGTTTCTTTCTTTCTTTCTTTCTTTCTTTCTTTCTTTCTTTCTTTCTTTCTTCTTCCTTTTTCTTTCTTTCTTTCCTTCTTTTTTGCATATATCTGTTCAATTGTCCCAGCACCATTTATCGAAGAGACTGTCTTTACCCCATTATATATTACTTCCTCCTTCCATTATAGATTAAACTAGCATATAGGCGTGGATTTATTTCTGGGCTCTCCATTGCGTTCCGTTGATCAATGTGTCTGGGTTAATTCCAGTACCATGCTCTTTTGATTCTTGCAGCCATATAGTATAGTCTGATATCAGGTGGTGTTATACCTCCTACTTTTTTCTTTTGCAAGATTGCTGTGGCTGTTCAGAATCTTTTATGGTTCCATTTAAATTTTAGGATTATTTGTTCTCATTCTCTGAAAAATGTCAATGGTATTTTGATAGGGATTACACTGAATCTCTACATTGCTTTGGGGAATATGACCATTTTATTGATATTGAATCTTCCTACCCGTGAGCACGGTATATGCTTCCATTTATTTGCATCTTCTTCAATTTCTTTTTTCAATGACATAATTTTCGGAGAACAGGTCTTTTACCTCCTTGGTTAATTTGATTTCTAGGTATTTTATTGTTTTTGATGCAATCGCAAATGGGATTGTTTACTCAATTTCTCTTTCCAAAAGTTTGTCATTGGTGTATAAAAATGCTACTGACTGCTGAAAATTGATTTTGTATCCTGCTACTTCACTGAATTCATTGATCACTTCTAACAGTTTTTGGTGGAATTTAGGGTTCTCTCTATATAGCACCGTGTCATCTCAAATAATGAGAGTGTACTTCTTCTTTTCCAATTTGGATGCCTTTTATTTTTCTTTCTTGTGTGATTGTTGAAGCTAGGACTTCCAATACAATGTCAAACAGAAGTGGTGAAAGTGGAGATCCTTATCTCCTTCCTGATTTAAGGAAAATGCTTTTAGCTTTTTCCCATTGAGTATGATGTTAACTGTAGGTTTGTGATATATGACCTTTATTATGTTGAGGTATGTTCCCCCTATTCCCACTTTGCTGAGACATTTTATCATAAATCGATGCTGGATTTTGTTGAATGCTTTTTCTGCATCTGTCGCTATGACCATATGATTTTTATTTTTCAGTTTGCTAATGTGGTTTATCACATTAATTGATTTGCAGACATTGTACCAACCTTGCATTCTGAATACATAGTGAATACAGCTGGTTAAGAGGTAAGAACAGAAGAAGATTGTGTGGATCATGTTTGAGGCATTGAACGAACTACTGAGATCTGCTGGAGTAGACTTTGGGGCCAAAGTTGTGTCTCTCTGACTCAGCAATATTAAAATCCATTATAGAGAAGAATTACGGAGAAGTCGTCTTTCACTAAAGAGCTCCAGGGCCATTCTCCAAAGCTGTGGACTTTTTGCCTACTCCAGGTTATTTTCATTAACTACAGTAAGCCTAGATAGGCTCAAGTTTCTTAGGCCGGAGATTTTGACTCTCTGTTAATTCAGCCTTTTAGAGAGAAAAAATTCTTGCCTTTTCCTATCTGGAAAACATATTCTACCTTTCCCACCACCATCCCAATCCTGGCACTTTGAAAATCCATATGCTCTGTTTTAACTCTGCATTATGCTGTCAGAGATTTTTGTATCCTCCAGGTCCTATCTGAACACCCGGACCCCCGCATTAGGGGGATTCAATAGTAGATAGATAAAACACAGGATTGAATCAGCAATTTAGTAGATAAGGTAGCAGAAAACACCCAATTAGAACACCAACAAGAAAAAAGAATCCAAAAATATGAGGACAGTTTAAGGGGCCTCTGGGACAACATCAAGTGTACCAACATTCACATCATAGGGGTACCAGAAAGAGAAGAGAGCAAGGAATTGAATACCTATTTCAAGAAATTATGACAGAAAACTTCCCTGACCTGGAGAAGAAGATAGACATACAAGCCCAGGAAGTGCAGAGAGTCCTAAACAAGATGAACCCAAAGAAGCCTACACCAAGGCACATCATAATTAAAATGCAGCAAGAGAAAAGCAATTAGTTACCTACAAGGGAGCTCCCATAAGACGGTTATATGATTTCTCAACAGAAACTTTGCAGGCCATAAGGGATTGGCAGGAAATATTCAAAGTGATGAAAAGAAAGGACCCAAAACTAAGATTACTCCACCCAACAAAGCTATCATTTAGAATCGGAGGACAGATAAAGAGCTTCCTAGAGAAGAAAAAGTTAAAGGAGTTCAATATCATCGAACCAGTGTTATAGGAAATGTTAGAGAGACTTCATTAAGAAGAAGAAAAAGGATCTAAAATATGAATAATAAAATGGCAACAACTATATACATCTATCAAAATTATTTAAATGTTCCAATCAAAAGAAAGGGTGGTTAAATGGATAAGAAAATAAGACCCTTTCATAGGCTGCCTACAAGAGACTCACTTCAGATCCTAACACATACACAGACTTAAGTAAAGAGATGGAAAAAGATATTTCATGAAAATGGAAATGAAAGAAAAAGCTAGAGTAGCAATGCTTATACCAGACAAAGTAGACTTTAAAACAAAGGCTGTGTAACAAGAGACAAAGAAGGACCCAGTTATCCCACTTCTGGGTATTCATCTAAATAAACCCAAACACTACTTTGAAGGGATGTGTGAGTCAATATGCTCATTGCAGCATTATTTACAATAGTCAAGATATGGAGGCTACCTGAGTGTCCATCAATGAATGAAGAAGAGGTGGTACATATATACACGGAATATTAGTTAGCCATAAAAAAAATTAATTTTTCCATCTGCAAAAACATGGATGGACCTAGACTGTATTATGCTGAGTGGAGTAAATCAGACAGAGAAAGACAAATGCCACATGATTTCACTTATGTATGAATCTAAAGAACAAAATAGACATAGCAGAAACAAACTTATAGACACAGAGAATATTTTGATGGTTACTGATGGGAAGGGGTTGGGGGACTGATGAAAAAGGGGAAGCTATTAAGAACTACAAATTGGTAGTTATAAAATTGTCATAGGGATGTAAAGTATAGCATAAGGAATAGTCGATGATATTGTAATAACTATGTATGGAGTCGGATGGATACTTGATTCATCAGGGTGAAAACTTGGTAAGTTATATAAATATTTAATCTCTCTGTTGTATACCTGAAACTAATATAATATTATATACCAAGTGTAATTTAATTTTTTAAAATTATCTTAAAAAAATAAAATCACAGAGAAGGCTTTATTAAACCAAGGTCTGGCCATCCCCAGGTCAATCAAGGAGGTCTGTTAATATCTGACATTTGTGGAGCATCACTGCTACCTTCTACTTAATTTTACCACACTCACTAAACTCCAGATCAACCTTATCAAGAGAGAAAAGGTACATATATTTCTCACCCTCATCCTAGTTTGCTAGCAGCTGGAGCCACTTCATCCTGGTATCATCGCCTAGACTGATAGCACTACACCATCCAAACAAAACTATCAAAAATAGCTGTGGATTCCTATCTTACTTAAGGGGACCCTGGTTTTATCACAGTCCTTTTCTGTGTCTGCTTCTCCAAGTAGGAAATATCCTTTCTCATGGTCTACCAATTTATAAGAAGGTATAAGGACCACTGACCATCAAGGCTAACCTAGAAATATAGAGGCATTACTTCACAGCTATCTAACATCCATGACTGATACTCGTTGACTATAATAGGCTAGAGTAACTGAGAAAGAACCAGCAGCTCAGTCTTCCAAGATAAAAAAAAAAAGTCATCTTTTTTGAGCAGCCCAGCATATTCACTATGGATATAGTGGGACATATTTTTAACTGTTTTCATCTAGAATTCTTACATATCAGGCAGTCAGGACAGCTGGGAGGATACTCTGTCCATACAAGCTGAGTCAATGTCCTTTCTAGCTCCTTTTTGTCATGCTGTTGTCAAAGGCACCCTGGAAAACTTGTTCTTGTATATGCTTCACAGCTCAGGGCTTCTTTTCTATACTCTGTTTAACAGCAACAACTAACATCCATTGAGAACTTACACACATCTGCATGCCAGACAGTATACACACTAGGCACTTTTTAGAGATTACCATATTAAATTCTCACAAGCTCTGTATGGCTTATGTGTTCTTTTTATTTCTATTTTCACAGATGGGGAAACTATAGAACAGAAAGATAAGTAATTCATTCAAGGTCACCAGCTTAGGAAGCCGCTGAGCTAGAATATAAACCAGGTTTAATTAAGAAGATCAAGGCCATTCATGGTGGAATCAAGTTATAACCAAGCCCTCTCTGGATCGTAAGCAAATTTCCCACTTTCTACTCTATTTCCTGGATCAAAGATTCTCCTGCACTACCCAGCTTATTTGGACTGAACATCCAGATTTGACTATTTTCCTGCTTTAGTTTTAATTTCTCCCCAGAATACTGCATCTTGGATTGTCCACCTCTGTCCCACTCTCTACCGTATGTAGTATGCAGAGGGCCTTGTTCAACACTATCCTTGTGGTCAATGTATATTCCAGTGACAGTGTAAATTCAGTGACCCAGAGCTCTATTTGTCTGGAATGACAGATCCAACATTATCTCAGAAAAAAATGGAGTAAGGAGGAAAGATGGAAGTAGCCCCACAGTGATAGATCCTCCAACCAACCTTCTGGGTTACCTAGGCCAAATAAAATAATAACTAATGTTAAACCTGCGTGCTAAGTACTGGAATAAATGCTTTACCCAAATTATTTCATTGAAATCCTCATAAAAATCCTTTGACATTAGTACCATTATTATCCCCATTTTAAAGATGAGGATGGTAATGTTTGAAAAATTAAGTGACTTGCCTAAGTTTGAAAAACTAGGTTCTAGATTCAGATCTATTAGACTCTAAGCCCTATACCACTACACTCTACAACTAGGTGGCATGATCCAGAGCAGGCTGCAGATGGATGCCTACTCATGGTAGTGCTTGAATGAGTTCCAGACCCATGCATTGACGGCTCCAAGAATTAGAGAATGTTGGAATTGCCTACTCTATGAGAGTGGATGATTACATTTCCAAGCCGGAGAGGATCATACACAAGTACTTCTCTTGTACTTACTCTGCTGGGTACTGGGGTCCATTCAAGTCAAGACCTTGCACGTAGTTTTTAGTAGTGGCTCCATTTCTGATACAGCATCTTCAGTGAGTTGTCATTTATGATAGCTGCTTTCAAGCCAAGGAGAAGACTAATAGATCTAAGAACTTCCTGCTTCCACTTCAGAACTGCAAACACATCTGAGATACCCATCTCACAGTAAATTATTTCTAGCATATTTCATTTTCATGATTCCACAAAGTCTTTGTAGTGGCAGATGTCCTAAAAGTATGTATGTATGTATGTATGTATGTATGTATGTATATATATATATATATATATATATATATATATATAATCATTCATTGTATACTCAGCAGCAGCTTTCTGTCTACTCAAGCTATGATTATTTTATCAAAAGAATCTTCTGGTTCTAAATGACCCAGCTATAAGGTCTGTGATTGTTGCCTTTAATTATCATCATGACTTCAGAGGGCCTTGTTTAAGGCCCTTCACATTAGTATCTGTCAACTACCTAATGCTGGTAGGTATAGAGGTCAGATTGAAAATATCAACCAAGTGTTAATTAAAGGCATGTCTCTGCTATTTCACTTTTTAGTAAAGCACGCTAGTTCTCCCTCCTTACTATGCCTGAATTTTCCCACAGCTTATTACATTCACTCAGCTGGAAATGCCTATTTTCACAGTTCACAGTAATTATGACTTTCAAATCCACTGCTTTTCACACTCACCCATGCTCTTTTAGAAATAAGGAGCTATAAGCTACCAGAATGCTGAACTTCAAGACATGGACTATACTGAACAATCCTGGGTCCTGGAAGAGAACATCTGCATGTGAGACTAACACACACACAAACACCATCATATAGGGTAGGGGTCCCCAATTCACAGGCTGCAGACCAGTAATGGTCCATGGCCTGTTAGGAACCAGACCACAAAGCAGGAGGTGAGTGGCAGTCTGGTAAGTGAAGCTTTGCCTGTATTTGTAGCCACTCCCCAGCACTAGCATCACTGCCTCAGCTCAACCTAGGATTATCAGGTATTAGGTTACCATAGGAACAGTAGTTCCTGGTGCCAAAAAGATTGGCGACTGCTGAATAGGGCATGTAAAGGTAATGAACATTATCAAAACATGAGTTTCTGACTCTAGCTAACTCCTTTATGTGAATCTACCCCATCTATCACTATTATTCGCTATATGCAACCCACTGAGACTTTTCCCCTGTATCACTGGCTAGGTCTTCAGATTCCAGGAAAGCAAAGCCCAGGACCAAGGGGTATTGGATAGTGGGTGATTTGCAGCAGAGTCCAGCTGTACTCACCTATATACTTACCTAAGGGGCGATCTTGAGGATCATGGTTCTCTCAATCAAAAACACCCTTTGGTGGTGGTTGATCATAGTGGTAGGTATGAATTAAGTGGATATCTGGATTCATTTAACCAGGATTGATCCATCACACTGTTTAAGGGTCCTGAGTCTATCTTGTCCTCAATTCAGTGATAGTACATTGACTTCCCTTTGATAAGCTAGGCTACCAAATATATTTCTCAGATTAATTTAAAAACTCTTGTAGTTTCTCAACTTACAGGAAGCATAAACCTCACTAACCCATGTCTCTAGACATACAGGAGACAAGAAATACAAGAAAAATATCTCTCTTTGATTCTATTATAAGGAATAGCTGAGTTTAAAGCTGAATTTGGAGCCCAAAGCTGGTATTATTTATAAAAGTATGTGGGGCTTGCACTCACATGGTGACCATAGCTTCATCCTAGTAGCTGATAGATAAGCGTGCAGCTCTGCATCTATGCCCAAGGAGAAAGTTGATCTCTAAATACTGTCTGATGCTTTCCCCATAATGTAGAGGCTGGGAAGGAGAGCAGCTCAGTAATTTTGAGAAAACAAGGATGGGAAGTGGGAGAGGCTTTTTTTGAGGTCCTTAGTCATTAATCTTCAAGGAGAAAATAACAAAATTATGTCCAATAGAAAAATCTATCTAAAATGAGCGGTTATGCAATGGAGTCTTAGGAAAACAGTAAAATTTGAGTGGCAGTGCCAAATGGGCAGAAACAGAAAAGGCAAGCGGAATGTCATCAAGCAAATCAGAGTAAACAAATCAAATGGGTAGTGTCTGAATGAAAACTACACCAAACCACATCTTAATCAAATTTATCAAAAACGATGATAAAGAGAAGATCTTATAAGCAGCCGGGGGGAGGGAGGGGAGGACAACTTAACTGAGAAACAAAAATAAGGATTACAGTATGTTTCTCATTGGAAATGGTGCAAATGAGAAAAGGATAAAGCAATATCTTTAAAGCACTGAAAAAAAAAACAACTGTCAACCTAGTGTTCTATACCAAGAGAAAATATTTTTTTAAAAAAGAAAGTGATATAAAGACATTTTCAAACATACAAAGTCTTGAAAGAATTCATCACCAGCAACCTCACACTACAAGAAATGTTAAAGGATGTGTTTTAAGCAGAATAAAAATGACACCAAATGCAAATATGGATCTATGCAAAGAAATGAAGACTACTGAAAATGATGCCTTTCTGGGTAAATATATGTTTTTCGATATTACTTAAATCTCTTTGAAGGATAACTGATTATTTAATCAAATATAATAACAATGAATTGTGGGATTTATAAATAAGTAAAAGAAAAATTTATAACAATAATAGCATAAAGGCTGAGAGGGAAAAATGGAATTATGCTGTTGTTAGGTTTTTATACTACACATGAAGTGGTATAAATTCACTTGAGTGTAGACTGTAATCGCTTAAAAATGTTTTATATAAACCCTTCATCAATCTCTAAAATAAAAAAACAAAATTTATGGCTAATAATCCAAAAAAGGAGATAAAATATGACCATAAAAAATATACAGTTGAGAGAGGTCAAGATGGTGAACTAGGTAAAAGCAGGATTGGCCTCCTCTCAAAACAGAGAACATTTTGGGGACTATCAGATGGTAGAAGCTTGGGGGGATGAGTGAAAAAGGGGAAGGGATTAAGAAGTACAAACTGGTAGTTATAAAATAGTCATTAGGATGTACATTATAGCATAAAATACATATAGAATATAGTCAGTAATATTGTAATAACTATGTACTGTGTCAGATTAGCAATAGATTTATCAAGATGATCACTTCATGGGTTTTATAGATATCTAACCACTATGGTACACCTGAACTTAATATAATATTGTACACCAACTATAATCGAAAATTTAAAAATATATTATTAAAAAATGGCAGAATAGCC
This sequence comes from Rousettus aegyptiacus, assembly GCF_014176215.1. Lineage (NCBI taxonomy): Eukaryota > Metazoa > Chordata > Mammalia > Chiroptera > Pteropodidae > Rousettus > Rousettus aegyptiacus. The sequence continues at coordinate 66,547,861 of NW_023416312.1, read as the reverse complement.
AAAATAATTTTGAAAGAGAAAAACAAAATTTTAAATCTCATACTTCTTGATTTCAAAATTTACTAAACAGAGGTGGATCAAGATGGTGGACTAATTAAAAGTGGGGTTTGCCTCATCTCAGGACCACATTAAAATTACAACTAAATTATAAAATAATCAATGTGGAGAATCACCCGATGTCCAGCTGATTGTAACACATACATCTGATGATATAAAGAAGTCATATCGAAGCTGGTAGGAAGGGCAAAGTTGTGAATCAGGTTGGGCCCACACAAGTGGGTAGAGGTACAGCACTGGGAGGGAGAACTTAGTTGTAGTGGCCCCTATGAAGGAGAGAGGGGCCCTAGCCCCATATGAGGGCTCTCCGGCCAAGGGTATTGGCCCCAGAGGAGTTCCCAAAAAATCTGACTGTAAAAATCAGTGGAGATTCTGGCCATTTGGTGAGAAAGTAAGAGACTGAAATCCCAGATGCCCCTCAAAGGGCCCACACACAGATTCTCCCACCCTGGGTGCCAGCAGAGGGATAGGGAGAGGCTCATGTAAGAGTCATATGGGGAAAGACTGCATTATGTGGTACCAGAATGAGGCCTGGTAGGGCAACCACAATTGTACTTTAGTCGAGGTCCCCCTACAGGGAAATCTACATTCAGAACCAAGCTTGCCTGTGCTGAATACTCCTTCTGCATGACCAATTCTAAGCTGCATTGGCTCAGTGATATCAGACTGCCATACCCAATGCACAGATTGCCTGGGGTGGCCTGTCACCAGGCAGCCACCACCACCCTGCCTCTTTCTGAGGCCAAATATTCCTCATAGGCATCAGACTTCAGCCAGCACTAAGCATACATTTCTAGGAAAACAGAGGTGAGCAGATCACTGCTGCCAGCACAAGATACAATAACACTTGAACGGATCGCAGGGGTCTGTGGGCCTATCCCAGATAGCAGTGGGCCTCGCAGTGATCTGTCACTTTTGTGAGAGTCCGTAGACCCACAACAGGCAGCTAATCTGGTCCTGTATGGACCTGAGAGCCTCATGTCTCACGTAGGGGTCACCCCGCTCAACCCACAAATTACCTGTGGCAAGCCTGTTCCAAGGCAACCCAGTCCCATCATTGCTTTCCTCGAACATGAATTTGACAGCAAAAGCAGCACTCAATTTATTTGGCCCCCAAAACCCCTGACCTTGAGCTACAGTTTTTCTTGAACAGAACTCAGTATTTGTAGGCCCAGGGTGCAATGGCTGGCCTTGCTGGAATCTGAGACTTATACAGAAAGCCACAGACACAGTGCTGGCATGAAAACTGACACTGCAGTAGCAGGGGGAAATCTGCTTAATATATTCAGGTGAATCCCTGGGTTCCCACAACACCCAAAGCACATATCACCCAGAAGCTCTTTCAGCTGTGAGTCTTATCAGAAACTGACAGGCAGTTTCAGGCCTTGAGGAGCATTGGGTACTGGGTATAACGAAAATGTGGCCTATAGCACTGTTTCTTCCACTTACCTATAGATCTAACATATGCAGCAACCATCTGTGGATCGCTTTGTAGCTCCAATCAGGTAGCTCTGAGCAATCAAAGGCAGTGTCTGACTTTGGCCTATTGGGGAGCTCTTCTCAAGGGGCAAAACCAAAGCACTCAGAAGATAGCACTAGAACACAACAGAGCAACTCCTAACTAGATCCATAAGCGGTCACACAAAGGGTGGTCTCAGCAAGTTCACAAGCCTGCCACGGTAAATTCCACTCAGTGGGATCAGCCCCCACTTAGCAACTCATACCCTTTGGGCATGGCCAATTTCCACAGTTATTCAGCCCAAGCATTAATCCCATCCACTGTTGTACTGACACCAATAAAGGCTTAGCTAAACAGAAGATCACACACAACCCACACAAGATCATATCCAGAGCCCCTGGCACAGGTAATCAGAGGAGTGTGCAACTGGGCCACACAGGACACGTACCACATAAGTCCAAATGGCCAAGGCTGAGACAAGAAACAAATATTTCTAAAACATAGAAATGAACACAGAGAGTCTAATAAAATGAGAAAATGAAGAAACATGCCACAAATAAAACAACAGGAGAAAATTCCAGAAAATAAGCTAATCAAAAGGAAGGCACGCGACCTATCAGAGACAGAGTTCAAGATAATGGTTATAAGGATGATCAAAGAACTTAGAGGGAGAATAGATGAGCTCAATGAGAACCTCAACAGAGGGACAATAAGCATAAAAAGGACATAGAAACCATAAAAAAGAATCAGATAGAAATGAGGAATACAATAATTGAAATAAAGAATACATTAGAAGGATTCAAGAGTTAACTGGACAAAGCAGAAGAAGACTGAATCAGTGAACTAGAAGACAAGGTAGCAGAACACACTCAATCAGAACAACAACAAAAAAAAATTAAAATGAGGATAGTTTAGGAGACCTCTGGGATAATATGAAGTATAATAATATCTGCATCATAGGAGTACCAGAAGAAGAAGAAAGGGAGCAAGGGACTGAAAACTTATTTCAACAAATAATGCCAGAAAACTTCCCTCACCTGGCAAAAGAAATTAGCCATACAAATTCAGAAAGCACAAAGAGTCCCAAATAAGAGGAATTCAAACAGACTCACACTAAGACACATCATTATTAAAATGCCAAAGATCAAAGGCAAAGAGAGAATCTTAAAAGCAGCAAGAGAATGGCAGCTAGTACTTACAAGGGGACCCCCATAAGTATGTTTCCTAATTTTACAACAGAAGCATTTTAGGCCAGAGAGGACTGGAATGAAATATTCAAAATATGAAAAGGTATAATCTATAACCACGAATACTCTCCCCAGCAAAGTTTTCAATTAAAATAGAAGGTGAGATTAAGAGTTTCCTAGACAAGAAAAAGCTTAGGAATTCATCAAGAACAAGCCAGTATTTCAAAAAATGTTAAAGGGACTTATGTAAAAAAATACGAATAATAAAATGACGGTAAACTATGTATTATCAATAATTACTTTAAATGTAAATGGATTAAATCCTCCAATCAAAAGACATAGGGTAGCTGAAAGAATAAAAAAACAAGACCCATGCATATGCTGTCTACAAGAACGCACTGCAGATCAATTGACACACACAGACTGAAAGTAAATAATAAAAAAAGGTATTTTATGCAAATGGAAATTTTTAAAAAGCCAGGGTAGTAATACCTACATCAGAGAATATAGACTTTGAAACAAAGGCTATAATAGGAGACAAAGAAGGGAATTACATAATAATAAAGGGATCAATACATCAAGAGGATATAACCTTAGTAAATATATGCACCCAACATAGGAGCACCTACATACATAAAGCGATTATTAACTAACATTAAAGGAGAGGTCAACAGTAATACAGTCATAGTAAGAGACTTTAACACCCCATTGACACCAACAGATCTCTCCAGACAAAAATCAACAAGGAAACAATGGGCCTAAAAGACACACTAGACCAGATGAATCTAATAGATACTATCAGAGCATTTCACCCCAAAGAAGCAAAATAAGCATTTTTCTCAAGCACACATGGAAAATTTTTCAGGATAGACCACATGTTAGTACACAAAACAAGTATCAATAAATTTAAGAAGATTGAAATCATATTAGCTGTCTATTCTGATCACATTTCTGTGTAACTAGAAACCAACTACAAGAAAAACAGGAAAATACACAAACATATGGAGGCTAAATAACATGCTACTAAACAATTAATGGGTTAACAATGAAATCATGGAAGAAATCAAAAGTACTTTGAGAGAAATGAAAACAAAACAACAATTATTCAAAATCTATGAGACAAGCAAAAGGAAAATAAATGAAATAGAGCCTAGAAACACAATACAAAAGATTAATGAAACTAAGCTAGTTTTTAAAAAGATAAACAAATTGATAAACCCTTAACCAAATGCACCAAGTGGAAAAAAAAGAAAAAGACTCAAATAAATAAAATCAGATATGAAAGGGGAGAAATAACTACGGACTCCACAGAAATACAAAGGATCATAAGAAGATACTATGAG
>NW_023416312.1:66284874-66543802 GCF_014176215.1 Rousettus aegyptiacus | reverse complement strand
ACAAGATACAATAACACTTGAACGGATCGCAGGGGTCTGTGGGCCTATCCCAGATAGCAGTGGGCCTCGCAGTGATCTGTCACTTTTGTGAGAGTCCGTAGACCCACAACCAGGCAGCTAATCTGGTCCTGTATGGACCTGAGAGCCTCATGTCTCACGTAGGGGTCACCCCGTCAACCCACAAATTACCTGTGGCAAGCCTGTTCCAAGGCAACCCAGTCCCATCATTGCTTTCCTCGAACATGAAATTTGACAGCAAAAGCAGCACTCAATTTATTTGGCCCCCAAAACCCCTGACCTTGAGCTACAGTTTTTCTTGAACAGAACTCAGTATTTGTAGGCCCAGGGTGCAATGGCTGGCCTTGCTGGAATCTGAGACTTTACAGAAAGCCACAGACACAGTGCTGGCATGAAAACTGACACTGCAGTAGCAGGGGGAAATCTGCTTAATATATTCAGGTGAATCCCTGGGTTCCCACAACACCCAAAGCACATATCACCCAGAAAGCTCTTTCAGCTGTGAGTCTTATCAGAAACTGACAGGCAGTTTCAGGCCTTGAGGAGCATTGGGTACTGGGTATAACGAAAATGTGGCCTATAGCACTGTTTCTTCTCCACTTACCTATAGATCTAACATATGCAGCAACCATCTGTGGATCGCTTTGTAGCTCCAATCAGGTAGCTCTGAGCAATCAAAGGCAGTGTCTGACTTTGGCCTATTGGGGAGCTCTTCTCAAGGGGCAAAACCAAAGCACTCAGAAGATAGCACTAGAACACAACAGAGCAACTCCTAACTAGATCCATAAGCGGTCACACAAAGGGTGGTCTCAGCAAGTTCACAAGCCTGCCACGGTAAATTCCCACTCAGTGGGATCAGCCCCCCACTTAGCAACTCATACCCTTTGGGCATGGCCAAATTTCCACAGTTATTCAGCCCAAGCATTAATCCCATCCACTGTTGTACTGACACCAATAAAGGCTTAGCTAAACAGAAGATCACACACAACCCACACAAGATCATATCCAGAGCCCCTGGCACAGGTAATCAGAGGAGTGTGCAACTGGGCCACACAGGACACGTACCACATAAGTCCAAATGGCCAAGGCTGAGACAAGAAACAAATATTTCTAAAACATAGAAATGAACACAGAGAGTCTAATAAAATGAGAAAATGAAGAAACATGCCACAAATAAAACAACAGGAGAAAATTCCAGAAAATAAGCTAATCAAAAGGAAGGCACGCGACCTATCAGAGACAGAGTTCAAGATAATGGTTATAAGGATGATCAAAGAACTTAGAGGGAGAATAGATGAGCTCAATGAGAACCTCAACAGAGGGACAATAAGCATAAAAAGGACATAGAAACCATAAAAAAGAATCAGATAGAAATGAGGAATACAATAATTGAAATAAAGAATACATTAGAAGGATTCAAGAGTTAACTGGACAAAGCAGAAGAAGACTGAATCAGTGAACTAGAAGACAAGGTAGCAGAACACACTCAATCAGAACAACAACAAAAAAAAATTAAAATGAGGATAGTTTAGGAGACCTCTGGGATAATATGAAGTATAATAATATCTGCATCATAGGAGTACCAGAAGAAGAAGAAAGGGAGCAAGGGACTGAAAACTTATTTCAACAAATAATGCCAGAAAACTTCCCTCACCTGGCAAAGAAATTAGCCATACAAATTCAGAAAGCACAAAGAGTCCCAAATAAGAGGAATTCAAACAGACTCACACTAAGACACATCATTATTAAAATGCCAAAGATCAAAGGCAAAGAGAGAATCTTAAAAGCAGCAAGAGAATGGCAGCTAGTTACTTACAAGGGGACCCCCATAAGTATGTTTCCTAATTTTACAACAGAAGCATTTTAGGCCAGAGAGGACTGGAATGAAATATTCAAAAATATGAAAAGGTATAATCTATAACCACGAATACTCTCCCCAGCAAAGTTTTCAATTAAAATAGAAGGTGAGATTAAGAGTTTCCTAGACAAGAAAAAGCTTAAGGAATTCATCAAGAACAAGCCAGTATTTCAAAAAATGTTAAAGGGACTTATGTAAAAAAATACGAATAATAAAATGACGGTAACTATGTATTTATCAATAATTACTTTAAATGTAAATGGATTAAATCCTCCAATCAAAAGACATAGGGTAGCTGAAAGAATAAAAAAACAAGACCCATGCATATGCTGTCTACAAGAACGCACTGCAGATCAATTGACACACACAGACTGAAAGTAAAATAATAAAAAAAGGTATTTTATGCAAATGGAAATTTTTAAAAAGCCAGGGTAGTAATACCTACATCAGAGAATATAGACTTTGAAACAAAGGCTATAATAGGAGACAAAGAAGGGAATTACATAATAATAAAGGGATCAATACATCAAGAGGATATAACCTTAGTAAATATATGCACCCAACATAGGAGCACCTACATACATAAAGCGATTATTAACTAACATTAAAGGAGAGGTCAACAGTAATACAGTCATAGTAAGAGACTTTAACACCCCATTGACACCAACAGATCTCTCCAGACAAAAATCAACAAGGAAACAATGGGCCTAAAAGACACACTAGACCAGATGAATCTAATAGATACTATCAGAGCATTTCACCCCAAAGAAGCAAAATAAGCATTTTTCTCAAGCACACATGGAAAATTTTTCAGGATAGACCACATGTTAGTACACAAAACAAGTATCAATAAATTTAAGAAGATTGAAATCATATTAGCTGTCTATTCTGATCACATTTCTGTGTAACTAGAAACCAACTACAAGAAAAACAGGAAAATACACAAACATATGGAGGCTAAATAACATGCTACTAAACAATTAATGGGTTAACAATGAAATCATGGAAGAAATCAAAAGTACTTTGAGAGAAATGAAAACAAAACAACAATTATTCAAAATCTATGAGACAAAGCAAAAGGAAAATAAATGAAATAGAGCCTAGAAACACAATACAAAAGATTAATGAAACTAAGCTAGTTTTTAAAAAGATAAACAAAATTGATAAACCCTTAACCAAATGCACCAAGGGAAAAAAAAAGAAAAAGACTCAAATAAATAAAATCAGATATGAAAGGGGAGAAATAACTACGGACTCCACAGAAATACAAAGGATCATAAGAAGATACTATGAGCAATCATACACCAACAAATTGGACATTCTGGAAGAAGTGGATACATTTATAGAAACATGCAATCTCCCAAGACTAAGTCAAGAGGAAACAGAAAATTTGAGCCAACTGATAACCACTAATGAAATCGAATCAGTAATCAAAAATCTCCTCAAAAATAAAAGTCCGGGACCAGATGGCTTCATAGGCAAATTTTACAAATATTCAAAGAAAAATTAACATCTATTCTTCTCCAACTATTCCAAAAATTTTGAGAAAAAGAAAGGCTCCCTAATTTTTATTTCTAAAAGAGCATGGGTGAGTGTGAAAAGCAGTGGATTTGAAAGTCATAATTACTGTGAACTGTGAAAATAGGCATTTCCAGCTGAGTGAATGTAATAAGCTGTGGGAAAATTCAGGCATAGTAAGGAGGGAGAACTAGCGTGCTTTACTAAAAAGTGAAATAGCAGAGACATGCCTTTAATTAACACTTGGTTGATATTTTCAATCTGACCTCTATACCTACCAGCATTAGGTAGTTGACAGATACTAATGTGAAGGGCCTTAAACAAGGCCCTCTGAAGTCATGATGATAATTAAAGGCAACAATCACAGACCTTATAGCTGGGTCATTTAGAACCAGAAGATTCTTTTGATAAAATAATCATAGCTTGAGTAGACAGAAAGCTGCTGCTGAGTATACAATGAATGATTATATATATATATATATATATATATATATATACATACATACATACATACATACATACATACATACTTTTAGGACATCTGCCACTACAAAGACTTTGTGGAATCATGAAAATGAAATATGCTAGAAATAATTTACTGTGAGATGGGTATCTCAGATGTGTTTGCAGTTCTGAAGTGGAAGCAGGAAGTTCTTAGATCTATTAGTCTTCTCCTTGGCTTGAAAGCAGCTATCATAAATGACAACTCACTGAAGATGCTGTATCAGAAATGGAGCCACTACTAAAAACTACGTGCAAGGTCTTGACTTGAATGGACCCCAGTACCCAGCAGAGTAAGTACAGAGAAGTACTTGTGTATGATCCTCTCCGGCTTGGAAATGTAATCATCCACTCTCATAGAGTAGGCAATTCCAACATTCTCTAATTCTTGGAGCCGTCAATGCATGGGTCTGGAACTCATTCAAGCACTACCATGAGTAGGCATCCATCTGCAGCCTGCTCTGGATCATGCCACCTAGTTGTAGAGTGTAGTGGTATAGGGCTTAGAGTCTAATAGATCTGAATCTAGAACCTAGTTTTTCAAACTTAGGCAAGTCACTTAATTTTTCAAACATTACCATCCTCATCTTTAAAATGGGGATAATAATGGTACTAATGTCAAAGGATTTTTATGAGGATTTCAATGAAATAATTTGGGTAAAGCATTTATTCCAGTACTTAGCACGCAGGTTTAACATTAGTTATTATTTTATTTGGCCTAGGTAACCCAGAAGGTTGGTTGGAGGATCTATCACTGTGGGGCTACTTCCATCTTTCCTCCTTACTCCATTTTTTTCTGAGATAATGTTGGATCTGTCATTCCAGACAAATAGAGCTCTGGGTCACTGAATTTACACTGTCACTGGAATATACATTGACCACAAGGATAGTGTTGAACAAGGCCCTCTGCATACTACATACGGTAGAGAGTGGGACAGAGGTGGACAATCCAAGATGCAGTATTCTGGGGAGAAATTAAAACTAAAGCAGGAAAATAGTCAAATCTGGATGTTCAGTCCAAATAAGCTGGGTAGTGCAGGAGAATCTTTGATCCAGGAAATAGAGTAGAAAGTGGGAAATTTGCTTACGATCCAGAGAGGGCTTGGTTATAACTTGATTCCACCATGAATGGCCTTGATCTTCTTAATTAAACCTGGTTTATATTCTAGCTCAGCGGCTTCCTAAGCTGGTGACCTTGAATGAATTACTTATCTTTCTGTTCTATAGTTTCCCCATCTGTGAAAATAGAAATAAAAAGAACACATAAGCCATACAGAGCTTGTGAGAATTTAATATGGTAATCTCTAAAAAGTGCCTAGTGTGTATACTGTCTGGCATGCAGATGTGTGTAAGTTCTCAATGGATGTTAGTTGTTGCTGTTAAACAGAGTATAGAAAAGAAGCCCTGAGCTGTGAAGCATATACAAGAACAAGTTTTCCAGGGTGCCTTTGACAACAGCATGACAAAAAGGAGCTAGAAAGGACATTGACTCAGCTTGTATGGACAGAGTATCCTCCCAGCTGTCCTGACTGCCTGATATGTAAGAATTCTAGATGAAAACAGTTAAAAATATGTCCCACTATATCCATAGTGAATATGCTGGGCTGCTCAAAAAAGATGACTTTTTTTTTTTTATCTTGGAAGACTGAGCTGCTGGTTCTTTCTCAGTTACTCTAGCCTATTATAGTCAACGAGTATCAGTCATGGATGTTAGATAGCTGTGAAGTAATGCCTCTATATTTCTAGGTTAGCCTTGATGGTCAGTGGTCCTTATACCTTCTTATAAATTGGTAGACCATGAGAAAGGATATTTCCTACTTGGAGAAGCAGACACAGAAAAGGACTGTGATAAAACCAGGGTCCCCTTAAGTAAGATAGGAATCCACAGCTATTTTTGATAGTTTTGTTTGGATGGTGTAGTGCTATCAGTCTAGGCGATGATACCAGGATGAAGTGGCTCCAGCTGCTAGCAAACTAGGATGAGGGTGAGAAATATATGTACCTTTTCTCTCTTGATAAGGTTGATCTGGAGTTTAGTGAGTGTGGTAAAATTAAGTAGAAGGTAGCAGTGATGCTCCACAAATGTCAGATATTAACAGACCTCCTTGATTGACCTGGGGATGGCCAGACCTTGGTTTAATAAAGCCTTCTCTGTGATTTTATTTTTTTAAGATAATTTTAAAAAATTAAATTACACTTGGTATATAATATTATATTAGTTTCAGGTATACAACAGAGAGATTAAATATTTATATAACTTACCAAGTTTTCACCCTGATGAATCAAGTATCCATCCGACTCCATACATAGTTATTACAATATCATCGACTATTCCTTATGCTATACTTTACATCCCTATGACAATTTTATAACTACCAATTTGTAGTTCTTAATAGCTTCCCCTTTTTCATCAGTCCCCCAACCCCTTCCCATCAGTAACCATCAAAATATTCTCTGTGTCTATAAGTTTGTTTCTGCTATGTCTATTTTGTTCTTTAGATTCATACATAAGTGAAATCATGTGGCATTTGTCTTTCTCTGTCTGATTTACTCCACTCAGCATAATACAGTCTAGGTCCATCCATGTTTTTGCAGATGGAAAAATTAATTTTTTTTATGGCTAACTAATATTCCGTGTATATATGTACCACCTCTTCTTCATTCATTGATGGACACTCAGGTAGCCTCCATATCTTGACTATTGTAAATAATGCTGCAATGAGCATATTGACTCACACATCCCTTCAAAGTAGTGTTTTGGGTTTATTTAGATGAATACCCAGAAGTGGGATAACTGGGTCCTTCTTTGTCTCTTGTTACAGCCTTTGTTTTAAAGTCTACTTTGTCTGGTATAAGCATTGCTACTCTAGCTTTTTCTTTCATTTCCATTTTCATGAAATATCTTTTTCCATCTCTTTACTTTAAGTCTGTGTATGTGTTAGGATCTGAAGTGAGTCTCTTGTAGGCAGCCTATGAAAGGGTCTTATTTTCTTATCCATTTAACCACCCTTTCTTTTGATTGGAACATTTAAATAATTTTGATAGATGTATATAGTTGTTGCCATTTTATTATTCATATTTTAGATCCTTTTTCTTCTTCTTAATGAAGTCTCTCTAACATTTCCTATAACACTGGTTCGATGATATTGAACTCCTTTAACTTTTTCTTCTCTAGGAAGCTCTTTATCTGTCCTCCGATTCTAAATGATAGCTTTGTTGGGTGGAGTAATCTTAGTTTTGGGTCCTTTCTTTTCATCACTTTGAATATTTCCTGCCAATCCCTTATGGCCTGCAAAGTTTCTGTTGAGAAATCATATAACCGTCTTATGGGAGCTCCCTTGTAGGTAACTAATTGCTTTTCTCTTGCTGCATTTTAATTATGATGTGCCTTGGTGTAGGCTTCTTTGGGTTCATCTTGTTTAGGACTCTCTGCACTTCCTGGGCTTGTATGTCTATCTTCTTCTCCAGGTCAGGGAAGTTTTCTGTCATAATTTCTTGAAATAGGTATTCAATTCCTTGCTCTCTTCTCTTTCTGGTACCCCTATGATGTGAATGTTGGTACACTTGATGTTGTCCCAGAGGCCCCTTAAACTGTCCTCATATTTTTGGATTCTTTTTTCTTGTTGGTGTTCTAATTGGGTGTTTTCTGCTACCTTATCTACTAAATTGCTGATTCAATCCTGTGTTTTATCTATCTACTATTGAATCCCCCTAATGCGGGGGTCCGGGTGTTCAGATAGGACCTGGAGGATACAAAAATCTCTGACAGCATAATGCAGAGTTAAAACAGAGCATATGGATTTTCAAAGTGCCAGGATTGGGATGGTGGTGGGAAAGGTAGAATATGTTTTCCAGATAGGAAAAGGCAAGAATTTTTTCTCTCTAAAAGGCTGAATTAACAGAGAGTCAAAATCTCCGGCCTAAGAAACTTGAGCCTATCTAGGCTTACTGTAGTTAATGAAAATAACCTGGAGTAGGCAAAAAGTCCACAGCTTTGGAGAATGGCCCTGGAGCTCTTTAGTGAAAGACGACTTCTCCGTAATTCTTCTCTATAATGGATTTTAATATTGCTGAGTCAGAGAGACACAACTTTGGCCCCAAAGTCTACTCCAGCAGATCTCAGTAGTTCGTTCAATGCCTCAAACATGATCCACACAATCTTCTTCTGTTCTTACCTCTTAACCAGCTGTATTCACTATGTATTCAGAATGCAAGGTTGGTACAATGTCTGCAAATCAATTAATGTGATAAACCACATTAGCAAACTGAAAAATAAAAATCATATGGTCATAGCGACAGATGCAGAAAAAGCATTCAACAAAATCCAGCATCGATTTATGATAAAATGTCTCAGCAAAGTGGGAATAGGGGGAACATACCTCAACATAATAAAGGTCATATATCACAAACCTACAGTTAACATCATACTCAATGGGAAAAAGCTAAAAGCATTTTCCTTAAATCAGGAAGGAGATAAGGATCTCCACTTTCACCACTTCTGTTTGACATTGTATTGGAAGTCCTAGCTTCAACAATCACACAAGAAAGAAAAATAAAAGGCATCCAAATTGGAAAAGAAGAAGTACACTCTCATTATTTGAGATGACACGGTGCTATATAGAGAGAACCCTAAATTCCACCAAAAACTGTTAGAAGTGATCAATGAATTCAGTGAAGTAGCAGGATACAAAATCAATTTTCAGCAGTCAGTAGCATTTTTATACACCAATGACAAACTTTTGGAAAGAGAAATTGAGTAAACAATCCCATTTGCGATTGCATCAAAAACAATAAAATACCTAGAAATCAAATTAACCAAGGAGGTAAAAGACCTGTTCTCCGAAAATTATGTCATTGAAAAAAGAAATTGAAGAAGATGCAAATAAATGGAAGCATATACCGTGCTCACGGGTAGGAAGATTCAATATCAATAAAATGGTCATATTCCCCAAAGCAATGTAGAGATTCAGTGTAATCCCTATCAAAATACCATTGACATTTTTCAGAGAATGAGAACAAATAATCCTAAAATTTAAATGGAACCATAAAAGATTCTGAACAGCCACAGCAATCTTGCAAAAGAAAAAAGTAGGAGGTATAACACCACCTGATATCAGACTATACTATATGGCTGCAAGAATCAAAAGAGCATGGTACTGGAATTAACCCAGACACATTGATCAACGGAACGCAATGGAGAGCCCAGAAATAAATCCACGCCTATATGCTAGTTTAATCTATAATGGAAGGAGGAAGTAATATATAATGGGGTAAAGACAGTCTCTTCGATAAATGGTGCTGGGACAATTGAACAGATATATGCAAAAAAGAAGGAAAGAAAGAAAGAAAAAGGAAGAAGAAAGAAAGAAAGAAAGAAAGAAAGAAAGAAAGAAAGAAAGAAAGAAAGAAAGAAAGAAAGAAACGGAACCACCTTCTTACATTATGTACAAGGATCAACTCAAAATGGATTAAAGACTTAGATGTGAGACCTGAAACCATACAACTTCTAGAAGACAACTTAGGCAGTAATCTCTCTGATATTGCTAACGGTAATTTCTTTTTGGATATATCTCCTCAGGCAAGAGAAAAAGAAGAAAAGTTAAACAAATGCGGCTACATCAAAGAAAAAGGTGTTTGCACAGTAAAGGAAACCATCAATGAACAGAAAGAAAGCTGATTGAATTAGAGAAGATACTCACTTATGATACATCTGATAAAGGGTTAATATCCAAAATACATAAAGAACGCATACAATTCAACAATAACAACAAATAATAATAATTCATTTAAAAAATGGGCAGAAGTCCTGAATAGTTATTTCTTCAAAGAGAAAATACAGACGACCGATAGACTTAAGTAAAGATGCTCAAGGTCACTAATCATTAGAGAAATTCAACTTAAAACCACAACGAGATATCATCTCACATCTGTCAGAATGATTATCATCAATTAAAAAACAAATGTTGGCAAGGATGTGGAGAAAAGGGAAACCTTATATGCTGTTGGTGGCATTTTAAATTGGTACAGCCACTATAGACATCAGTCTGAAGCTTCCTCTAAATGTTAAAAATAGATCTACTTTTTGACCTAGCAATTGCACTTCTGGGTATTTATCCGAAGAAAACCAAAACAATAATTCATGAAGATCTATTCCTATGGTCATGGCAACACTATTTACAATAGCCAAGATATGGAAGCAAACTAAATGCCCATCAACAGATGATTGGATAAAGAAGTTATGGTTCATATATACAATGAAGTATTACTCAGCCATTAAAAAAAAGAAATCTTACGATTTGCAATGACATGGATGGGCCTAGAGATTATTATGCTGAGTGAAATATGTCAGACAGAGGAAGATAAATACCATACGATTTCACTTATGTGGAATATAAGGAACAGAAAGAACAAACTAATCAAAATCAGACTCACAAATGCAGCAGACAATCTGGTGACAGCCAGAGAGGAGGGGATTTTCGGGGCTGGGAAAAGTGGTGAAGGGTTAAAGAAGTACAGATTAGTAGTTGATAGATTGTCACAGGAATGGGAAACATGGCATAGGAAATTCAGTCAGCAGTAATATAATTGCTATATGTAGAGCCAGAGGTGAGAAAGAATAACCAGAGAGATCATTTCATAAACTAATTAAATGTCTAACCAATGTATTGTATACTTGAAACTAACAATACAAATAAAATTTTAAATAGTGCCTTGTTTTGTAATGCTTAGCAATTTATGTGAGATAAATTCTGCAACCGTGGCCAATTTTTAGGTTATCAACATGATGTCACAGATCAGATTTCGGAAGGAATTTTACTGTGATTTGAAGGCAGGGCCCTGTATTTAGAACTGAAAGTTTTAACACTCAACCTTACACTTCTGATGCAACCTGGGATGACTGGCCAACCTAAGCTCATTCTAGTGATTCAAGTAGTGTACCCAATCCCTAGTTCAGTGCCTGGCACAGAGTAGCTGTTCAAGAAATGTGGATGAATTAAATACTAGGCATTTTGTAAGATACAGAAAAGCTGGCACTCCCTACTCTAGCTTAAATCTGGTGGACAAAAATATATATTTGGATTTCAGACACTGGTTCTACCTAATAGCTGCTTCTAGCCTCAATTTCCCCATCTGTATAATTAAGATGAAAGTACTCACATCTTATAAGTGCTAGGAGAGTTAAATAAGGTGAGGATTGAGAAAGTGCCAATGGCATTTTCTGATGCATAGTAATGGCTCAGTAAATGCTGAGTAACAAACAACTTCCACTGTGCCTTTCTCATTACTCCCCTTGGGCCTTACGGTTAGTGATTTATTTTACTCTTCTGATTTCTTTGGATCCATTGCACTTGGATTTAAAAAGAAAAATGAAGTAGAGTCGGGAATTAGAGGGGGAAAGAAAGCTGGAAGGCCCTCAATGGAATTTCCTCTGAGAGTCCAAACCACATATGGGTTTGGAGTAATGAGCAACACCTGGGGTAATTTGCAAGGTTTCCCAGACTCAGGGTCACCTGTGAGAATTCCCAATTTCTATCACAGATTTTTCCCATCAGTGGCTAATCTGTTTGGGAAAACAGGTCTTAAAGTGACTACCCCTTAAAATATATAAGCCTGCATCTTATAGTAAAAAAGAAAAAGAAGCAAACAAAGTTTACAGGCTTGTGGGAATAAACCATAGGTTCCTGAAATTCAGCAGAGAGGAGAGAAATAGAAAGAGGGGGAAAAAAGCATCCAAAGACACTCTTCTTAACTAACAGCTTTTCTGAAAGCTGGCCCTGTTGATACACATATAGAGCTTTTGGTTTTTAGCAAGAAGTACTTTTCTGAAGAGCAAAAGGGAAAAAAAAATCCTCAATGCTCCAGAGTTAGCGGACTGCGCTGCTGCAATAAGGTATGACACGTGACTCTCCCAAACTAGGAGAACATCTGGAAATCAGCTTGCCACCCTTTCTTCATTAGAGTAAATGCCTAGTAAGTGAGGAGATCCCAGCTTGGGAGGAGAAAAATTACGTTTCTGCCAAGCCAAATGACAATCGCATCTCTCCTACTGCTGAGGAAAGGTTGCAATTGAATCTCTCTCACCCTACCACCTACCATATGGCATGTGCTAACTAGAGTGAGAGAAAGTCCTGTTTGAGAATGTGACACAGATAGTTTTCCCTAGCCTCTGCCTGTCAGTTCTTGGGTTCCCCTGGGATGAAAATATACCATTCATTACAACAGTGTCAGTGCTTTATTGTGTAATGCTGGAGGAAATTCAAGGGAAATAGCAACAGCTGACATTTATCAAGTGTTTACTACATGTCAGGTACTTTATATTGTCTTATTTAATCCTCACAGCAACCCTGGGAGATAATATGCTCATTTTGCAGGAGGGGAAAATGAGGCTCAGTAGAAGGAGGGAGGTAAAGCTGCCTAAGGTTGTACAGCTGGCAAGCAGTGGAAGGGGGATCTGACTGCTGACTTGTCTGACCTTAGAGTCTAGCCACATCACTCTCATGCTGTCCTTTCCCACCATGTAAACCCAGGGAACTCCTTGCTCCATGCTTTCTAGTAGCCTGGTCCTACCCTCCATATCTGGTACTAACGATGCACCCTCCTGGGCACAGAAAAGAAAAACGAACATTCTTCAGCTTCTTCATGGATTATTTCAAACGGCAAAAAATAAAGCTGGGAAAGTCCCACCATTCATATTTTTGGCCATGGACTAGCCAGGGCCACAAATAGATGTGCATTTCTTGCATTCCAAAAATGCACAAAGCCAAGTTGGAACAGAAACCAGGTCCTTGCTTCCCCTTTCAGGATACTGGAAGGAGGCTTTTCTGTAATTTTTTCGCCAGAAGGTGGGGAGTATTTTTGTCACTTGCACAAAGGAGTGCTATGGGGCTAGTTTGAAAAAACAACCTGTTGACATGTTGATATTCACTACATAAAAATAAAGTCCTAGTGGTAGAAGGGCTGCTTTTGTGAATCTGTAAGACTGCTCTCCAACCCTACTCCAGATAGCAGCCGCATGATCTTTCCAGCTCTGTTCCTGTACTTCTCTGCCATGACAAATGTCATCATCTATCTCTTCCAGCCTCTATATCAGAACAGATGGTGTCATCAGGTTACTTATTAAAAAAGCAGCCACACTGGGAGGACAAACTAGGGGAAAGAACCCCAAACCAGACACACAGATTGGAAAGTGAGAGTACAGAATGGATTTTAGTTCTTGCTCACTACCCTTCCCCCAGCCAGGTATCCTCGTAGAGGAGATAACCTACTTAATTTTTTTCAGTGGCCCTGCTCTATCTCCTCCAACACATACAGTCCCTTCCCATCTTGACTTCCAAGAACACTTTATGTATTTGAGATTTATAAAATTGATTATATTAAAATCAGCCCTGACTTTTTAAAAAACATTGCAGAGCGAGAAATGTCCCCAAATCTCTCCCCTGGAAACAACAAGCTGAACATCTAAAACTCAACAAAAAACACCCAAATGCACACCAACATGTCTGCGCATGGGATCTGCACATAAGAGCTACCACATGTCAGAACCCCAGGTGTCAGGCAGTGGATAGGGAGAAATAAAGAAGTTGCCCCTTAAAGCTGCCAGAGCTCTGTGCAGGAGGAGAGAGGGGGTGAAGATGCGGCGACTTCCCCAAACAGCCCTGCCTGGAAGTGCTGTGAGTTTCCTGTGTTGGGTGGGAGTGCCCAGACATCAGGGCAGAAGACAGAGAAGTGGGGCGGGACCACAGAGAAACATCAATTAATTTTTGCCCACCTGGTTGCAAAACTGAGGCTGAGCTGCAGCCCACACTCCCAACCCAGAAGGCCCCTACCCCCATACCCTCTGAGACCCGTCATTGTGGAGCCCCAGAGGAATCTGGCCAAACGCTGCTGAGACTGTCACTGACACTGACAGGGACTGAAACTGAGGGTAGCAAGTGTGATTAAATATCTACAAAACTTTTTTTTTAAAAAAAGACATTTTAAGGCTTTATATAAAACAGGGATCCAAGAGGCTAGATACCACCTTCTGGAAACCAAAAGAGTACATTCTTTGCAACAAACTAAAAAGAGACCTTTCTACAATAAATATTCTTTCTGGAAAAACAGCAGAATACACCTCCATTAATGTCCAGGCAAAGAAACAGTCCATTAAACACCATGAACAACCATGGTAACAAGGCATCTCAGAAAGAAAGAAAAAAATCTTCAGATAATGAACTTATAGACAGAAATATGCAACTTAAATGACAGAGACTTCAGGATGATACTTCTGAAAAGACTCAATGAATTCTGGAACAGGTCATATCAACAATTTCAGAAATTGCAAAAACAGCTAGATGAGCAGAGGAAGGAGATGGAAACCCTCAAAAATAACAGAATAGATCTGGAGATTAAAAAAAACACATTGCAAGAGTTGAAAATTGTAATAGCAAGCTTGAGAAATAGAGTTGACCAAATGGAGGAAAAGATCAGTGATATTAAAGACAGAAATCCAGAAATAAATCAGAAGAAGAGAGAAACTGAAGAAAGAAAAGTAATAGAGAAATTAATTCAAAAATAAAGAGAAATTCAAGAACTAGCTGATAGCATCAGGAGAGGAAACATAAGAATAATGGGCATTATTGAAGGCAAAGAAAAGGAGCAGAGACTAGAAAGCATTGTCAGACAAATAATGGATGAGAATTTCACAAATCTAAGGAATTAACTGGAGATTGGAATTCAAAAAGTCAACAGAACACCAAATTATCTCAACCCAAAAAGGCCTTCACCAAGAGACATTATTAAAGTTATCAAAAATCAATGACAAAGATAGAATTCTCAAAGCAGCCAGGGAGAAAAAAAATGGTAACTTATAAAGGTAAACCCATTAGATTGTCCTCGAATTTCTCAGGGCCAGAAAAGAATGGAATCAAATATTTATATTTAAACTATTAAGTGAAAAAAAACTACCAGCCTAAATTAATGTATCCAGCTAAGCTTTCTATTAGATATGAAAGAGAAATAAAGACTTTTCCAGGCATACAAAAACTGAAGGAATTCTCCACTATGAGGCCTGCACTACAGGAAATACTAAAAGAGGTTAATTCGGATAAAACAAAATGACAAAAAAGTACATAATTAGGAGTAAAGTGACTAACAGGCAAATAGAAGCTGAGTAGTGCAACCCTTACTAAGAACAGAGCATTATAAGCTTAAATGATAAGAAGAGAATTGTTATAACAAGATAGTAATGAATGATCAGCATAAATAGGGACAAATTGAGGTAACAATGACTGAAAAGGGGGGATCCAAAGATCTAAATTTGCAACAGGGAATTGAGAAGAGGCATGTGCAGTAGAAAATGGATAAGTATGAAAAGGATAGTTTATTTATATTTATATACATAAATATATATATATATATATATATATATATATATATATAAACTATCCTTTTCATACTCATAATGGTAATCAACACCAAAGATTCAGAACTGAATTATGTAACATAAAACAAGAAGAACCAGAGACAAAACCCACAAAAGCCAATCAAAATAAAGAAAACAGAAACTCAGGGACAAGGAAGCAATGAAAACATTGAACTACCAGAAAGCAAAAGAGAAGTTGATAAGAAAACCTCATATTTCAGTAATCACCCTAAATGGAAATAAACTGAACTCAACAATAAAAAGGCACAGAGTTCCAGAATGGATCATAAACAAAACCCAACCATATGCTGTCTCCAGGAGACACATCTCAGCTCCAAAGTCAAATATAAACTCAAAATGAAAGGGTGGAAAATATTTCAAGCAAATGGCATTCAGAGAAACATGAGAGTTTTGGTACTAATATCATACAAAATAGACTTCAAAATAAAAAAAGGTAAAGAAATATATTGAGGGACACTTCATAATGATAAATGGAACCATTTTCCTAGAAGATATAACACTTATTAATATCTGCTCCCAATCAGGGAGCCCCAAATATGTAAAGCAATTACTAACGGAATTAAATGGAGAAAAAGACCAAAACATTATTGTAGTAGAGGACTTAAATACCCCACTGTCGGATATGAACAGATAATACAAACAGAAAATCAATAAGGAAACAAGAACCTTAAATGATGCATTATTGACATTTACAGAGCCTTCAATGCCAAAACACCCGCTTATACATTCTTCTCTAGTGTACATGGAACACTCTCAAGAATCGACCATAGACTGGGACACAGAGATAGCTTCAACAATATAAGAGGGGTGAAATCATACCAACCATATTCTCTCATCATAATGCTTTGAAACTAGAGATTAACTGCAAAAAGAAATAAGGAAGAACCACAAATACATGGAGATTAAAAAACATGCTACTGAAAAATAACTAGGTCACAGAAGAAATAAAAAGAAAAATCAAGAGTTACTTAGAGCCTAATGATAATGATAGTACAACATATCGAAACTTTTGGGACACGCAAAAAGGTCATAAGGGGAAAGTTCATAGCATTACAGGCCTATCTTCAAAAACAAGAACAAGCCAAAAAAATAACCTAATGCTTCATCTTAAAAAGAAAACTAGAAAAGGAGGAACAAATGAGTCCTAAAGTCAGCAGAAAGAAATCATCAAAAGTAGAGCTGAAATAAATGAAATTGAAAACAAAAGAACAATAGAAAAATAAATGCGACAAAGAGCTGATTCTTTGAGATGGTAATAAAATTGACAATCCCCTGGCTAGGCTCACTAAAGAAAACAGAGAAAGGACACAAATAAACAAAATCAGGGATGAAAGAGAGGCAAATTATGACTGATATCACAGAAATACAAAGGATCATGCAGGAATGCTATGAAAAAGTATATAACACCAAATTTAATAACCTAGAAGAAATGAACCAGTACTTAGACTGAATCAAGAAGAACTGGAAAATCTAAATAGACTGATCAGCAGTATGGAAACTGAAACAATCATCGAAACCCTACCAAAAAGTAAAAGTCCAGGACCAGATGGCTTCACCAGTGAATTCCACCAAATATTCAAAGAAGATTTAATACCTATTCTCCTCAAAGTCTTCCAAAAAATCGAAGAGGAGGCAGTACTTCCCAACTCATTTTATGAGGCCACTATCACTCTGATACCAAAACCTGGTAAGGATAAGACACAAAAAGAAAACTACAGACCAATATCTTTCATGAACACAGATTTAAAAATCCTAAATAAGATACTAGCAAACTGAATACAGCAACATATTGAAAAAATTAAATGCCACGATCAAATGGCCTTCATCCCAGAGGCATAAGGATGGTTCAACATGTGCAAATTGATTAATGTGATACACCACATAAACAAATTAAAAAAAATAAGAATCATATGATCATATCAATAAATGCAGAAAAGGCCTTCGAGAAGATACAGCATCCATTTAAGAGCAAAACACTTCACATAATTGGTATAGAAGGAAAGTACCTTAACATAATAAAGGCCATCTATAACAAACCCTCAGCCAACATTATACTGAACGGTGAAAAACTACAACATTCCCTCTAAGATCAGGAACAAGACAAGGTTGTCCACTATTGCCACTGCCTTTCAATATAACATTGGAGATCCTAGTGAGTGCAATTAGACAAGAAATAGATATAAAAGCATCCAAATAGGAAAAGAAGTCAAGCTGTCACTATTTGCGGATGACATGATTCTTTATGTAGAAAACCCTAAAGACTCCACAAGAACACCACTAGAAACAATCAGCAAATACAGTAAAGTCTCTGGATACAAAATCAATCTTCAGAAATCCATGGCATCCCTATACTCTAATAACGAAGTGTCATAAAAGAAGTGGAAAAAATCATTCTTTTTACAATTGCAACGAAAAGAATAAAATACCTAGGAATAAACTTAACGAAACAAGTGAAGGACCTATATAATGAAAACTACAAGACCTTATTTAAAAAAAATTGAAAAAGATACAAAAAAATGGAAAGATATTCCGTGTTCTTGGATTGGAGGAATCAACATAGTTAAAACGAACTTATTATCTAAAGCATTACACAGATTTAAGACAATCCCCATCATAATCCCATCAGCATTTTTGAAAGAAATAGAACAAAAACATTATCAAATTTGTATGGAAGCACAAAAGACTTGAAATTTCCAAAGCAATCCTGAGAAAATAGAACGAGTCGGGAGGCATCACTCTGCTCGACTTCAGATTATACTACAAAGTGACAGTAATCAAAGGGCATAGTATTGGCAAAAAACCAGACACATGAACCAGTGGAACAGAATCGAGAGTCCAGAAGTAAACCCATATTTACTTCTGGGCAAATAATTTTTGACAAAAAAAGCCAAAAATATACACTGGAGAAAGGAAAGCCTCTTCAATAAATGGTGCTGGGAAAATTGGAAGGCCACCCGCAAAAGAATGAAACTAGACTGTTGTCTATCACCACACACCAAAATGAACTCAAAACCGATTAAGGACCTGAATATTAGACCTGATTCAATAAAATACATAGAGGAAAACATAGGAGCAAAACTCAAGGACCTTGGACTAAATGAGGATTTTTATGAATTTGGCTTTAAAGGCAAGGGAAGTAAAAGCTAAATAAATGAATGGGACTACACCAAACTAAAATGCTTCTGCTCAGCAAAAGAAATTGTCAACAAGATAAAGAGACAACCATCTGAATGGGAAAATATATTTGCAAGCAATGCCTCCCATAAGGGCCTAATGGCAAAAATATACAAAGAACTCATACGACTCAATAATAACAACAACAACAAAAAACGATCCAATCAAAAAATGGGTAGAGGACCTGAATGGACACTTCTCCCTAGAAGATATGTAAATTACCAACAAATATATGGAAAGATGCTCGACATTGCTAGCTATTAGGGAAATGCAAATCCAAACCACAATGAGATACCATCTCACACTTGTTAGAATAGCTGTTATCAACAGGACAAGTAATAACGAATATTGGAAAATTCGAGGAGAAAAAGGAACCCTCATATACTGCTGGTGGGATTGAATATTGGTACAGCCACTATGGAACACAGTATGAGGGTTTCTCAAAAAACTAAGAATTGATCTACCAGATGATCCAGCAATCTCTCTACTGGGTACTTACCCCCAAAGGCTTACAAACCCACATCCGAAAAGATATTTGCACACCCATGTTCATAGCAGCATTATTCATGGTGGCCAGGACATGGAAGCAACCTAAGTGTCCTACAACAGAAGATTGGCTAATAAAGCTGTGGTACACATATACAATGGAATATTACTCAGCCATGAAAAGAGACGAAATACTGCCATTGAGACAACATGGGTGGACCTCAAGGTAATCATGCTAAGCAAAATAAGCCAGACAGGAAAAGTTTAAATCACATGATATCACTTATATGCTGAATGTTAACCTAAAATCAACAAAGGAGCAAGACAAACAGAAACTCATGGATATGGACTATAGACTAGTGGTTACCAGAAGGCTATGGTGTAGTGGTTAGCAATGGGTGGGGGAGGAGGGGGTGGTAGACAGGGTAAAAGCGGTAAAATATAGGGGGTAGGGGGAGCGTGAAGTGGGTAAAGGGGTCAAATATATGGTAGCTGAAGAAAACTAGACTTTGTGTGGTAAACACACAATAGAATATACAGATGTTAAATGATAATGTACACCTGAAAATTATATAATTGTATTAACCGTTACCACAATAAACTTAATTAAAAAAATAAATAAATAAAATAAATAAAACCAGCCCTGACTCCTCATTCCCTAAGAAGATAAGGCTGTCGAGAGCAAGATTTACCAGGTATCTGTTTTTATACTCCTCACAGCAGCCAGAGCTGGTCTAGGTATCTAGAAACCAGTCAATAAATACAGAAATAGAATTGTGGTCAGGACAAGTGATGGCTGTACAAAAATGGGAATTGTGTGTGTCCAGAAATGTTGCCGCATGCATATTCAGAAGCCTTTTGCCAATACCATATCTACCCCACCCCTCCACACCCATTATATAACACCCTGCTGCCCAGCTTTATTATATAACCTAAGTCTTCCCACTTCATAAGGAGCAAAAAAAAAAAACCTCAGTTAAAAGAAATTCTCCCTGGGAACCACAGAAGTTGCAATTTGGCTCAACTCTTACAAAGTGGATTTGACCATCTTTTGTTGTTCTCTTTGGAGCTCAGGGATCAATGATTGGTGGTTTGCTAATAACCAAAGGAGCCTCAGCCTGCCAGGGACCATGAAACTCAGCTGCATGTGCTCACTGTAACAGGAAATACAAGCTGCTGTTTATAAAACAGGAGAATACCTCAGCGAAATGAATACTCCTGAGAATGACGAGGTTCATGTCTTGAAACTACATTTGCAGGTACTGTGGAAATCTATATTAATCAGCTGAAATGGAAGGCCATTTTATTTCAGAGTTAGACTGTAGTCAACAACTGGACGGATTTTCAAACAATGAATTCTATTAAACACTGAATTAGGTACCCAAGTGCTAGAGGATGGGGTGCATATAGTCCTGTAGGGTAAGAAAGGAGCACAGTGTTTTGGGCATGTTTGAAGAATTATTGAAGAAAAGAAAAGAAAACCCTCAACTCTTCTACCCCTAATCTTTGTTAAGATTATTCCTTCCATGGGATTTTTTGAACATAATGGTAAAACACACATAACATAAAATATAACACCTTAACCATTTTAAGTATACAGTTCAATAGTATTAAGTAATTTTCAATATTGTACAACCAATCTCTAGAAGTCTTTTCATCTTGCAAAAAACAGAAACCCTGAACCCATTAAATGGCAACTCCCTATTTCCCCTTCTTCTAGACCCTGGCAACTACCATTATTCTTTGTCTCTATAAATTTGACTATTCTAGATACCTCATGTAAGTGGAATAATACACTTCCTTAGGATTTTTATATGTACAATAGAAACCATTTCTTTCAAACACTTCTCGTTATAATGTTCAAGTTTGAATCAAATACAGCCTACTTTTGGCAAAACTCCTAACCCCTAACAGATTATGCCTAAGAAGACTTTCTTCTTCTGCCCATTAAATGGTAGTGACTCTTGGACCTCTATCGGGTCCTCTGTTGTTCTCACTCTACATGGTCTTTCTGAGCAATTTCATCCACCTTCGTATATCCAAATGGTAAAGCCTGCTGAACTCATATTCTCTATTCTAGGTCTCCCTCCTATGTTCTACACCAGTATATTCAACTGCCTACTTGGCACCTATACTTGGATGTCTCCTAAGAATCTCAGAGTCAACATTCTCCAAACTGAATTCATCACCCCTCCATGCTTTGCTCCTAGGTCAGTGAATGGTACTACCGTCCATTTGATGGTCCGAGCAAGAAACTTAGCATCATCCTTGTCTCCTACCTTACCTCCACTCATAGCATCCACTCAGTCATCTAGTCCTACAGATTCTGTCTTCTCAATGTATTGTTTATCTGCAGCATCTAAGAATGATGACACAAAGGAGAACCTAATTCACTCTGCATAAAAAAATAGACTGAGAAGGCCTCACAGAGCAAATGTTTCAAGTGGCTGGAACATTGTAGGAAGACAAAGTAGCCTTTGTAAAGGTACATAGAGAAGAAACAGCACTCGGTAAGAACATCAAACAGTTCAGTGTCACTGGAACATAGAGAGAAAATTGGGAAACAAAGAGAAAGGTTAGTATGGGTGGTTTGTGAAGGGCTTTGCACACTGTGCTCAGGAGTCACATTTTGCAATGGAACAACAGTAACAAGTTTTACAGAGCCATAGTTAGAATTATGATTCCAGATTTCTGAAGGCCATGTGGGGTGTGAGTTGGAGGAAAGCACCATGATATTAATGCTCGATAAATAAGGACATCTTATATCTCTGTTTTTTTAACTACTCACATCCTGTAGGATTGCTCCATAACCTGTCTTATGCTTCATTTCCAATCTTGTGCCTCATTTCCTTGACTCCTACTTCCTTGTCTTATCTCTAATTTAGAACTTTCTAATATATCCTTAAACCTGATGCTTAATATTATTCCTCAGGTACTGGACTTGACTTACTTAGTAGGACTAACACTTCCACTTGTTGATATCAGCCCCCATCCAAATATTTACTCAAACACAGAAAAGTCTGGGGCTAGCCTGACTTGAATGCCCACCAAGTGGTTGACAACTATAGACACCAAATCAAAAAGGGTCAGAGTTCAGATTGAAGGTGATGTATAAAGCAAGGGTTCAAAGTTAGGCTAAGATGAGATTAAAGCAAGAATATGTTGAAACACCATTGGGGAGGTGGGGGGTTGTGATAAGTCATTGCTGCAAACACTATATTTTTGGTGTTTAGGCTTTGATTTTATAGTCTGTCTGGTGATTTGAATGCAAGTGGGTTGGGTTAATTTAAAAGGAAGAAAGATGTCTTGGCAGTACTAAGTTGAAGAGGATGGTATTTAATGACAATACACAATGAACAATAAGCCTGGAGTAACTCTGAGATCTGGAAGCTCAGTTTATGCAAACACTGCCTAACAGATTCCTCTTTCCAAAAGCCAGAGTATCAAGGAGTGTAAGAGTCACTTCCATGCTAAAACCTCTTTGGCCCAAGAGTTTTGCAGTCATCCTATCACCACTGAAGTCAACTAAGCTGGCTTGGAATGAGCAATGAGAAGATGTTCTCATTAAAATGTGCCTGGAATAAAAGTTGGTAAGTGGCAGCTCTAGAAGAAAGGCACAAATTGTTGAGCCTACTGGCTTAACAAAGGTGCCATTACTCTCTATTCAAGCAAGAGAGGCTGGCATCTGAGATCTTCATCTGTGCCATGGCACCACCTAGATTAGACAACGTCTTAGTCTTTGGTGAATTTATATCTGAGGCACCCTTCATCTTGACCTCCAGGTAATCCTGTGATACAATCACCCAACATTTCATCTCTTAAGTTTCTCCACTTGCATGGCTACCACACCCTACTGGAGGTGATTAATAACCTCATTAAAAACAAACAAACAAGCAAACAAACAAATTTTCCCCTAATAGGGACTTCATCTAAAGAATGCATTGCAGCCCCATTTAATGAAATCTTTTTTCTTCCATAGGCTGAAAAGCTCCTTGATATCTTCCTTCTACCCTGTTATGATTTTGAGGACACAGTTCTTGGCCCTTCAGTTCCATGTCCACAATGTGGTTTTACTATCTAGGTCCTCCAGGCTTATTTGCAAGAAAATCATATTAATCAGGCATATTAATCAGTCTAATCAGGAAGAGGAAAAACATTTAAGTATTTAGAAATGAGATGATTTAGTGCAGGAAATTGATTACATGAGTGATGGAAGAATTGAAAAACCAGCAAGAAACAGTGAGGTAAGCCTAAGATTGCAAATTAAGAAATCTCTATCATCCCTAGGCTGGCGGGATAAAGGAAGAAGACTGAATTACCAGAGCCCAAGGGCCAAGATCACTGAAAGTAAACTGGAATCAAGGGGATCTTGCCCAGTGGGACAAGAGCCGTGGAAGAGAAACAGCTGCTACTGTGTCTAGAGGTCATTGGAGGCAGATAGAACAAAGAGTAAATAACCTGTCTTCATGAGTTAACCTACCACTTAATACCCATGTGCTATAGGAGACAGTTTCTTAGGAGACCTCATTATTGACTGGAATCAATAATGATTCTAATGGTAAATAATGCTATTATTCAAGTGGAATATTGCTGCCTTTACACAACCGCTGCTATCAAAATCATCAGGGCAACTTTCTGCCTCTGAGGATTTAACATCCACCTGATCTCTCACTAGAAAGCCAAGTTTGTATCCCTGTTTTCACATTTGTACCGCATCCACCTATCACCATCTGCAGATGGGTGGCCAGGTGCATCGTTAATAAGCTCTTGGAGCCATTCCTTTATACTACACCTTTGTTTCCCAGCCTAGTGGGCATGAGATTTACATAGAGAAAGCCACATCACTCCTCCAAGAGCTACAATTTCTTTCAGAGCAATACGTTTTCTATTTGGCATTTCTATCATGCCAATGGCTAGCCAAAACCTAGAGCATATACAGATAAAACAACAGAACTTCTAGGCTCCCCCTCGGGTAGGCTTAGGATGAGAATAAAAAGACTGGCCAGTTTCTGAGTCAAGAGTGAGCTTTTACTCCTGCCTGTGCTTCCAACTGAAGGATGGCTACGTGGAGCCCTTAAAAAGAGATGGTCAGCTTGATAGAATTTCTACTCTATTTGCTCCCCTGCATATTTCACCATTGTGTATTTCTTCTGGGTTACCCTTCAACTGGCCCGGTGACCCAAGGGAAATAAGGTGTGCTGTGGTAAAGGTAATTTCCCACTCTGTTGCTATGACCTTTGAAAGCTTCTTGCATGCCTATGATAATACAGTTACCTGTCTTGAGGCTGAGGAATGAATTTAAGCTTCATGCCCCACCACCACCATCTGACCTCTCTTCTCCTTGGCTGTTTTCACATTCCATTTTTATTGGCTGAAGCCATTTACTACTGCCTCTTGAGAGCCAAGTGTGCACATATCTTCCCAATTCTGTATTCAGTGATGTCACATTGGTGTCTTGAAATCATCTATAATAGGAATATTTATACCATAAAAATTCTCAAACGCTGCAAATTAAGGACCCCTCCACCCTAGAGAACTAGTTACACATTAGCCAGCCAACCACTGCTTGTACCTCACCTCCCCATTTTTGACAAGTCATATTCAGTTTTCTGGCCTGAAACAGGTACTTTCCTTTTCTTTGAACCTATAATTTTTGAGGAAGTTCCTTAAGGGAATTGCTTTTTGATTCTAAATAACATTAAGGGGCGAGAGTCATCCCACCCCTTTGGCCTGGCCAGGTATAAGGGACATCCCTCTGACCTGAATTATGGAAATTCCTCTGGCTCAACCTGTCAGATAAGCTTTAGAATCTACCTGACTTCTTGGGGCTTCTATTTGCATTTCTTAGATAGGGGCTGTGGTAGTGGTGTACACATACAACCTGCCAAGTGACAGCTCAGTATAGGAACTATGGAGTTTCAGTATCCAACCCTAAGCCTTTGTTGCTCAAACTTCCACTCCTTTAGAAAATCACTGGTGATTGCTAGTGGTAGTCTTATTTTCCATGGAAGACATTCTGCTCCAGGATTGCAGGGATCCTGGACATAATATATAACTCGTCTCTTGATTGGCAGATAATAAAATAACAAATGCTTACTTTGTATTTAATAGTACTAATCACTATTCTAAGTGTTTTACATGCATTAAGTAATTTAATCCTCAGATCGACTCCAAAATTAAGGTACTATTATATCCTCATTTTATAGCTGAAGATACTGAAGCAAAAAAAAAGGTTAAGTAACTTGCCTAAGGTCACAGAGCCAGTAAGCAGCAGAATCAAGATGTGGACCCAGGCAGTTGGCTTCTAGATCTTATGCTCTTAGCCACTGCCTACTAATACAGTAATGTTGGCAAGTCTCCTGCTGTGGCACAATAGTGCACCCCTCAACAGAGCCAACATCTGCTTAGTACGTCCACTTGGGAGAATCTTTTCTGAACAACAGATTTCTTTTCTGCTAGTGAATTTCAGTTCCTGGCATGGGGCTGGAATGAAATGATCTTTCCTTGTGAGCACAGTTCTGAGATGACCTCAAGAGTACAGATCCCAAGCCCCTTCCCCAGAATTCCAAAGGCAAGCCCAAGGATAGAACCCATTAAGGGTCAAACAGCCATTTCCAATAAAACTGTCAACATTACCACTCCAACCCACACTAAAATCAGCTGCCTGCACATGTCACTCATTGGCAACTATGGAAAGTGTGTGTCCAAATTCTGGAAAAGCAGTTGTGCCTATTTCCAAAGGGCTTGCTCTAGTTGTGTATTAGAACTGACTTGTACTCGCTCACTAGTCATTGTTGAATTGTTAGACATGTGAGCTGGTTGTGAAACAGCCATCATTAAAAATTAAAACATATAAACTTTCCATTAAGATATGTAAAAAAATAAAGGTAATAAATACTCAAAACTCATCATTTCCTAATTATTTCACTACATTTTATCACCACCCGTACTATTGTGGTTATTTATGGCTATCAAATCTATTGTATATAATAATGTGCTACTGCATATCTCTTCCCAACTCCATGTTCAGTGATGTCATGTTGGCAGCTTGAAGCATGATGGCTTAAAATTGGCTATAGCAGGAGTATTTATACTATGAAAATTAACAAACATGACAATTTCAGGCTTTTCTCTCTGGAGAGTTGTTTGTTAAAACATTTACCAGGCCACCACGAGTCCCTATGTTCTGATCTACAGTGGCATTGCCCTCTCCCACCAGGTACATGTTCAACCCAACAGCATGAAAAGGAATGTACAGGGACCATGTACCATCAAGTGTGAATTCACAGTAGTGAATGAGTTGAGTGAGTTCTTACTACCATATCAAGGCTTTGAACCACCCCTCCCAACAGAAAGCCTCACTTATCTGAAATGATGTAGCAATGTCAGTTAGTCCATAAATATCTACTTGCTTCTTTCCATATGCCAGTCACTGTTTTAGGTGCTAGTGATATAGATGTGAACAAAACAGACTAAATTTCCCACCTTCTTGAGTTTTCATTCTAGTTGAAGGTAGGGGATGATAGAAAATAAACAAGTAAGAAATCATATAAGTAACATGATTTCATGTAGTAATGTAATAGACATAGGGTTGAGGGTGTATGGGGAAGTTACTTTAAATTGGGTAGTCAGAAAAGGCCTCTTTGATGAGGTGACATTTAAGTTGAAATCTGAATAATAAGAAGGAAGCATCCATGTGACAAAACAAGAGAAATTGTTTCAAGCAGAAAGAACAGCAAGTGCAAAGGCCCTGAGACAGGAATGAGCCATATTTTTTTCCATCTTTGTGGTTAAGAGGGTAGGTTCTGGATTCAGTCCACTTGGCATAATTGCTGGCTCTGCCACCTGCTCTGTGACCCTAGGCAAATCATTCAATTTCTCTGCACTTAGTTTTTTTTATCTTTAACATAAAGATAATAATACAATAGGCTTCATAAGTAGTTGTGAGGCTTAATTAAAATAATGAACATAAAGTCCTTAGCACAGTGCTAGGTACATAGTTAGCAACCAGTAAATGCCACCTATTATTACTACTATTTTTTCAAATATTTAATATTTATTGAGATATGATTTTTCAAACCACTTTATCGAGGTATGATCAACAAATAAAAAGATGTACACATTTAATGTGCATAACTTGATGAGTTTGGGAATAAGTATGCTCCTGTGAAAGCTTCATCACAATCAAAGCCATAAACTTGCCCATCACCTCTAAAAGTTTTCTTCTTTCTGCCTTTATATTTTTTATTTATTTAAAATTTTTAAAAATATTTTCTTTCTTTTTTAAGGGCATTTAACATAAAGTCTACACTCTTAGCAAAATGTAAGTATACAATAGAGTATTGTTAACTATAGGCCCTATGTCGTGCAGTAGATCTCTAGAAGTTATTTATCTTGCATAACCGAAACTTTGTACCTTTGCCTTATATCTCTCCATTTCCCGCTCCCTCAGACCCTTGTAACCACTATACTATTCTCTGGGTCTGAGAATTTCACCTTTTTAGATTCTTCGTAAAAGTGGGATCATGCAGCATTTGACTTTCTGTGTCTGGCTTATGTCCTTCAGGTCCATCCATGTTGTTGCAAATGGCAGAAGGTCCCTCTTTTTTCAGGCTGAAAAATATTTCATTGTCTATATACCATATTTTATCCATTCATTCATTGAAAGACACTTAGGTTGTTTCCTTATTTTGGATCTTGTGAATAATGCTGCAATGAACATGGGGGGTGCACGTATATCTTTTTTAATATATATTTCTTATTTTCAATTACAGTTGATATGCAGACATCTCTCTAATATGCTGTTTTAATTTTATTTTATTTCTTTCATTTCCTTTGGTTATATACCTAGAAGCAGAATTTCTGGATCATATGATAGATCTACTTTTAATTGCTGAGGACCCTCTATATTATTTTCTATACTGGATGAAGCAATTTACTTTCTCACCAACATAATATGAGCCTTCCTTACCACCATTATTATTGACACCACTGATAGATAGTGACTGTGGAGGAGATCAGTAACCATGGAAATATTCCATCAATCTGTGAATGAGAGAAAGTGCCCAGAGGCTGGTACAGTGTCCACTCTTCCCCTGAGCTATCAGATTTTCCTAACTGGAAGTCTTCAAAGTGGTCATCTTCTGAAAAATTCAGGTTTCCCAATTTACAACAAAATAGTACAGTTACTCAGTGTCTATTGTGCCCCCTGATTTCTGGATTATACTGAACATTGCCCACCCCGAGGGATTTGGTATCAATAAGTAGAGAAACTAACCTTACAGTGAAGGCATAGCTATTTCTTTCAGCCTGGACTTCAGGGCTCAGTTCATATATTCCACGCCTTAGAGTCTAAGAATAAGACACTGGCTTGCTGCAAGGATTCATTTCTTTCCCTCAATAAGACCCCAGGATTCTTTCTAACTTGGAAAAATGAAGACTTTTACCGTTAGCTGAATGATAATTGTCTCAACATGATCACCACCTCCTGTGCACACTAATTTTCAATCTATGGGACCAGCTCTGTGAGATATTATGAAATTGGATCTCTGGGGCCTACAATTTTGTTCATTTCCTGGAAGGTGACAAGTAGAAGTTGTACCTCAGCCAAGGCAAATTTACCATAATATGATTTGGCCTGAGCAATGTCCTGAACATCTTCTAGTACCTAATGGAATAAAAGAGAGCACAACATTTGATGGTAGTCAGACTACCTTGGTTCAAATTCCAGCTCTTCCAATGTCTGACCTTTGGATAAGTTACTTAAGCTTTTAGTGTCTTAGTTATCTAATCTATAAAATAAAGATAAGAATAGGAATAGGGACAAAATAAGCCCTCAATAAATTTAAGCCATTGTTTTAATGATTAAGATTTTATATGACCTCCTGCACAGAGAGTTTTTCCCTATCTGGATAACATCCTACTTTATTTTCTGACATACTTTCAAAAACAAAGCAAAACAAAACAGAAATATGATCTGGAAGGCCCAATACAGCCTGTAGTATCATCATCCTTGAACCCATATTGCAGTTTCCAAAGTCCAGAGGTGGAATTCTTCTTATCCCCCAGCTTTACTGAGGTATACTTGACAAATAAAAGCTGTATGTATTTAAGGTATACAATGTGATGGATTGATATATGTATACATCATGAAATGATTACTACGATCAAGTTAATTCACACATCTATCACCTCACATAGTTATCTTTTATTTTTGATGTGGTGAGAACAATTAAGTTCTACTTTCTTAGAGAATTTCAAATATGTGCTATGGTATTATTAACTATAGTCACCATGCTGTACATTAAATCCTCAGAATTTATTCCACTTATAACTGGAATTTTGTACCCTTTGACTAACATTTCCCATTTCATTCAATCCTGCCCCCACTAACAATCATTCTACTCTCCAGTACTATGAGTTCTCCTTATTTAGATTCCACAGATGGAATTCTTGAACCAAATCCTGTCTGATCTAAATGCCAGCCTTCCAGAAGTAGAATCCCCTTAACTTAATCAAGTGATGTCCATAAATGCCTGAAATTTACCAAACACCATGGAACATTTATCCACCATTTCTCTGTGTTGATACTTCTAATGAAGTACCTTTACCTAAAGGGTATGAGTTCCTCTAATCTCTAATCATAGCCATGGTCATAAAGACTCTGTCCACTTCTGCTAAGATTCTGGTCTAACTAGCCATAAACTAGTGAAGCTGATTCTTCCAACATTACTGTGGGAAGCCATTGTATCACAGACAAATCCCAGTACCAGTGCCCATTTCTCCTGTGTCTAATTTTCCAGGAAACTTGTTTTGGACATTATCAGTGTTTTTGTCTACAAAAGAAAGCTACTGATGGTCAAAAATTTTTTCCCCTCTTTAATTCCCACCCACTTCCGACCCTGACCTATGGATATTGCTGTTTCCCCTTAAGAACCAGATCTCTGAAGGCAGGGCGTCTCTTCCCACACACTCGCACCCAGGGCCTAGCACCCTCCAGTGCACTCAGGGGGGCTGGCACACCCGGGATATGGTCTGTAGCTCCACTTGGGGGCACAAACCCAGGACCTTCTGCATGTAAAGCAGACACGCCAACCACTACTCCATAGTACCACCCCCAAAACATTTTTAGAGCTGTCACATCCTTAAGGATCCCAGTGCTTGGTGACAGAATATTCAAATCATTGAAGTCTAGAGCAACTTAGACACAGTGACTGCTGACTGCTGGTTTACCCTCTACACACACTAGGCATATACTTAGGATACTAGCAAAGCAGGGGTACCAATAAACTAAGAAATATATTTGAGAAAAAGTTGATATTTGAAAAACAAATCAAATAGACTCTCAAGAAAACTAAATTTGCACTTCTTTGGACTTTTCTAATACCTATTTACAGTTTAGTATTGTTTGTATTTTTAATTATAAATGGGGAATATATACTTTTCTATGCTTAGGGCCTTTAAAGGTTTCATCTAGCTTCTGTGTGCTGCTTTACTCAAATGGTTAGACCTTACCATCTGTTATAACCCAAGCATGCCAGAATTTCCAAAGAGAGCCTGGAATCTGAAGTAGTATTAGATGGGGATTCAACTTCACCCAAGGAAATTTAGGCAACAAGGTATTTAGTGGTTATTAAGACCCAGTCACAACTAGCAGAGGTGGTTCATCAGGGGCCAGAAAGTGTTGACTCTGTGGTATGGCACCTCAATGAGTTTCAAGGTCTCTAAAAGTTGGCCTTAGGTGATGAGAAATGCCCATTTCCTGACATTATTCCAGCTGTTTAGCTGTTTGTGGCTCATCCCAAAACTTAAATATAGGGCCCATGGGAACCCCTGCAACTGATATGACCCTTTCCCAAACACCTTAAATTCTGACACCTTTATTCAGGTCAAAGATAGGCCAACACAACCCAAAGATCAGTTTCTTCCACTCCTGACACCAAAATACTCCTGGGACACCATCACACTCAAGTTCATTTTCAATCTGGCCTTTTTCATAGCAACAAACCATCCTTGTGATGGCAGTGAGTATCCTTAAAAAATCATGATGTACCTTGACTCTGATTCCCATACATAGCAGCTGTGATTAATTTGCTCAATAAATATGTATTAAATGACTACCATTATCGGTACTGTGGAAACAGTATTGAAAAGGAACAGCTAGATCCTTGACCGCATGGATGTTAAAGTCTGGAAGGGAGGAAAAATGAACATGTAAACAAATAGTTAAATAAATCAATCAGTCTGCAGATGTTGATAAATTCCACCAAGAAAATTAATGGAGTGATGTAAAAAACGTAATTGGTAGGAGTCAACTCTAGACCAAGTGATCAGAAAAATGCTTCTATGAGGAGGTAAGACCCAAAGGTTGAAAAGGAAAAAGACATTCAAGAAACATGCAGGCAGAGTGAAGAGAACATGCAAAGACCCAATGGCAAGAAAAGGCCTATGTTTCAGAAACAGAAAGAAGAGGCTGAAGTATGGTGAGTGAGTAGGAGAAATGAAGATGTAAACGTAGACAGAAGATACCACTACCTTATTAATCTTACAAGATCCTTTGCCTCTGTGGACTTCCTAGCCATCTGGCCTAGCTCCAGCCATCTGTGTACTATCCACCTACAGACTGAGTCAAAGAGTTTCAAAAGTCCAATGCTAGAATTTCTTTGTTGTGATACTGCTTACCAGCTACATGACTGATCTACCTACTTCACCATGGCAGAAGTTCCCTATAACATCTCACTGTATTCCTGCTTTGTAAACACCTCCTTTCATCGCAACTAGTCTTAGCCCTCACTGCTTATTTCACTTATAGCATCAGGGACATTCTTGTTGCCAGTTTTGTAACTGAGGGAGCTGCAGGATGCCTAGAATTCCACCTAGGGCACCTTCTGGTAGGTCAAAGACAAGTACAAAGGATAGACTTACTGGTACTAACACAGGGCCAGAGAGGTTTGATGGGAAACTAGATATGGAAGACAATGTCTGAGTTGCTTCTAGGCACATATTCACTGCTTGAGAACATTTAAGATGTTTGTAATCAATCCTATAACTCTCTGACACAGTCATCTTTCTAACTTCATGCCATTTGTTGAGCATCAACCCTGTTCTAGATGTGTTTCTTTCTACACTTGATCCACTAAGATATCTTCCATTGTTCACTTTAGTGGCCCTCTCAGATGACCTAAGATGAAACACACTAATATGTCATAGAGAGACAAGGTATGGGCTCATATTGATAGTATAACTAGATCTATATCTGTCCTGATGGGAGGGTGGCAGCCAAGAGATTTGTCTTGGGAATCTATGTCTCACCTCTGGTCAGCAACAGGCCAGAACTCTTAAGGCAAATGCAGAAAAATCCTGGTGCCCAGAATTTACCAGAAGGAATCTGGAAGGGGATAGAGTCTACTCTGTTGTCTATCTCAATGTTTCCAGAAGAACCTGGATGAAAAGCTGTGGAAGTTACCTGGATTCTGGCACAGTCACTACAGGTCTCCTCCCTGCCCATCCGTGGATACACAATGTCTCTTTTATTTCCATCTCCCTCAAATTCACACCTTGATTCC
The DNA here is from genome assembly GCF_014176215.1 of Rousettus aegyptiacus. Classification (NCBI taxonomy): domain Eukaryota; kingdom Metazoa; phylum Chordata; class Mammalia; order Chiroptera; family Pteropodidae; genus Rousettus; species Rousettus aegyptiacus. The sequence goes on along the minus strand of NW_023416312.1, from coordinate 66,511,257 downwards.
TCCTTTGGTTTAGACCCATGTGAATTAAAAACTTGATTTTGGACTATGTTTATGGCTCTTAACTAGAATTTCCATAAGACAATGCTTCAAGTAACTTACCCTGGATTCTATTCTGTGCAATAACAATGAGGAAGAATAAAAGTAGGAAGAGAAGGAGAAGAGTAGTTAACATTTACTGAATTTTTGCTAAGTATGAGGCATTCTGCTAAGTATTTTATGTTCATTATCTCAATTTAAATTCTGGAAAAACTATGAAATACTATTTTGTCCCAAATTTATAAATGAGAAACTTGAGGCTCACTAAGGTTATATGACATACCAAAATCATATTGATGGGCAGAGACACAAAGAACTAAGATTCTGACCCAGATTCATTTGATGCCAGAACTCCTGCTCTTAACTGTATTCTGTCCCTGCCATGTGGCCAGCCAAGCCTGCAACAGAGAAAGGGAGTCAAACACACCACAGTCACTGTTCCCCCTCTTATTGTGGCCAGCATGATCATTCCCAAGGCCATGGACAATGCATACAAGGCTGCTACTGAGTGAATGAAGAAAAATTCTTCCAGATTAACCTTTCTCTCACCACTGCAAACATCCTGTTTTGGTCCCTCTTCTGGCTACCTTTGTATCTTGGGTTCCAGTTTTCATTCAGATCCATTTGTGTTTAGTGATCTCACAGCACTAGAGAGTACTACTTCCACTTCCAGGCTATAAGCCATAACTTTAGGGAAAAAAACACATGAGAAGCATTATTGCTCAAGGATCTAGCCTTTGGCATATGAGATGACTCTCATACACATGCTCAAGGGTATCAAAATCTGCCTTGCAGAAATCACTGGAACCAGGGACCATCGTGGCTTCTGACTGGCTGGCACCCATTAAGGCTGAGGGGCTATGCTTGTAGTGCAGTTTGGTCATGTCTTCTGCATGTACCTAGAATATGGCTGCCATGTTTACCTATCATCTATAAATTAATGACCTTTTTCTCCAGCCACCTTATGAGGGCATAGCAATGACAGATACCCCTAATGGCCAAACTTCTGAACCACAGGATGGCCTATATCAAGATGAATGTGGGGGAACACATCAAAAGACATTTTTCAGGGCCAATTTTTTTTTTATCAAATATGGTTAAAATTTTGATGAAACACAAATTAGATCATGTCACTACTCCGCTTAAATCTTTGAGTAGCTCAACATTGCTGACGTGGAAATGTCCAAATGAGATAACACAACTCCAAAGCCTTCTATGAAAGTAACTTTCAAATGTTTTTTAGGATTAACAGTAAAAATGATGTTTTACCCTTGACCTTTGATGTTTTCAGTGATGGAACCCACAACTTTAAGCCACGTTCTGGAAAAACAATGTCCTTTTTTATATTGTATACCCTTCTCATAGGCTATATCTCATCTGCCCAAGCTAGCCTGGAATCAGCAAATATCTTTACTATGAAGCAGATCTACCTCTGGAGCCCAGGTCCCTATCAAGTATCCATATCCCTCTCTAAGTCAAATACCTAGGCCTTCTGTAAGTATGTGGGCATTTGGTGCTATATAGCTTGATTGTTAAGCACAGAAGTTTTGGAGTCAATTAGACCAGAGTTTGAATCCTGGCTCTGCTTCTTATTACCTATGTAATACTCTCTGCCTTAATTTTCTTCTATAAAATGGGGATGATGATAGTAAATGTGCCTCTTTCATACTGCTGTGAGAATTATATGAACTAATTCATATAAATTTTTCAGGGTGTTATCAGTCATATACTTGATTCCCTAATGTTTAAAAGCATGCAGGCTCTGCAGTCAGTTGAGTTCAGATTCCAGCTCTTCCACTTGTTGCATGTATTTATAGTGCGGTTTATCTTCTACTACTTATGTGACATTTGGAAAGTAGTTAACTTCTGAGTCTTTTCCTTTACCTTTGAAATCAGGATAACAATCTAGTTGTTGGGAGAATTAAATAATGCACCAAAAAATTGAGTAGCACAGTTTCTGGAACATAATAAACACTCAGTAAATGCTAGCTATTAGCATAATTATAATAATCACTATCATTATTACTATTGTTATTGTTATTGTTAGAGTGATGTGTTGAGGGAGCTATCAAGCTCTCCATATCCACCAAAGGAAGACTAAATGATCTCTACTTTTTAAAATTTATTTTCTTTATAGTGACATTGGTTGACAAAATCCAGTAACTGTCAGGTGCACAATTTAACAGTTGATATATTAGATTTCTTTCTGTCACCGCATTTGACCCCTTTAACCCCATTTACCTTCCCTCTTCCCCCTCACCCCTCCTATCTGGTAGCCACTAGTCTATTGTCCATGTCCATGAATCTCTGTTTGTCCTGTTCATTCGTTGCTTTTTAAGTTTATATCCCACATACAAGTGATATGTGGTTTTCAACTTTTTCTGTCTGGCTTATTTCACTTAGCATGATCATCTCGAGGTCCATCCATGTTGTCGCAAATGGCAGTATTTCGTCTCTTCTTATGGCTGAATAATATTCCATTGTATATATGTAGAACAGCTTTTTTCCCCAATCATCTATCATAGGACACTTCAGTTGCTTCCATGTCCTGGCCACTGTGAATCATGCTGCTATGAACATCAGTGTGCAAATATCTTTTTGGATATGAGTTTTCAAGTCTTTGGGGTAAATACCCAGTAGAGAGATTGTTGGATCACCCGGTATATCAATTCTTAGTTTTTTGTGGAACCTCCTCCATTCTGCTTTCCATAGTGGCTGTACCAATTTGCAGTCCCACCAGCAGCATATGAGGGTTCCTTTTTCTCTGCATCCTCTACAACATTTGTTATAACTTGTTCTATTGATTATAGACATTCTAACAAGTGTGAGATGGTATCTCATTGTGGTTTGAATTTGCATTTCCCTAATAGTTAGCAATGTTGAGCATCTTTTCATATATTTGTTGGCCATTTGTCTGTCCTCTAGGGAGAAGTGTCTGTTCAGGTCCTCTGCCCATGTTTTGATTGGATCACTTGCTTTTCTGTTGTTATTGACTTGTGTGAGTTCATTGTATATTTTGAACATTAGGTCCTTACCAGAGGCATTGCTTGCAAATATATTTTCCCATTCGGAAGGTTCTCTCTTTACCTTGTTGACAATTTTTTTGCTGATCAGAAGCTTTTTAGAATGATGTCCCATACATTTATTTTTGCTTTTACTTCCCTTGCCTTTGAGGTCAAATTCATAAAATCCTCTTTAAGTCCAAAGAACTCGAGGTTAGTTCCTATGTTTTCTTCTATGCGTTTTGTTGTTTCAGATCTTATATTTAGGTCCTTAATCCATTTTGAGTTAATTTTGTCGTGTGGTGATAGACAAAAGTCTAGTTTCATTTTTTTGCAGGTGGCTTTCCAGTATTCCCAGCACCATTTATTGAAGAGCCTTTCCTTTCTCTATTGTATATTTTTGGCTTTTTTTGTCAAAAATTATTTGCCCATATGCCTGTTATTGTTTCTGGACTCTCAATTCTGTTCCACTGGTCTGTGTGTGTTTTTCTGCCAATGCCATGCCATTATAATTATTGTCGTTTTGTAGTATAAATTGAAGTTGGACACAGTGATGCTTCCAGCCTCATCCATTTTTCATAAGATGGCTTTGGCAATTCGGGGTCTTTTGTGCTTCCACACAAATCTGATGATTTTTTGTTCTATTTCTTTGAAAAATGCCGATGAGATTTTGATGGCGATTGCCTTAAATCTGTATAATGCTTTAGGTAATAAGGTCATTTTAACTGTTGATTTTTCCAGTATAATAACACAAACTTCTTTCTATTTCTTTGTATCTTCTTCAATTTCTTTTAATAGGGCCTTATAGTTTTTATTATATAGGACCTTCACATATTTTGTTAGATTTATTCCTAGGTATTTTATTCTTTTTGTTGCAATTACAAAAGGAATTATTTTTTCCACTTGTTTTTCTGACACTTCATTATTAGAATATATATATATATATATATATATATATCTATATCTATATATATATCTATATATCTCCTTTCCCCTTTGTAAATTTGGATCTTTGAATCCTCACCTTTTTGGTTATTTTTTGTCTAAATTTGTCCCTATGTATGCTGAACGTTCATGATTATGTTGCTATAGCAAATCTCTTCCTATTGTTTAAGCTTATAATGCCCTGTTCTTAGTACAGGTTGCACTTCTCTGCTTCTTTTTGCATGCTAGTCTCTTTACTCCTAGTTATGTATTTTTTTTTGTCATTTTGTTTTAGCTTTCAGTATTTCCTCTAATGCAAGCCTCATAATGAAGAATTCTCTCCATTTCTCACGTTCTTTTCTATGTCTGGAAGGTTCTTTGTTTCTTCTTCATATCTAAAGGAGAGCTTAGCTGAATACATTATTGTTGTCTGGTAGTTCCTGTCATTTAACAGTTTGAATATTTGATACCACTCCTTTCTGTCCTAGAAGGTGTGCTGAGAAGTCCAACGATAATCTAATTGTTTTTTCTTTATAAATTATCATCTTATTTTCTCTGGCTGCTCTGATAATTCTTTCTTCATCATTAATTTTTGATAATTTTAAAAGAATGTGTCTTGGCGAAGGCCTTTTTGGTTTGAGATAATTGGATGCTCTGTTGACTTCTTGAATTCCAAGCTCTAGCTCATTCCTTAGATTTGGGAAATTCTCATCAACTATTTGTCTGAAAATGCTTTCTAATCCCTTATCTTTCTCCTCCCCTTCAAGAATGCCCATTATTCTTATGTTTCCTCTCTTGATGCTATCAGCTAGTTCTCAAATTTCTCTTACATTATTTTTCTTTCTTTGGTTTCTCTCTTCTTCCTTCTGATCTATTTCTAGATTTCTGATTTCGATATCATTGATCCTTGCTTCCATTTGATCGATTCTATTTCCCAAGCTTGCTATTTTATCTTTCACTCTTTCAGTGTGTTCTTCTCCAAAACTTCTATTTGGTTTTTTTTGAGGGTTTCAATCTCCTTGCTAAAGAACTCATTCTGCTCATCTAGTTGTTTATTTTCAATTCCTGAAATTTTTGATATGAATTGTTTTGGATCTCATTGAGATTTTTCGAAAGTACCATCTCAAATTCTGTGGCATTTAAGTTGCATATTTCTATATCTGTAAGCTCATTTTCTGGAGATTTTTCTTTCTTTCTTTCTGAGCTGCATTGTCACCTTGGTTGTTTATGGTGTTTAATGGACTATTTCTCCACCTGGTCATTAATGGAAATTTATTCTGCTTTTTTTCCAGAAAGATTTATTATATAAAGGTCTCTTTTTAGCCTGTTGCAAAGAAGGTGCTTTTCTTTGCTTTCCAGTAGACGGCATCTAAGCCTCTTGGATCCCTGCTTTATATAAAGTCTTAATAGTGCCTTTTTTTTCTTATAGATATTCAACCACGTTCTCTATCCTCAGTCTCAGTCCCTGTCAGTGTTAGTGACAGTTTTGGTAGTGTTTGCTCAGATTCTCCTGGGACTCCATGGTATTCGGTCTTAGAGAATATCTGGGAAGGGATCCTCTTGGTTGGGGGAAGAGGACTGTAGTTCAGCCTTGCGTTTTGCAACCATGGCTGGTAATAATCAACTGTTGTTTCCGTGCCATCCCTGCTTCTCTGCTGTCCCTACTTCTCTGTTTTCTGCCCTGATGCCTAGGCACTGCCACCGCCTTATGGAGCTCATGGCTCTCTCAGGCAGGGCTGTTCAAGGAACCTGCTGCACTTTCTCCCCTCTCCCTCCTCCTACAGGGAGCTTTGGCTGAGAGAGGCAGCTTTGTTTCTCCTAGTCCACCACTGGACTCCTGGGGTTCTGACCTGTGGTAGCTCTTATGGGCAGATCTCACACCCAGACGTGCTGGTGTGCAGTTTGGGTGTTTTTTTGGTGTGTTTTAGATGTTCAGCTTATTGTTTCAAGGGGAGAGATCTGGCAATGTCTCTCACTCTGCTATGTTTCTCAAACACCTCTCTTTTTTTATTTTTATTTTTTCTTGTAAAATGCACATAACAAAAATTTGCCATATTAACCATTTGAAATTATATAGCTCAGTACACTCAAACTGTTGTGTGATTATCACCACTATCTAGTTCTAGAACATTTCCATGATCTTAAACAGAAATTCTACACCCATTAAGCAATTGGTCCCCATTCCTCACTCCCTCACCTCCTGGCTAACACTAATATTTTTATGTTTGTATGAATTTGCCTATTCTGGATATTTCACATAAATGAATCACACAATATGTAGTCTTTTGTGACTATTTTCTTTCAATTAGGAGAATGTCTTCAAGGTTCATCCATGTAGCATGCATTCCTTTTTAAACCTGAATAATATTCCATTGTAAGTATATATACCACAATTTGATTATTTACTTATCTTTTGATGAGAATTTGGGTTGTTTCCACCTTTTTGCTATTGTAAATAGTGTTGCTATATCTGTTTATGTACAAGTGTTTGTCGAAGTACATGTTTTCAATTTTGGGGGGAATGGAATTACTAGTTCATATAATGATTCCATGTTTAATTTATTGAGGAACCATGAAACTGTTTTTCATGGTGGCTGCACCATTTTCCATTCCCACTGGTGGTGAAGGATAGTTTCAATTTTTCTACATCCTCAATAACACTTCTCAGTTCTTTTGATTATAGCCACCTAATGGGTGTAAAATGGTATCTCATTGTGATTTTGATTTGCATCTCTCTAACAATTAATGATTCTGAGTATCTTTTCATGTATTTATTGGCCATTTGTTTATTTTCTTTGAAGAAATAGCTATTCAAAACCTTTCCCCATCTTTTATTTTAATTGGGTTGTTTGCTCTTTTTTTTATATTTGAGTTGTAAGAGTTTTTTAAATATATTCTGGATAAAAGACCTTTATGTGATATATGATTTACCCATTCTGTAGGTATCTTTTCACCCTGCTGATATTTTCTTTTGTGCACAAAAATTTTAAATTTTGATGAAGTCCCATTTATCTATTTTTTCTTTCATTGCTTGTTCCTTTGGTATTATATCTAAGATATATTTCCAAATCCAAGGACAGAAATGTTTACTTCTTTTCTTCTTAAAGTTCTTTAGTTTCAGATCTATGACCCATTGCGAATTAATGTTTGCATGTGGTATAATATAAGGATCTACTTTATTATTTTGTATGTGGACATCCAGTTGTCCCAGCATCATTTGTTGAAGAGACTGTTCTTTCCCCATTGAATGATTGTGGCACCTATATAAAAAATCAATTGACCATAGATTTATGAGTTTTTGTCTGGACTCTCAAATCTAGTCCCCTGATCTTCATATCTATGTTTATGCCAGTACCACACTGGTTTGATTACTGTAGTTATGTAATAAGTTTTGACATCAAGACATGTAAATACTCCAATTTTGTTCTTTTTTAAGATTTTTTTTTTTTGCTATTTGGGGCCCCTTAGAATTCCACATGAATTAGAGAATCAGCTTTTCCATTTCTGCAAAAAAAAAAAAGAGAGAGAGAGACTGTTACAATTTTGATAAGAATTGCACTGAATATATATATATATATATATATATATATATATATATATATATATATATCACATTTGGAGAGTATAGCATCTTAACAATACTGTCTTCCAGTACATAAACACATGATGTATTTCCATTTATTTAGGTCTTCTTTATTTTCTTTCAGCAATGTTTTATAGTTTTTAGTGTACAAGTCTTGATCATACTTGGCTAAATTTATTCCTAAACATTTTATCTTTTCTGATGTTATTGTAAATGGATTTTTTCCCTTAATTTTCTTTTTGGATTGTTCATTGCTAGTATATAGAAATTCAAAGCTCTTCTGAAGAAAAATATTTTAAATCTCTGCCTCTTCCAGGGCTAATTTGGTTCTAATATTGTTACCTATAATCTCATCTGTGTTAGGAAAGTTGATAATGGAAAATATCATATAAGAATCTCCCAGCAAGTCTGAATAAACTATCATGCCCTTTGACCTTTGTAATACAGTCATTCTCAATCAACAAATATTCTATAACACCACCTGGAAAGAAGGTTATTGTCTAGTTAGATGACATTCTCAACTATCCCTCCTATTGGACCTACTATGAGAGGTACTTACTTAAAAGTCCCGAAGTCTAATTTTTGAGCCAGGATTTATTCATCTATGTCAGGGGTCAAGAGACATATGTCAGCCTTGTTAGACATGCAGTCATCTAAGACATTGTGGTCATTCCTTGGGATTTCTTGGATATTAACAAAGGTTCAATCCTTACATCTCTATGAAAATGCCAACTAGTACCAAATTACAAGGAAAGACATCTTAATGAACTATACCATATGGTCCTCTTCCAGCCACTACTCTCTAATACTCATTTATTCTAGAATCTGGAGGGTTACTATTTGGAACTAAGGTGATAGAGGTTGTCAACTTTAAGGTCTTCCATCTCCAGCAAACCTCTTCTATGTATACTTAACCAGCCTTGCCTTGCTGTCATCATCCCAGCAAGGGGTCAACAACCTGAGTTGAGAAATGTAAGTTTATTATGCAAATGGTGGTGGATTCAAAGAAAGTTCTAGGAATTGGCACCCAGGAAGTGATAAATGTTCCAGAAACAATCAAAGAACTTGAATGGTGCCCTTTGGAATTGTGCAGTACCCATTATGCTGTAACAATATGCAGAGGCACATTCTCATCTCTAGATCCCCCCAGACACTTTAGGACATTCTACCAGGCAAATTCTGAGGGGATAATGGCTCATTCCACCTGGAGCAGATGCCTGTAAAGAATAGTGGTGTTATTTACGCATAAGTTCCTTTAACTGCTCTCAACATGCCTGTGCCACAGACCTTGGCAAGTTTCCAAATGTAAGCCAATTTTTCCAGGCTTTATCTTGATTTTCACCAGCTTCAAATCTCACACAATGGCTTCCCCTGGCTTTACTTACATCTCTGGTCTCATCCAGCCATGACTCTTTCTCTTTGATCATCCTACTCCCACCACAATAATCTCCTTTCTGTTCTTGAACATGTCAAGCTCTTTTCTTGCCTCCAGTACTTTGTACTTGCTGTCTCCTGTCAGAGATGCTCTTTCCCCCACACACTTTATTTCCAACTCCTACTCATCCTGAATATCTCAGCTTAAAGATTACTTCATCAGAGAGCTTATCCTAGCTTAACTCATTGTTCTGTCATGCACCCCACTCCATTTTTCTCTCTTATAGCATCCTATATTTTTTCCTATAGCACTTATCACACTCATTCAGGTTTTTTATTTGTTTGTTTGTTTGTTTACTCTATCTTTCACTTGACTGAACTCTGTGAAAGAGGAGACAGTGTTGATTTTTGTTCACCATTATATTGTATTTTCAGCGTCTAGCACAGTACCTCCAAAAATATTTTTTTCAAATAAATGAATGTGTACACTTTGAATTGTCTTTCTTATGAGACATAGATTATATTACCTTCGACATTTACTTTTGAAAATATCAGTTGTCAATCTAGAACTAATTTGATTCCAACAACTTTTCCATGGCTAATTTGATCTAAGATGGTTAAACTTTTTGATGAAACACAAATTGGATCATGTTAACCCTGCTTAAAATCCTCAATAGCTTGGTATGGCCCATTGGAAAATGTCCAAACATGTTAGCAGGGTTGACAAGGCCCTCCATGACAGTGAATTTCAAACAGTTTTGACTGTGGCCCACAATACAAAATACATTTTACATTGCAATCCAGCACCCACCTACATAAATATGTATATAAATAACCTAAAAAATTCATGAAAGAATTGCTATTTTACTATAAGCAATTGCATTATATTTTCTATTCTATTACAGTCCATATCATTTGGTCATAACTTGACAAATTGATTTCACAATGTGGTAATGAGTTACAAGCTGCAGTTTGAAAAACACTTCTGTGTGATTTGACCTCCATCTTCAGGCCATCAAACCATGCCAAATCTTCACAGTTTCCTTCACGGCCAAGCCACTTCACCCTTTATTTGCTCCCCCCCCCAACCTGTAGGACACTTACTCGTTTTTCAAGACCCATTTCAAGACTCTATGAAGCTGCCTGGAAATCTAAAGAAGTGATCACTTCTTTCTCTGGGTCTGCCTCACCACAGTCTTCAACATCCTGTATCAGCAACTTTTATCAGAGTCCTTAACAAAATGCGCTAACTTTTTCTTACGTATCTAGTCCCTTTGAGCACTATTTTGACAAGGTAAGGGTTTAAATGAATGGAGCAATGGGAGGTTCTTTGTCCTTTCTTATCTAGCGAAGACATTCAGTGATCCTTAGGGATCATCACGTACCCTCATTCTGATTCCAATTTTCAACCCTCATTACTCTGTTAATGAATGTTCAGAGTAATGTTTCCACTCATGAAAACAACAGACTTGGTTTAGGTTCTAGTTGAAGAAATTAATGAATTCCCATACATTGTTGGGATGGAGGATGAGTTCCTATACTTGTCTTCCATATTATAGGTTTATTATTGGGTCTAGTATTCTTCCCCAGACAGTGAAGGGTTGGGGAGAGAATGTGACACATCCAGATTGTGGTGTCTTGTAGGCCTGGGTTGCAAATTATAGTGGGCTCAAGTTTTCTAGGTTAGTACTACCGTGACATTTGACACTATGTATTGGTTTTTGTTCTATTCTTAACATTTGCAATTGAACTTTGTACTTGGTTTCCTTGGCTTGACCTCCTGCATGCCATAGATTTGAATCCTCTGCTCTGGCCCTTTATGTTCCTGATTGTCTCAGGGTGACAGAGGAGCATGTCCTTTGTTCCTCATGACTCCAGTCCTAGCAGTGGCTCACTGGGTTAACACCCCTAGGATGGGCTTACTCCAGTCTCCTGAGAGGAAGTTAACAAGTATCAAAATGACTAAGACTGAATCCCTGTCTTTAAGAAACATATTGCTTAGAGAACATATTGAGCAACTAGAACTAGTCTTAACCCAACATTTCTGCTTTTGGTAAATGGCCTTTCCTAGCTGGAAGTCCTTGTCACTTGTGGATCTTAGGCTTCTGGACCTGCAGGTGCCTCAACTTTTTGTTGTGAATTGTGCACACGAGTCACCCAAGGTGGTCACAGATTCCACCTAGCCAAGAGACCGTCTTGAAATAGTAGTGTCCAGGCAACCACAGACCTACAGTCTCAGAATATTTGAAGTAAACATATGAATAAGGCTCTTTGCCTCCTATCTCCAGATCCTAGTACTATTTTTATGAAAAATAAGAGAATAACGGAAAGGCTGTGAATGATTAGAATACAAAAGTAGTATTAATAGTGAATCACAACCTTTTCTGCTCAGTCCCAGAGTTTTAGATCAACTTAAGAGGCTGGGTAATGATCCTTGCAAAGAGAGCACACGATCCCATCTAAACCAGGAAGAAAATAAATAAGAGGTACAATTTCAAAATTGCTTAGAGGTAATTAAATGATTTGATAATTTCCTTTGGAATATGCAATGCCCCAATGATACACCTTATGAATGGCACCATCCACTAATTGGTTCCTTCAAGAGCATGTTGGCATGCTCTCAAGATCTGGTCTCCCATGACAGACTCTAGCCACTGTGAATACGCCAACATCAATTTTAGAACATTTTATCAACACCAAGAGAAAACTTGTACCCTTTAGAGATCACCTAACTATTTGCCTATCTCACCATCTTCCACAGCCTTAAACTATTAATCTACTTTTTGTCTCTATAGATTTGCATGTTCTTTACCTTTCCTGTAGAGTCATACACTATGTAGTCTTCTGTGATTGGTTTCTTTAATTTAGCAAAATGTTTTCTAGATTTATTCATGTTGTAACATATATCAATACTTAAATTCTTTTAATGCCCAACATTCCATTTTATGGACATACCACATTTTGTTCATCCATTCATCAGTTGATGGACATTGGGGTCATTTCCATTTTTTCGACTATTATGAATAATGCTGCCATAAACATTTATGTACAAGTTTTTGTGTGGACATATGCTTCCATTTCTCCAGGAGTGAATTTGCTGGGTCATATGGTTACTCTGAGGTTAGTCTTTTGTGAGATTGCCAGACTGTTTCCCAACTCCATCATCTTTTGCTTGAATTATTTCAATAGCTCCCTAATTATTCTTCTTACTTCTGCCTATACGCCTCTTCGGTTCCTTCTTACACAGTAGTAATTCTGCTATAACCTAATTCAGAATATACTCTTCAGTCTCAGAGTAAGAGACAAAATCCTAGAAACTCTATATGATCTGGTCCCTCAATTACCTCCCTGGCTTAATCTCCTATTACTCATTCTTGCATTCATTCTGTTACAGTCACAATGGCCACTTCTTTATTCCTCTAATACACTAGGTACTCCTCCACCGCAGAGATTTTGTACTTGCTGTTCCTCCAGCTTTAAATGCTTTACTATCAGATAGCGTCATGACTGCTCCATCACTTCCTTCTGACTGCTGCTTAAATGTCACCTTCTCAAGAACAAATTTCCTGGCCACCTTATTTTTACCTCCAAATATATCATATCACAGCTTCTCTGCTTTTTTTTCTTTGAAACTTACAATCATCTTATATGCTATATATTTTCTGTCTTCTGTACTAAAATGAAAGTTCTATGAGGGCAGAGATTTTTTTTGTTTTGCTCATGTTCACTGCTCCATACCCAATACTCAGACCATGTCTGTCCCATAGTAGGGGTTGAACAAATACTTTAATGAATGAATGAATGAATGGTTAAGAGCATGAACTTTGGATTCAGACAAACCTAGTTTAATATCTGGGTTCTGCCACTTACCAGCAATATGACCTTGGACAAGTTTCCTTAAGCCTCAATTTCTTTCATGACTCACAGGGCTACTATAAGAATTTTAATGAGATAATGTGTATAAAGACTTCAGTATAGTTTTTGGTATATAGAAAATATAAGTGGCATATAAAATAATAGTTACAAAACATTTTCTAAAATTCACATTTGAAAATACAGAAGATGGATTCCTAAGCCATGTCCTGGTTGAAGCTGGACATGACATCCTTGGATGTAAAATGACAAAATTCCTGAACCAGCAAAGTAATAACAGATTCTAGGAGGTTATAAGGTATCATCTGGGGATCTTGTCCACTTTCCCAATTAAACATCCCTCTGAATGATTTCTATAAGAAGAGATGAAGCTTCCTCTGACTCCAGCTCTGTTTGAAGCCAATTCACCTGCATGCAGTCCTTGCACACCCTGACCTGGATTACCCATAATTCATGGAGACAAGTACCTCCACTATTGCCATGATGACCATCCGGTCATAAGAGGATCCCTGAGAGGTATCTGCCTCAAAAATGTGAGCTTATGCAGAGATCTCATCAGGAGTCAGTGGTAACTAACTTCTACGCTCAGCAGCAACTAGTGAGGGATCAGAATCATTTTTGTGGCACTTAAGGAACTGGATGTGGGAGTAATTATAACCCAGCACAGTGGCTCTCAAAATTCAGCCTATATCAGAATCTCATGTGGTCTTGTATAATCACAGATTATCGAGCTCCACCCCTAAAAGTTCAAATTCAGTAGGTCTGGGCTAGGGCCTAAAAATTTGCATTTCTAAAAAGTTCCCAGGTAATGTGATGCTACTGTGGAGTTAGGGGTCCCCTTTGAGAACTACTGCCCTAGTCAAACCACATAATCAATCCCTAATCCTAAGAATCTGATTCAGTAGGCCTGCGTCCCAGCCCCCAAATCTCCAGTTTAAGCAAGCACTCTAGGTAATTATGATGCAGGTATTCTGTGGACAAACCATACTTTGTGATGTCAGTATAGTTGCCCAGGCGCTATCTCTGGAGTGGAGCCTGAGATTCCACGTGTTGAATGAGCCCTCAGATGGCTCTGAGGTATAATAAAGTTTGAAAGCCATTGATTTATCCTGTCATCAGTTAGCTGGACTGATGAAACTGCTCTTACCTGTACTTTGTAAGGTACAGCTGGAGTAGTGAACATGAGCAAAACAAAATCTCTGCCCTCATAGAACTTTCTACAGTTAGTGAGAGCTTGTATGGAAAAGGCCTTTAGAGAACTGCTTTTATGCAGGTAGGAGTACCAGGAGAGAGAGGGGTCCAGAGAGGATGTGGTTAAGTAGCTGCAAAGCGCAAGCAAGATTTTCAAGGGGGACTGTGGGTCCCAGGCCTGGCTGGTCCCAGATCTGGCTGTGATCCAGGCTCACAGCTAGGAATAGGACCCTGGATTTAGAATGTTACATTAATGTAGTAGGGCACCTACATCTGTTGCCTGACAGTAACCTCGGTGGCTTCCCTAGGGCAAACTCGAAGTCACCCTTTGAACATCACCTCATAGAGAATTCTAAGGTGGCAGCATTGAGAGAAACCTCAGAAATGCACCTTACTTTCCTCGGACGTCATTAGAGATGTGAGGCTGAGTCCCAGAGAGAGGAATGGACTTGGGAGATAATAAAGCTACACTTGTGCCAGAAAAAAGATTCTGTACATAATCTAATAATAGCAGCTAGGGACTGTGCTAGATATTTTATATACATTACTTAATGTAATGATCACAACAATCTCATGAAAAAAAACACTAATATTATACCCCTTCATACCTTTCCACACACCCTGAGTCATAGGGAGGCTTTTGTACCTACCAAGGCAAGTCTATGTGTATACTTGAGTAGAGGTTGCTACAAAGGCATGAGCTGGAGAAAGCCATAGTAATGTAAACATTATCTGCCCCCTGATTGGTCATAGCAGTAAATTCCAACCACCTAGCAACCATGTTTTGGGAGGAGGATTGGAAGCTATCTCATTACAGAAGCCTGGAGAGGAAAGAAGACAAAATGGCTGCCCACCTGATATGCAGTAAGGGGGAGAAGAGAGATAGTTATACACACTGAAAAGGGCTCTGCCCAGAAGCAGAGAAAAAGCAGCTATGCAATTGAGTATGGGACAGAGTTATGTAACACGGAATCCTGGGGCCCAAGTCACAATATAACAGTGATACATTTGAGAGGTGAGGTCTTTGACATAACTAGGGAGTAGCTGGACTGGGGGTTGAACTCAGATCTGTCCTAAGCAAAGCATCTGCTGTTAACTTTTACATCAGAGGACCTCACAATTTACTGTGTCTTAGAATACCTGGAAAGCTAGTTATACATACAGGTCCCTGGGCCAAACTCAGAAAATTCGAATGCGGAGGGTTCTGGGTGGGATTCAACCAGCCCCCCGCCCGCCCAGAAGATTCCGCTGCAGCTGGTCCACACCCCAGAATTTGAAATTTACTACCTGGACATTCTAACAGACCGACACCACTCCCAGGCAACAAAACAGCGGTCATCCTCAACATCCACACAAAGACGACCCACATCTTCCTCTGCAGCCTGCGCACTGCTCCAAGATGTCTTCAGCCTCACCACTACACTGTTCATCAGAAAGGTGCTGCACTTCAGAATGTTCGGAACCTAATGCTCTGACTATAGTCCCCAATTCATGGCTTTTTCCCTTTTGGTACAAAAATATATATTCACAGATGGTCCCTAATTACTGATAACCCATTAATATTTCTATTTTTTTTCAGAGAAATAAAAGAATATCCTAGTCAAGATTTTATTTCTTACAGATTCTTAGAGAAAATTCCATAGCCCTTTCACCTATTTTTAAATTAAATCATTAGTGTTTCTTGAATTTTGTAATTTGCATTTGGTTTACAAAATACAAGACATTCAAAAAAGCATAAAATTAATTGTAGTGCCTTCTCTCTCACCCCCACCCTTTATCCCCAGTCATTCCCTCTAAAAAACCACAATCAATAATATCTTGTTTATTCTTCCAATTTGTTTTCTTTATCAAGTACTGATTTTGGAGGGTGCTCTTCAAATCTACCTGTTTGCCTTCAACAAGTCAATAGTTAGAGTTAACACCAAGTGAGCCTTATATATGTGCCAGTCACTTTCCACCTATTATCTCATTTAATGCTCACAGCAATCTTGTGAGATTAGGTAGTATTATTATTACCATTTTACAGATGAGAAAACTGAGGCTAAAACAAAATAATTAATTCGCCCAAAGTCACACAGAAAATGCAGAGCTAGAACTTTCTCTGAGTTGAGAGGCTACATGTTTAATCACTCAGCTCTACTGCTTCTTGGTGGCATATAACAGCTAATATATATTGAATTTATACCACATGCCAGGCACTGTCCTAATAACTTTACCTGCATTGCCTAATTTAATTCTTACAATAACCTATCAAAGTATTATTTTTATTTACATTTTACACATAAGAACACAGAAGCATATAGAGGTTAAGCAAGTCGCCCAAGACCACACAGCTGATAACAAGCAAAGCTGGGATATAAAGCTGGGCAATGTAGCTTCAGTGTCTGCATGCACAATGCAATGCAGACTCCTTACGCAGAAGGGACACATAAATAAGAGTCTAAAGTCCTCAGACCTCATGACTTCTGCATTAACATATACCTGCCCCTGGTGTCCTGTGTTCAGAACATCTCCTGTCTCAGCAAGTTTGACCCCCCCTCAATGCTTTCTTGCACCCCCAGACTCTCTCACACTAAACCTCTGAGGCCAGCTGACATGCCTGCTAATACACAGCATCCAGCCACATGATCCAGCTCACATCAGGATAATTACCTGAAGACTGCTCTGCTCTAGCTCTGCAAGGCTTTGGTCCTCTAGCTTTTGAATCCCTTGATTGGCTTCTTGTGTAACCTCTGTACCTTAAACTTGGCTTTGGGACTGAGTCTTTCTAGTATCCCATCTTTATTTTTCTCCAATAGAAACTATCATGGTTGGCCCTCCAGGTTTGGTGGTCCAGATCCTCTCAGTAGGAATGCCCACCCCTCGTCTAACCCTGCAGGATCAAACCTCAACCCTGGGATGCTTTTCCTTCTTCCTGGGTTTGCCAGCCTCAGCCTCTGAACCCCATGAAGTGGGGAGTCAAGCAGGTTGCCTCCAACTCAGAGTTGCTTTGCAAAGCTGTCACCTGCTGTTTGGGAAAAGGAAAAGGCTGGTTTCTCTTGGCAGATGTTCACTCAGGAAGTTAAGTTAACCATGGATTGTCCAGAGCTGCTCCTTTGTGGGTGATGATGCCTTGGAGTCAGCTGCCAAGGGATCTCCAGCCCTGCCCCTACGCCATCCGCTGGAGAAAAGAGGAAGCATTCTCAAAAAGAAGAAGGAGGAGGAGGAGGGGGAGGGGGAGGAGGAGGAGGAGGAGGAGGAGGAGGAGGAAGAGAAAAAAGAAAAAAGAAAGGAAAGAAAATGGAAAAAAAGAAAAAGAAAAAAGGAAAGAAAGAAAAAAAACCTGAGAATCTAAATCTTCAGCAATCTCTAGGTCTCTGACCCAGCATTCCTGCTTTATGGAGGAGCCTAAAAGCAGAGCAGTAAAAAATGAAGAAGGGTTGCTGTTCTAGCAGCTGTTCAGTTCCCTTTCAGAGTATTCTGTGGATATCCAGATCTGCCTTCTCTAGTACCTGCCTGTGCAGGGCTGCAATCTGCATCCCCCTGGCCTACAGATGCTCTAATGCAGGGCTTCTTAACCTGACCTCCCCAGAGAGGAGCTGAGAACTTGGATGCAGAAAACACATCTTTGTCTTTACCAACCTTTAATTTCAGTTTCCTTCAATTCAATGTAGTAGTTCCTTCAATTATAAATATAAACAGCAACCCATGGGGTATTGGCAGTACCTGTGACTTTGACATTAATAGAAGTCACAGATTGTTGCCTATCACATTACAATAACCTCAACTATCTTCAAATAATCTTTATGCTCTTCACTGCTTTGAAATTATGTTCATAATAATATGCCACTATATCTTGTTATTTACTATGTGATAAAAAGCACGTATATTATTATATCACAAATTCATTTTTAATGTTTTGACAACTGTATTTTGATATAATAGATTTAGTTTTTATTCTTGTGTATTTATTTTAGGAATTTACAAACATGGTTCTAAGAAGGGGTTCTGTTGGGTTCATTAGCCTACCAAAGGGCTTTGTGGCATCCCAAAGTCAAGAATCCCAGCTTTTAGGAATTCAGTATAGCTCTGGACTATGTACTAGATGGGATATGTTTGCACTGAGGGTCATGCTGAGAAGGCTGAGTGGCTTGGAATGCCATAAAAGGAACAAATCTAGCTGCCACAACTGCAAGCATAACAGAATAGAGACTAAGGTGTGGAGGTGACTATCACACCACAGGCCTCATCTCCTCTCCATTACCACAGGAGACCACTCTCCACCAAGAAGAGGCTAGAACAGCTTTGCAGTAGGCTAAAACTCGTTCCTTCACAGCATAGCATACACCACCAGATGGCGCCATTGTTTGGACAGGAGGGAATTCAGTGCCAAAAGATCTTTTTACTGTAACATAAGCTCTATTCCTAAATTATGGGTCTTATTGGCAAGCCCCAATTAGTACCCTCAGAGGTCTAAAAGCACTGAAAAGGCTATAGTGTCTCTCTCATGTACAATTTAAAATGAAAACAGAACTAAACTGTAAATGATTTTGCTGAAATTCCAGAGACTTATTTCTAGATTTCCCGATTGCAAAATTCTGGATAAGGTCTTTGAAGTTTAATCTTTCCTGTGCCCTTTCCTCTGCCTATCAAAAAGCCTGGCACTGCCTGCTTGTAGAGGGTAACCAAGGCAAATCTTGTTCTGGACCCTGACTGATCCCTAGCTGCCCTTCTCCCACATCCTCTCCCAAGTGACAGTGTGTTGGACACTGGTAAAATCCAGGATTGGCAACTGTCTCCAGATTTCTAGTAGACTGAGGGGCTTTGGAAAACTCTGTGGACCCTTCCTTAGCCAATTCACATTGCTCAAGCCAGCCTCAGCCTAGGTGGACCCCAAACTGTGATTAAGAACATGAATAACCACTGAGGTGCACATAAGAGTCCATACAAGACAATATGCAAATGTTCTGGCCAGATATAATGTCACCTTGGAGCCTTAACTCTCACATGAACCCTGACTTTCCGTCCCTGGCCTCTCCTCTCTACGAAGCCAAATTTCTACCATGCTCTGGGCATCTGTGGCCTATACTGATAATCCCCTACTCATCGTGGTTTGACTTAATGATTTTTTTTTACTTTACAATAGTGTGAAAGTGGCATGCGTTCAGTAGAAACCATACATCAAATTTTTAATTTAAATCTTTTCCCAGACTAGCAATATGCAGCACAATAGTCTCTCATAATATTGGATAGTGGCAGCAAGCTGCAGCTCCCAGTCAGCCACATGATCACTAGGGTAAACAACTGATAGTTTATAGCATATTCATTGTGTTAGATGATTTTACCTAACTCTAAGCTACTTCTGAGCATATTTAAATTAGGCTAGGACAATCTATGATGTTCGTTTGGCAGGTTAGGTGTATTAAATGCATTTTTGACTTAGGATGTTTTGAATTTACAATGGTCTAATTGGAATGTAACCACATCATAAGTTGAGGACCACCTGTACATCTCAAGATTTGCTAGCAGTTGTCTCTACATTTTTCCCTGCATGGATTTCTGCCAGGCTTCATCAGACCTATCTCCCCTGCAGGAAACCAGTACTCTTTTTGTTTGTTTGTTTGTTTTGTTTGTTTTTATTTCTCAATTAGGGTTGACGTTCAATATTATTTTATATTAATTTCAGGTGTACCACATAGCGGTTAGACATTTAAATATTTATGAAGTGATCCCCCCCATTTAGTCAAATACCCATCTAACATGATACATAGTTATTGCCCAGTACTCTTTGTAAAAAAAAAAAATCGAGAACTCTGGCTTTGCCAGAACTCTGCAGTGTCGGTTCTTGACCATATGAAATCTTTCTCAATTCCAGTAGTTCCCAACCTCCTGGATGAACCCTCAGGGAACCCAGGAGCCATGCAAAGTTAGGCCTCCAGAGCATCTATAACCCTGCTCAAATCCAGAAGGGTGACCAAAAATCTCCACCATTTTAGACCTGGTCCAGACAGTTTCTGAGTCTGATAATGCCCTGCAGCTTGTACATCTCAGCTTTTCAAACGGTTAATGAAACATATCTCATGAGACTCTTTGTATCAGAGCTCAGAGCTTCATTGTTAATATCTCTGCACTCCAAGTCCTTGGTTCAGCCAGCCCTGGACCTGCTGCAGCAGTATTTACACAGATAAATGAACATTTTACAAACAGAGAATTCCTTGGCCTCCTTATACCTGCCCAGCGCCTCTTCAAGAAGTCAGTTAAGAAAGAAATTCACTAATATGGAGAAGGGTCCCTCTGAAGCCTTAAGATATACAGCAATTTCCACCTTCCACTGGGTACTATTTTAATTTTTTACACTTGCTGTCCCACTGCCACCAAGTACCAGGAAGCAAAGGAAGTAATTAGTTGGGATGAATTGTGCTCTGGAAAGGCTGTAGCCTTCTATCACACAAACTTGGACAAGGCTGCCCTTAGGACTTGGATTGGTGGGAGTCAGAGGGGATGGTATCTAGCCCATTCCAGTCTTGCGCCTATAAGCTGAATGCTCCTGCCTTATGTGGGTCACTGCCATTCATCTGCCATTCCAAGACTACACTTTGTTTATAGCCTAGGTACCATCTACCTCTTTCCAGGTCTGTGCTTAACTGTATCTTAAAATTTTTAAAGTTCTTTAACAAATACTGTTCTTGATTGCCATGTGCCAGACACCATTGTAAGTCCTTTACATATAATTCATTATTTAACCTTTACAATAACTCTCTGTCATAGGTACTATTTTAATTTCCATTTTAGAGATGAGGAAACAGAGGCACAGACTGTAATGAATGTTAGGGCTCTGACTCAGTTTCTCCCTTGAAACTTTGTGTCTGTATCAGGGAATTATCTAATGCAATGGTCTGCATGCATGTGAGTGCATAAAAGGCAGAGATTGGTTCCACAAAGGAGGAGCCTTATTGACATTTAGGGGGCAGCAGACTAGACATCTTTAATATGTTGGACAGTCCCATACAGCAAGGAATGACCTATATTCTGCCCAATTTTTGAATGCCACTCCCTCCCCAGTTATTTACACAGGTAAAAAAAAATCTGTTTATAATGATCTGTGAACAGAACAGAACTCTGCTTTATACATAAACACAAAGTATTTTTGCATCGTTTTGGTATATGATGAAATTTCCGGGAAAACAACTACCATTTAAATTGAAGGAAAGTTGTACTTCATTTTATTCAGAACACTCCCAAGCATTGTTTAACATTTCTGAAGATCAAATTGCCGACAGTAATGCTGCTTACAATAATTGAGTCACTAATGCAATCCAATCCCTTTATGTAGGTTTGCATTTTTAGCATTTGCACTTACGTTGTTTCTACACATAGGTGTCTGTTTCTTTAAGTCTTCTAGCATGGCATAGCCTCAATTTTACAGACGGATTCATGATTAATTACAAAAAAACTTCCTTTCATTTCTCCTTTACACTACAGTTCTTTCTCTCTGCCCCCTGACTTTCTCTCTCACTCTCTTTCTCTCTCTTTCACACACACAAATACATAAAATTATATATATAGTAGGACATTATATTGTCCACAAAGTTTTTTTGTTTCATTTCAGAATAGTAAAGAAGTTGTAACAAATTATTTTTTTAAATGCAACACTTATTAAAGTGCCCAAATTTTAGTTTCAAAATTTTCATACGTGTATTTCACTTAATCCTCACAAAACTGAATGAGATAGGGATTATTTTTACTTTTATTTTGCAGATGAAGAAAGATTAAGTAATTTTCTCAAAGTCACACAGCTAGCAAATGATAGAGCAGTGATCTGAACCCAAATCTGTTTAACTCCAATGCAATACACATTCAGCCATTGGCATATGCAATAGATTATCTGTAATGTTTCTTATTGTTGTTAGAACAGGCTCAGGATGATTATAAGGGCATTATATTCCTATATTCTTTGAAGGTTTCTATAAAAAGTATAGACATTCCCAGGAGGGCTGGAGACATTCATGCATATATTTAAGTATGTTTAACACACATGCAGCCAGATAATCTGAGTCAAATTCAATGGTGTCTTACTCTTTAATTGCTTCTTGTGTTAAAATAGATTGTATAATGCCTAAAAGAAGCTCTGTGCCAACCATACTCTTCATTTAAAATATAAAATACATTATCTGACACCGAACATGACAATGGCACCAAACAGGTTCCATCTGTATTATCGTGGAAAATCCCCACCCACCCCATCAACAACTAACCACATTAATAAGACATAGTGACTACTAAATGAGATACCCAAACCTTTATTGTCCTTAATTAACAAGATATATTGGATGAAAATGAATATCACACACCTGCTTTATTCAGAGAAATTGGTCTTTGATCTTGCTCTGTGAAGATGCAGCCTCAGTGGTTTTCTCCACGCCTCCATGTACAATTGCAGATCTTATGCCCAAGCATCTTTGAGTTCCACCACTAGATGGCAGCTTTTTCCAAGCTTTGAGTAGCACAAAAAGCCAGCTTCGTTTACTGCTTTTTTCATGGGTCATAGGTAAACTTAACTGTCTTTCCTGCTACCAGAAGAATGCCCAGATGTATTCCATGCTGCAATTTCAGGAAAGGTGACTTGTCTTTGGAACCTTGTTGACATTTTAACAATAACTTTCAGCCTGTTCCAGTACAGCTGAATTTCCTCTGTTTAGTTCCAATACTTATTGAACACATGCTATGTCACAAACAGTACTGGACGTTGAGGGTACAGAGATGAAGCCAAAGAGACTTGGCTTTTAAGAAAGGCACAATATAGTTGGGTAAACTGATACCGAAACAAAAAATTTATATGACAGTATCCTAAGCATTGTGATGGGGTAAACACAAGATGGGACATCCACCTCAATCTGGAGGCTCAGGGAAGTCCTTAAGGAACAGGTGACAGTGAAAGCTAAATCTTGAAGAATGGGCAGGTACTCTCCAGGGAAGAATGTGGGAGAGGGATTTCAGGAAGAAGAAACAGTGTGTTGTGTGCTAAGAAACTAGGCGAGAGTTCCTAGTTTTCAAGCTTTAGTGTGCCCCAGAATTACCTGGAGGCTTATTGAAACAAATTGCCAGACCCTCCTCCCAGAGTTTCTGGTTCAACAGGTCCTGGATAGGGCTGGAGAAACTGCATTTCTAACAACTTCCCAGCCCAGACTACTGTTGCTGATCTAGGGACCTCACTTTGAGAACCACTGACTTAGAACATAACCATCATAGAAAGCATCTAGAAATGGAGCGACAAGAAGTACAATTATGCACATTTAGAAAAGGTACGAGATTGGTCCTGTATGTGCTATTTCTTTCCTTTCCCAACTCCATGAGGTCAGGAATCATGTCTTTTCTTTTATCACCCTGCTTTCTGCCTCCACCTCCTGCTCCCTGGCATGGAACACCATGCATATCCCAGCTCTGGCACTGACTAGCTGTGTGTAAGTCCCTTATTCTTCTTTCTATGCCTGTTGTATCATCTGTAAAATGGAAATAATAATAATAACACCTACTTCATTTGGTTAATGTATCAAAAAAGTTAATGCAAATAAAGCTATTAGGACAGCTTTTTTGGACTCATATTAAGTACTCAATTTTACATATCATTAGCTGTACCTCACATTCAATAAATACCTGTGAAGTGATTAAACAAGAGTAGGTTTAATAAAGAGAGGAGAGAATAAGAAAAGACAGATAGGATAGCAGGCCAGAGAAAACTAAAAAAAAAAAAAACCTGTTTCAGACAGATTGAGCAAGCTCATTTCAGGAGTCTGACTTTGCAGAGAGTCAGAGAGGGAGAAGGAGGTAGAGGGAAAGAAGCAAAATAGGTCTGGCCCCCACTATATGAAATGTCCGGAAGATGCAGATCCAGAGAAAAAATAAGTAGATTGATGGTTGCTACAGGTGTGGTGGGGTGAGATTTCTTTAGTAAGTGAACAAATTGTTCTAGAATTAGTGGTAATGTTTGCACAATTCTGTGACAGTATTAAAAGCCATTGAATTGTATACTTAAAGGGGTACATTTTATGATATGTGGATTCTTTCTCAATTTATTTGTTTGCCACATAGGGGCACCCAACTCATTTCCTGTGTCATCATTTCTAAAGATATAAAAAAGTCTGATACTTCACCATATCGAACGCATAAAATTAAATTACAAGAGGGCATAACCTCATTGTAAAAAAGTGCAGCCTCAGACTGGCGCATAATAAGGTATCTCGCAAACATGTGCATCACACACTTGAGTTCAACATGGGGGAAAATATCGACCCTCTTTTTTTATAAGTCCTCAGGTAACACAACCTAGTCAGATAGTCCTGGAAGATATAATTATATCTCTAAAGGGCCGAAACCACTTAATTTTCCTTCCCAGCTTTAAGAGTTTCCAAGAAAATCATTCAACAATGATTGTACTGAGTGATAAAAATAGCCTTATGCCTTTATAATACAGGATGGATGAATTAGGACTTGGGGACTTTGAGGTTAAAATATATACTCAACATTGTTAAATGTGTGGGGGGAGCCACTTTATTTTATTAAAGATAGTCTAAACATGGCTGCTTTATAGAACCTCTCTATGACAAGATTGCTTACTGCCAAGAGAGTTCTACCAGGAAAAATCTGAGACAAGAATCAAAATAAGCATAAAGTAATGAGTGCTGGTAAAAGTAATTTAACCAAGGCAAAAGGGAGGTCATACAGTCTAGTGGTTGGAGGAAAGGATACCACGTGCAACAGATCTAATTTTGTTAGATGTCAAATCTTAAACCAAACGAAAAAATAGGAACCTACGTAGCATAAGGACTGAGCATGTAGAATCTAGATTTAGGCTGCCTGGGTTAAATATTGACTATATTCTCTAGTCTCTTTACTTTCTTCACATATTAGTTTGTTTGTTTATATTTATTTGTTTATTTGTTTGTTTGTTTATTGCATAGTACTTTCCACTCTCTTTATAGTTATGACCTAATTTCCATTAGATTATAAATTCTATTAATGAGGCAAGAGGCCATGTATGGTTTGGCATATAGTAGGTACTCAATAGGTATTTGTAGAATTGAATAGAACATTTACCTTTGTGCCCGAGAGCAACTTTCCTCTCTAAACTAAGTCTTGAGTTTTTTTTCCATCTGTTAATTTGAGATGGTTGTAATATTCACTTAATAGGGTTCTTGAGAGGAGTCTGCATAGAAGTACAGTGCTCGATATCTAACAAGAACTTAAAAATGTTACTTATTATTATAAAGGAGAATTTCTGGATAATCAGTATGCAGATACTGGAAAAGGCAACTTAATAGGCTGGAGTCCTTTCTTTAAAAATGACATTTTATTTGTTTAAAAAATTCTAACAAGAATGTTAATGCATAAATTATAGGTCATGGATAATTTGGCATTTTTAAAAAATATTGTTCTTTATATCTTTATATGTGTGGTAGTTTTAAAACATGACCCCCCCCCCAAATCTTTGACACATTTTATAGATAGGTGGGGTCTCTATCCCCTCTTGTAGAATTTCTTTTGTTACTGGTATTTTGAAATTATGCCATTTTAGTTATTTTCTCCAGCTTTATTGAGATATAATTGACAAATAACATTGTATATACTTAAAGTTTACAGTGCGGTGATTTGATATATGTATACATTATCAAATGCTTAACACAGTTCAAATTAATTAACCCATGTATCGCTTCACATAGTTACCTTTGTGTGTATATGGTGAAAATGCTTAATATCTACTCTCTTAGCAAATGTATTTGTCTTTCTTTGTTTAGCTTATTTTACTTAGCAAAATGTTCTTTAGTTTCATTCATCTTGTTGCAAATAGCAGGATCTTCTTTTTTATGGACTATTTTTTTATGGCTGAATAGTATTTATGTATATTCATATTCATATATATCACATTTTCTTTATTCATTCATCTGTCAGCAGACACTTAGTTTGCTTTCATAACTTGGCTATTGTAAATAATGCTTCAACGAACATGGACTGCAGATATCTCTTTCAGATTTTGTTTCCTTCAGATATATGCCCAGAAGTGAGAATTCTGGATAGTATGGTAGTTCTATTTTTAACTTTTTGAGGAAACTCTATATTGTTTTTCACAATGGCTTTATCAATTTACATGTTCACCAATTGTGCACAAGGGTTCCTCTTTCTCCACATCCTTGCCAATAATTGTCTCTTGTCTTTTTGATAATAACCATCCTAATAGGTATGAGATGATATCTCATTATAATTTGATTTGTATTTCTCTGATGATTAATGATGTCGAACATCTTTTCATGTACCTGTGGCCATTTATATGTCTTCTTTGGGAAAATGTCTATTCAGGTCCTCTGCACATTTTTAACTGGATTATTTGTTTGTTTGCTATTGAATTGTATGAGATCCTTACATATTCTGGATATTATGAGAGTGATGCACTGTGAGTTCTGAGACTAGATTAGAAATGGTAATTTCTGTTTTTATGTTGCTTGCTGGAACACTTACTCTTGGAACCCTGCGCCACCATATAAGACGTTTGACCACCCCGAAGCTACTGGAGAATGAGGAGGCCAGTCATGTGGACAGGTCACATGTAGGCACTTTGGTTAGCACTTCTAGTTTTTGAGACAACCCATTCCAGGCACAAGGCATGTAAGTGAAAAAGACTTTAGATGATTCCAGCTTCTGGCCATCAAGTCACCTCAACCTTCAAGTTTTCCCGGTAAAGGTGCCAGACAAGGTAGAGTAGAGAAAGCTCTCTGCATTGTGCCTCTTCTAAATCCCTGACCTGCTTATTCCATGAGTGTAAAACCATGGTTATTTTAAGCTGATAAATTTGGCAGTCATTTGTAATAATATGTTTGAAATATTTAATTTTTTCCAATTTGTATTTATTTTTTTAAATAAGATATAATTAACATAAAATATTATACAGTTTCTTGTACACAGTATAATGATTCAATATTTGTATATATTTCATATTAACTGCCACAACATATTTAGTTAATGTTCATCACCATACATAGTCACAAAAATTTTTTCTTGTGATGAAAATTTTTAAGATTTACTCTCTTAGCAACATTCAAATGTACAATACAGCATTATTAACTACAGCCACCATGCTGTACATTACATCCCCATGACTTATTTATTTTATAACTGGAAGTTTGTACCTTTTGATTCCCTTGACCCATTTTGCCAACCCCTTATTCCCCTACCTCTGACAACCATCAATCCGTTCTCTGAATCTATGAGCTAAGGTTCTTTTTAAAATATTTCATAATTTAAAGGAAAGATTACTAAAAGAACCAGTTCCCCCCCTCATGCTACCACTCCCAATTCAGATTTGGGCGAGAACTAGGATATGCTTCAAGAATAGGTAGCCATGTCATGATGCCATTTGAAGGACACTAAGCCTTCAAAACACATAATCTCATTCTAATGTCTAAAACTCCCCCAATCAAGATTTGTTTGAAGACCTTTGCTTCAGAGTCCACTATTGAAAAGTAAATAATCTCCCAAAAGGCAGTGTACAGCAATATGAGAAAAAGAAGGTGTTCATCATAAAACTTTAAATTTTTGTCTCATCACCAAGCCCATTACCTGTACTGCACTGTGAATTAATTTTTCTATCAATTTGGAAATTATCTTGAGACTAGCAATTATATTGTAGAACATTGCCAGCTGCAGTGGAACATTTAAATTAGAATTAGGCAGTAGATTATCAGTGATTCATGGTCATCAGCCAAATCACTAATTGGTATAATAGTCTCTGTTATATAAAAAATCCTGTGAGATTATTTAGCTGCAAAAATTCCAAACTTTTGCATCAGTCAAAAAAAACACATTAACAATTAACTATGTGAGCAGAGACAAAGAAAGAAATTAAGCCTTTTTTGTTTTATTTCAAAGTGTAATTGTGTGCCATGTAAGCATTGAAAATATAGCACGATTTGAGTAACCTGTGAGACAGAGAGAGAGAGAGAGAGAGAGAGAGAGAGAGAGAGAGAGAGAGAGAGAGAGAGAGAGACTTAGTACCTGGAAATGGCTCCCATGAGTCCAGTTCTCTGAGAAGTCCCAGATGATACTAAAAGCTATCATTTTGGGAGATGTGGGGGATGAAGTTTCATGATGGAATTTTATGCAGGAATTATCTTTAAAATCCTATTTAACCCTGAGGTCTAGTGAGCATTTGACTCAATAAGGCCCCCTGGGGGAGAAATGTGGGCCCAAGAAGGGGAAGGACTAGAGACTGAAGAATCTCTTCTGTGGAATATTCCTCTCTCCAACTTTTGTGGGGGGCTTCCAGAGGGAGGAGACCCAGATGGCTGGGACAAACTGGATCAGCTTTTCCTGAATGTGGATGTCCTGATGTAAATTTGAACTCTCTTCTGCGAATTCAAACAGGACAGCAGTACACAGGATCGCCATGGCTACTGCTCTATTGCATAGCTCCTGTCTGATGCCAGGAAAGAGTGTGTGCCAGACTGTGGCTAACCCATTGGCTAACTTGGCCTCAAAAGCTCCCAGCCAGCAGAGGGCTCTACATGGCCTGCTATGTGGGCCTCAGAGATTGCCCTGAGGGACTTCAACTTGCTGCTGCTACATCAACCTTGTGTCCTGCGATGAGGAGCAGTTGCTTTCTGAGAGAACAAACAACTCCTCCATGTTTCAGTGGGAGAGAGTTGCCCCAAGAAATGGGATGGTTTACTGGCCTCCTGTCCCACCTCTCCCTGGCCACCAGCTGGTCTAGGGACCCCAAGGATTGCTAAGTGGAGGCTAATCTCTTCTATGTGCCCTTCTTTTTCCTCATCTGTGTTCTTCCTCTCCCTTCTCTCTTCTCTTTCCTGCATCTTTTGCCCTCCCCCCATCTTTCTTCTTCCTTCTTATCTCTTTTCTTCTCCTTTCCCCATGTTTTTGCTTCTCTACCTCTTGGGCTTCCCACAACACCCTCCTCATTTACCTCTTTTATTTGATCTTTCACCCTTTTCTGACTTCTTTTTTTATCCTCTTTTTCTCCTACTTTCTCTTTCCCTCTCTTTTTGTTCTTTAATTACTTATTTTTCTCTTGTTCCTATTCGATTTCTGATCTCAACTATATCTGCCATTCTTTATCCAGAGGTTGCAAACTGGTGGCTTCTGTGCCAAATTCAGCCCACAATTAGGTTTTGTTTGGCCCACAGGGTGTTTTTTTCCAAATACATATACATATACATATACATATACATATGTGTGTGTGTATACATGAGGCGTCCTTTAAAAACATGGATGTTGAACTTTACTTAAAAAACAAAGTCTGGTAAACCTGACCCACAGTCTTTCAAAGCAACAATCGGCCAGATCTGATGGGATGGCTTCGACACAGCAGGTACTCTTTAGTGTGTCACAGGCCCAGCAAGCCTCTTTTCCCTATATATGCTACCTGGTATGCTCCTGAATGAGGATTTCAGTTCCCTTCTTCAATCATCTTTCTTCTCATGGCTTCTGTTCAGAGGCCATAAACCCCACTGATTAAGCTACCAACCTTCGAGGTCAAATTTCAGTTTATAAAGCTGTGTGACTTCAGGCAAATCTCTAGTTCTCTGAACCTCATTGTCCTCATCTGTGAAATATGGACTTATATTACTGCCTATCTCAGGGGTTTATTGGGGGAAGTCAAATGAGATAATGCTTGTATTTAGCACAGTGTCTGGCACATGGTAAGCCCTCAATTAATGATAATTATTATCTTTCTGTGCTTATTTACATTTGCTCCACTGCTTTTCAGCCTCCATTCTTTTCTCTTTTTTGTACCATTCCTTCTTTTTACTCTTGTCTGTTTGTCCACTTGTGCATTTGTGCATGTGTATGTGTGTGTGCACATGTGAGTCTGCATGAATGCATGTGTACCTGCATGTGTGCGTATCTAGACCTTATTATTCTTCTAATTTTTGCTCTTATTTCTTTTATTTCTTCCTCTTTTCTCAAACTTTGCAATTTATTCAAGTATTACCTCTTCCTCCAGTCATTCTTCCTCCCTTTTCTAGGTTCCTACCTTGCTTACCCTTCCCCATGTAGACATTCCTAAATTTATCATACATTTAGAAATATATATAAATGAGGATAATGGGGTCTTTCTTTGTCTCTTGCCTTTGTTTTAAAATAATTGCTATAACGTGCATTTTTGAGGCAATTGTGAAAGTGGTCTGTGTTGGTGTACTCTGTTGTAAATTCAAAAATGAGCTTATAGAAGTTTATTTTTTTACCTATTGTTTTCAGAGTGTCTATTTTGAATTAAAATTAGTTATACCACTGTAAAAAAAATAATAACATCTATTTTGTCTGGTATAAGTATTGCTACCCAAGCATTTTTTGTTTGTTTGTTTGTTCCCATTTTTATGAAATATCTTTTTTCCTCCCTTTACTTTCAGTCTGTGTGTGTCTTTTGATATGAAGTGAGTCTCTGTAGACAGCATATGTAAGGGTCTTGTTTCCTTATCTATTTGGTCACCCTTTATTTTGATTGAAGTATTTAATCCTTTTATATATTTAAAGTAATTGTTGCTAGATATGTAGTTTGACATTTTATTATTCATATTTTCAATCTTTTATCTTTCTTCTTCTTCTTCTTAAAGAAGTCTCTCTAACATTTCCTGTAATACTGGCTTGGTGGTGATGAATGCCTTCAGCTTTTCTTATCTGGGAATCTCTCTATCCTTTGATTCTAAATGATAGCTTCGCTGGGTAGGGTAATTGTGGTTGTAGGTCCTTGTTTCTCATCACTTTGAATATTTCCTGCCAATCCTATCTGGCCTACAAAGTTTCTGTTGAGAAATCAGCAGTCAGTCTTATGGGAGCCCCCTTATAGGTAACTAACTGCTTTTTTCATGCTACTTTTAGGGTTCTTTCTTTGTCTTTAACCTTTGCCATTTTAATTATGATGTGTCTTGGTGCGGGCCTCTTTGAATTCATCTTGTTGATCTTTACCCATGGGACTATCTGTGCTTTCTGAACTTGTATGTCTATTTACTTCACCAGGTTAGAGAATGTTTCAGTCATTATTTCTTGAAATTGGTTTTCAATTTCTTGCTCTTTCTTTTCTTCTCGTACTCCTATGATACTAATGTTATTACGCTTGATATTGTCTTAGATGCTCCTTAAACTATCCTCATTTTTTAGATGCATTTTTTTCTATTCTAATTGTGTTTCTGCTACTTGCTGATTCTATTCTCTGCTTTATCTATTTTGTTGTTGATCTCTTCTAGTGTATTCTTCATTTTATTTGTTGTGTTCTTCATTTTTGACTGGTTCTATTTTATATTTTATATTTTGTTTTTTATACTTGCTATCTGTTTGTTGAAGTTCTTACTGAGGTCATTGAGCATCCTTATGACCAGCGTTTTGAACTCTGTATCTGGTAACTTGCTTGCCTCTATTTCATTTGGTCTTTTTCTGAAGTTTTCTCCTATTCTTTAATCTTTGTTCCCTCCTTGTGGCTGCCCCTCTGTGTTTGTTTCTGTGTATTATGTAGATCTGCTATGTCTACTAGTCCTGGCTGGCTGGCCTTAGGTAGTGTGGTCCAGTGGAGCAGTCTCCCTGATCACCGCTACTTGGTGCTCCATGTGTGTCCCTCAAGTCAGTTCTGTGCGCCTTCTTGTTGTAGTTGAGCTGATTGCCGTTGGCATGCTAGTGAGTGGGATGGACCCTCAAGCTGACTGGCTATAAGGATTGCCATGCCCACAGCATATGAGCTTCTGTTCAGAGGATAACCATTATGAGTGGAATTCACCCCAGCAGGATTGTATGTCTGTTGAGACCCCACACATACACTTTGGGTTTTCCACTTGTGGATCTATTAGCTAGTGCTCTGTTGTGGACTGAGGCTGGCCTCTGGGTTAGTTGGTTCTGGGGCCTTTTAGGAGGGGCTCCTGGGCAGGCCAAGGTTAGCTGCTGCCTGTGAATGACCTGGGGGTACTTGGTAGAAGCTACAAAGATATCTGTGTTTGGTTGCTGCCTTTGCTGGATCTGGAAGCGTGTGGGAGAGTCCACGCTATGAACCGAGCCCTGCTTCCATCAGTACCAGTCCTGGGGTAGCTCAGACAAAGGCCCAGTACACCCCAAGGCCTGACACTGCCTCCTGGATGCCTGTAAGTCTCAGCCACTGAAAAAGTCTTGTGTAGTACATGAGTTGTCTGGGGCAGGGTTTCAGGGTTGCATCAGAGTGGGACCAGTTATGTTAACTAGATTATTCAGGTTTGGTGCCAGTGCTGAGCCTGGAGACACTGCAAAATACCCAGAGATTGCCAAGGCCAGCTGCCACGTACCTCATGTCTGCAAGACCTCCAAAAGCTGTTCAGTGGCTGGCAACCAGCTCCAATCTGCATTGTTGGGGCTGGTTGCCAGCCACTGAAAATACCTACAGTAATAAACAAGCCAAAGCAGGCTATTTACAGCTGAAAGAGCCTCCCATAGTACACAGGGCAGGGCTGGTTCTGCAGCCATCAAAAATGCATCTAGCAATGTGCAATTTGTGTGGGGATGGGTCTCAGGGAGTCACCAGGGTGGGTCAAGCAGATTTCATTAAGCCAATGCAGTTTCAGATTTGGCTGGGAGTGGGCTCAACACAGTAAAAATGGCACTCACCTATTAGCTGCGCTAAAGGCAGGCTCAACACAACAACAATGGCAGCTGTCCCTCTATCCCTTGTCCTGAAGCCACACAACTCAGTACTTCCCTGTATGTCTCTGGTGCTTCCTAATTCACCATTCCACTGCCAGAGCCCAGGCTGAATGCCTGTGAACAAAGGGTCTGTGTGTGGACCTCTTAAGAGGATGTCTGGGTTTCCAGCAGCTTTCTGTCTCGTATCAATATATGGAATCCCTGCTAATTTTCACAGCCAGATGTTGTGGGGATTTCTCTTCCTGGCACTGGAATCTGGGCTGGGAAGCCCAGTATGGGGCTGGGACCCCTTGCTCCTCAGGGGGAACATCTGCTGCTGAGATATTCCTTCTGATGCTCATCTGGCACACATGGGTGTAAGGCCAGGTTTAATGTCTCCATCCCTCCTACTAGTCTCGATGTGGCTTCTTTTTTATATTCTTAGTCATAGGACTTCTGTTAAGCTCGTCTTCAGATGGTTTTCCAGGTGGTTTGTTGTGTAATTTATTTGTAATTTTAATGTGGTCATGGGATAAAGCAAGCACAGCATTCACTTATTATGCCATATTGCCCCCCCAAGCATCCTATGGATTTCTTTATTCTTTTACTATATATATATATATATATATATATATATATATATATATATATATATATATATATATCTCAACAGAAGCAACAGGAGCCCTTTAAAGGGCTTCACCAGGTCAGTCCCTAGTAGCAGGTTTGCACCATTTGGGTAGAGGTGACAGAAAGCAGAGATTTTGGTGATTCTTTGAGGGAGATAGCTTTCAGTTTCACACATATTCTATGAGCTGTAGGCTGCCAAAGGTTAGCAGAGAGTGTGCTGGTTAAGAGCATGGATACTTCAGCCATACTGACTGGGTCCAAAACCCAGTGCTTCACTTCCTAGCTATATAACCTTGTAAAGCCTTTAGAATAGTACCTGACACATAGTTAGTACTCAATAAATTTAAGGTTTTGATTAGTGATAATGAAGGACACTTGCTAGATAATATAGATGAAAACATTCTT
Organism: Rousettus aegyptiacus; assembly: GCF_014176215.1. Classification (NCBI taxonomy): domain Eukaryota; kingdom Metazoa; phylum Chordata; class Mammalia; order Chiroptera; family Pteropodidae; genus Rousettus; species Rousettus aegyptiacus. Next base: position 66,477,618 of record NW_023416312.1, on the reverse strand, counting down.
ACTTTGACATAAACAAAGAGACTCTTTAGCTAGATATTCAGTCATCTCTGGGATTCCAAATGGGAAGAGAAACTCTGGGTGAAACTGACCCAGAGAAAGTGTAGTTTGGGGTCTGCCTTACTCCAATTGGTACCTTAAAAAGTATTTGATTCTTCCAACAGAATTTCTGCAGACTCCTTCAAATTTCCTTCTAAGAATATGTTCATGATAAGAGGTTGGAGATTGTGTTATACAAATATGATGCTGTTATAATGTTTATGCAATAATGACAAAGCAAACTTTGATCCACCACCACTCCCTCCCCTGAAAAAAATACTGACTACAAATAATAATGAAAACAGAAACAACCAATGCATTCATCCCAATTTATTGCTGTGGACTTTAAGGTTTGATTTTGGAATCCTGAGAGTGTTGTGGTGCCACTGATATATGTGGAAAAGTCGATGTGGAAAAGAAATTTAGAGCAGGGGAAGACCTTAAGGTTAGATACTTAAAGTTGAAAATGATGATGGACTATGGGAATATAAATGCTTTCTAAGCAGCCCCGTAAAGTAGGAAGGTAATTGCTCCATTTGCTAATTGATCAAATAAAGGTTTAAGCAAATGAAGTTATTTGCTCAAAATAAATATCAATGGTTCTTCAATTTTAGGTTGTATCAATTGGTCTTGATTGGGCTTAAGAATCTTCATTTTATATAGCATTTCAAGTGGCTCTTTTATGGGTGGTCTTTGTACAGAACACACTTTGAAAATTTCTAATACATGCTGTGAGAGAGTTTCGTGTTGGTTAGAGTTCCAGGATGATGCAAAGAGAGAGTCAAAGACCAATCTGGCTAGCTACTCACAAATGTTTGATCGGGAGAATCCCAACACAGTAAGGCCTTTGATCAGTAAGTGGGTCCAGTCCATTCTTTCCATTCCAATTGTCTCCTCTGGCCTGACTAGATAATAGATCATATATTTCCTTCCACTGTTATATTATTATCTTATCTTTGGTTGGTATCTGGCATGTGGGATATGGAGGGTAATCAATACTTGGGCATAGGGGAGTGTTTGGTGCATTGGGATAGGGCAATTGGGATGAAGATGATAATGAGGGTTATGAGTTTTGCATTGTGGCTTCAGAGTACAACATTCTCAAAGCTTGACAGTTTGAGAGATATTGATCTAGGACATGGGATAGAAGATCAGTACTATAGATGTGCATTTTGGAGATATTAATGTAGATGATGAGTTATACTACTATTACATGAAATGATTTGACAACTATGCTGTTTATTCATCAATATGGACAAGTGATCTGAAGAATTCAGGTCATCCACAGTGACTGCATGAACTACATAATTGCCAACTCATCATCTTACTTCAGACTATCATAAACGTGGTTCCAGTTATCACTTTGGAAACTTGCCTTGGGAAAAATCAAGTGAAAAATGAAAAAGTCCAGATAAAATGAGCTGTGCTTAAAGAGACATAGAACTTAATATTGTTTTGAGTTTTCAGAATCAAAGGAACATTTGGCCAAAAGAGGCATAGACTAAGGGGGAACAGCTCGAAGCTGTTTGGATTTCTGGAGGGACCAATAGAAACTAAGCAGCTCCTCCTCTTACCTTTAATCCACATATAAGGGGTTACTCAATGAAACTGATGGCAAATAGACATGGAGCAAGTAAAATTGATTATGTTTTCTTATAGTATGTCACCTCTCTGTGTAAGTCATTACTGCAAGAAACTGCAAATGGAAATGTCAGGACCATACTTTAAAAGTGGATGGGATAGCTTCATAATTATCTCTAATAACACTTGCCTCTTTGGCCTCAGTTATGGAGAATTCATCTTCATGCTTCAAGTTCCAAGTATGGAGGAATGCAGCCTCAAGAAAGTCATGTTTCCTAAGAGCAATATATAATTAGCGTATATTGTGGGTTTTCTTTGGCTGGCTTGGGTCAGTGTACAGGAAGTTGGATCCACTTGGCTCTCACTTCTCTTGGAACCTCTTTTAGCTTTGCATAATTCATGATTCATAGAATCATAGTACTACATATTCACAGTTGGAAGTGTGCTTAAAGAGGATCTATCTCAACCCTGTCATTTTTTCAGATGGAATTCAGAGCTAGAAACTGACTTGCTTAAGGTCACAAGCCTAGTTATGTGCATGGACAAAGACAGAAATGTAGTCAAACTAGTTATTTGGTGTGGTACAGATAAAATACTCAGATGCTTGTTTGAATAGACTAGATCAGTGGTTCTTGACAGTGGCTGCAGAACAGGTACTCAAAATATTTAATAATGGATACAGTACTGAGCATTGACTAATTAGAATGGAATCAGGCTAAATGCTGAAGCAAGGTTCTGAAGGACTCCTGCTGATCCAGGCATTAAGCTTTTTGTTACTGGTTGTGGGGGATTCTGGTGGTCCTGGCCTGGAGTTGATGAGATGTCCAGGGCACTTAGGTCTCAGGGCATTTACCAACTTCTTTGAAAGTCTCTCTCAATATCTTCAGAACTGGTATGGCTATATCAGGGAATCCTGACTGAGTTATCCATTTTGTTTAGCCTGCACACGAGAATTATTTGAGGAGCCTCTAAAGATATCAATGCCCAAGTAATTCTAATGTGCAGCCAAGGATGAGAACCATCGGATTATGAGGTTATGTATTAGCTTTTTTTTCCTTTTTTTTCTTCAGATCGTAAATTTCTATGGATAAATCTTCAAGTTCACTGACTCCTTGCTTTGTCATCTACATTCTGCTGTTTAGCCAATTTAGTGTTTTTAAAATTTCAGATATTTTATTTACCCATTTTAAAATTTTTGTTGTTTTTCATTTTTATAGTTTTTTTTCTCTGTTGAGATTCCTAATCTTTATATTGATTTGAGGGCATATTTTTCTTCAATGAACATAGTTACAGTAGCTGCTTTAAAATCTTTGGCTGCTAATCCCAACATGAGTCATTTCAGAGTTGGTCTTCGGTGAACGAATTTTTTCTCTAGAGAATGGGTTATATTCCAGATACCTCATATTTCACATAGTTTTGAATTATAACCTGGACTTTGTGAATGCTGTTGACCCTTGTAAAATGCAGAGGTTATAGTTGCTGCCTCCCAAGCAGTCAAAAAGTTTTACAAACTAGTAGACACCTGATAGATGGGGATGCTAAGAAATTTCTCTTTACTGGATCTTTTTAACAGCAAAAAAAAAAATATTTCTCCCACCTTTAAACGAAAAGCTTCTTTTTGATTCCACTTCCCCCTCCAGCTATGACTCTACTTTTTCTTTTTTTTCAAATTAAAACTCCTACAATGTATTGTCTATACTCTCAGTTTCCCATTTTCTCCCTCCTAGTTTTCTTGAACCTACTCTAGTAAGGTGTTGGTTTCCACCGCTTCTCCAAATCTGTTCTTATTAAGGTTATCAGTGACATACACATTATTAAATCCCAGAATCAATTTATGAGTTGTCATCTTACTTAACCCATCAGCATACTTTTTCACAGCTAATTACCCTTTCCTCCCTGACATACTTTCATCCTTTGGTTTCTAGGGTGCTACAGTTACTTCTTTATCCTCTTACCGAAAGGGTCACTTATTCTCAGTCTCCTTTGCTGATTTCTCTTCATCTTCCTGCCTTCTAAATATTGGAGTGCCCAGGGCTCCATCTTAACCTCTTCTCCTCTCTATTTACACTCATTCTGTAGAGGACCTCGTTCAGCATCTTAATTTTATATACCATCAACACGGTGATGATTCCACCTATTTGACACCCACACTTAGTAGTTAGTTAGGTATTTTAAACTTACCTGTTCAAAATTCAATTTCTTATCTTCCCCAAACCTACATCAACTGTAGTTTTTCACAATTCAGTAAATGGCAACTCTATACACCTTCTGCTAATGTCCAAAGACTTGGAGTTATATCTTACATCTGATCTATCAGTTATGTCAACTCCACCTTTAAAGCTGAATGAGAATCTGACCGCTTTTCACTATTCTCCCACCCTAGCCCAAATCAACATCATATCCTGCATGGATTATTAAAATAGATTTATATCTGATGTTCTTGATTCTGTCCTGCCCACCTCAAGTGTATTCTCAACATAGCAACTAGAGTGATCCCTTTATTTTATTATTATTTTTTCTTTTTTAAAAAACAAATTTATTTTTTTATTTTTATGCTGACATTGGTCAAACAAAATCCAATAATTTTCAGCTGTACATTTTAACCATAAGGCATATATATATATATATATATATATATATATATATATATATATATTTACACAGTGTGTTAAGCTTCCATAGTTAGATTTCTTTCTGTTACCACATATTCAATCTGCCTTACCGCCCTCCCACTCCCCCTACCTCTGGTAATCACTTGTTTATTGTCCATGTCCATGAGTCTCTGTTTGCCCTGTTCATTTGTTGCTTTTAGGTTTATATCCCACATATAAGTGATATCATATGATTTTCAACTTTTTATGTCTGTCTTATTCTCCTTAGCATGATTATTTCAAGGCCCATCCATGTTGTCACAAATGGCAATATTTCATTTCCTCTTATGGCTGAGTAATATTCCATCCTATATATGTACCACAGCTTCTTTATCCAATCATCTATCATAGTACACTTCGGTTGGCCACCGTGAATAATGTTGCTATGAACATCAGTGTGCAAATATCTTTTTTGGATATGAGTTTTCACGTCCTTGTGGTAAATGCCCAGTAGAGGGATTTCTGGATCATACGGTAGATCAATTCTTATTTATTTGAGGAATCTCCATACTGTTTTCCATAGTGGCCATACCAACTTGCAGTCCCACCAGCAGTATATGAGGGTTCCTGTTTCTCCACATCCTTTCCAACATTCATTATTAATTGTCCTGTTGGTAACAGCTATTGTAACAGGTGTGAGATGGTATCTCATTGTGGTTTTGATTTACATTTCCCTGATATCTAGTGATGTTGAGCATCTTTTAACATATTTGTTGGCCTTCATATGTCATCTAGGGAGAAGTGTCTGTTCAGGTCCTCTGCCTATTCTTTGATTGGATCAGTTTTTTTTTTTTTTTGCTGTTATTGAGCTGTTAAAGTTCTTTGTATGTTTTGGATATTAGTCCCTTATCAAAGGCATTGCTTGGACATATATTTTCCCATTCAGATGGTTGTCTGTAACTTTACCTTGTTGATAGTTTCTTTTGCTGAGCAGAAGCTTGTTAGTTTGATGTAGTTCCATTCATTTATTTTTGCTTTTACTTCCCTTGCCTTTGAGGTCAGATTCATAAAATTCTCTTGAAGACCAAGGTCCCTGAATTTAGTTCCCATGTTTTCTTCTACAAATTTTATTTTTTCAGGTCTTATATTCAGGTCTTTAATCCATTTTGAGTTAATTTTGGTGTATGGTGATAGACAACAGTCTAGTTTCATTCTTTTGCAGGTGGCTTTCCAGTTTCCCCAGCACCATTTATTGAAGAGGCTTTCCTTTCTTCACTGGATGTTTTAGGCTTTTTTTTTGTTGAAAATTGTTTGCCCATATAAATATGGGTTTACTTCTGTACTATCAATTCTATTCTACTAGTCTGTGTTAATATTTTTCTGCCAATACCATGCTGTTTTGATTATTATAGCTTTATTGTATAATTTGAACTCCAGCAGAGTGATGCCTCCAGTCTCTTTCTTTTTTCTCAGATGGCTTTGGCAATTCGAGGTCTTTTGGGATTCCATAAAATTCTGGTGATTTTTTGTTCTATTTCTTTAAAAAACACTGATGGGATTTTGATGGGGATTGCATTAAATCTATAATGCTTCAGGTAATAAGGGCATTTTAACTATGTTGATTCTTCCAATGCAAGTACACAGATATCTTTCCATTTCTTTGTATCGTCTTCAACTTCTTTTAATAGGGTCATATAGTTTTCATTATATAGGTCCTTCACATGTTTTGCTAGATTTATCCCTACCTATTTTATTCTTTTTGCTATAATAGCAAAAGGAATTATTTTTTCTACTTATTTTTCTGACATTTCATTATTAGAGTAGAGGAATGCTATGGATTTTTGAACGTTGATTTTGTATCCAGAAACTTTACTCTATTTGCTTATTGTTTCTAGTAGTGTTCTTGTGGAGTCTTTAGGGTTTTCTGTATAGAGAATCATGTCATCCACAAATTGTGACAGTTTGACTTCTTCGTTTCCTATTTGGATGCCTTTTATATCTTTCTCTTGTTTGATTGCACTTGCTAGGACCTCCAATGCTTTATTTAATAATAGTGGTGATAACGGAAATCCTTTCTTTGTTCCTGATCTTAGAGGGAAGGTTTCTAGTTTTTCACCATTAAGTACAATGTTGTCTGAGTGTTTGTCATATATGGCCTTTATTATATTAAGGTACTTTCTTTCTATACCGATTTTGTTAAGTGTTTTGATCATAAATAGATGCTGTATCTTCTCAAAGGCTTTTTCTGCATCTATTGGTATAATCATATGATTCTTATTTTTTAATTTCCTAATGTGATGTAGCACATTAATCGATTTGCATATATAGAATCATCCCTGTGTCCCTTGGATGAATCACACTTGATTGTGGTGTATAACCTTTTTGATTATTGCTGTTTTCGGTTCTCTAGTATCTTATTTAGGATTTTTGCATCTGTGTTCATGAGAGATATTAGTCTTTAGTTTTCTCTTTTGGTATCAGAGTAATATTGGCCTCATAAAATGAGTTGAGAAGTATTGCCTCCTTTTCAATTTTTTGGAAGGTTTTGAGAATAGGTACTAAATCTTTGAATGTTTGGTAGAATTCACTGGTGAATCCATCTGGTCCAGGCCTTTTACTTTTTGGTAGCTTTTTGATGATTGTTTCAATTTCCATACTGCTGATCAGTCTATTTAGATTTTCAAGTTTTTCTTGATTAAGTCTAGGAAGGTTGTATTTTTCAAAGTATTGATCCATTTCTTCTAGGTTACTAAATTTGGTGTTCTATACTTTTTCATAGTATTCTTGTATGATCCTTTGTATTTCTGCGGTGTCTGTTGTAATTTCCCCTTTCATCCTTGATTTTGTTTATTTCTGTCCTTTCTTTTTTTTTATTTAGTGAATCTAGCCAGCAGTTTGTCAAGATTATTAACCTTCTCAAAGAACCAGCTCTTTGTTGCATTTATTTTTTCCACTTTTTTTGTTTTCAATTTCCTTTATTTCTGCTCTAATTTTGATTATTTCATTATTATGCAGACTTTAGACTTCATTTGTTCTCCCTTTTCTAGCTTTTAAAATGTAGTGTTAGGTTGTTTATTGGGCTCATTCTTGTTTTTGGAGGAAAGCCTGTAATAATATGAACTGTCATCATATGATCGTTTGTGCCATGTCCCGAAAGTTTTGATATGTTATACTATCGTTATCCTTTGTTTCTATGTATCTCTTGATCTCTCTTTTTATTTCTTCTCTGACCCAGTTATTCCTCAGTAGTATGTTGTTTAATCTCCATGTATTTGTGCTTCTTCTCACTTCTTTTTACAGTTGATTTCTAGTTCAAATCATTGTGATCAGAGAATATTGCTGGTATGATTTCAACCTTCTTATATTTGTTGATGCTATGTTTGTGTCCCAGTATGTGGTCAATTCTTGAAAATGTTCCATGTGCACTAGAGATGTATAAGTAGCTGTTTTGGGATGAAAGGCTATGTAAATGCAAATTATGTCTAGTTGGTTTAATGTGTCATTTAAGGATGTTATTTCCTTATTGATTTTCTGTTTGGATGATGTCCATATTTGACAGTGGGGTATTTAGGTCCCCTACTATGATTGTGTTTAGGTCTGTTTCTCCCTTTAGTTCTATTAGTAATTGCTTTACATATTTTGGGGATCCCTGTTGGGAACATAGATATTAATAAGTGTTATGTCTTCTTGGTGTATGATTCCTTTTATCATTATAAAGTATCCCTCAGTATCTTTCTTTAACTTTTTTATTTCGAAGTCTATTTTGTCTGATATTGTACTGCCACTCTTGCTTTTTATGAATGCCATTTCCTTGAAATATCATTTTCTACCCTTTCACTTTGAGTCTATATTTGTCTTTGGAATGAAGATGTGTCTCCTGGAAGCAGCATATGGTCGTGTTTGTTTACTGATGTAATCTGCAATCTATGCCATTTTATTAGTGAGTTCAGTCCATTTACATTTAGAGTGATTATTGAAATATGAAGTATTTTTATAGCCATTTTACCTTTTGCTTTCTGGTAGCTTGGTGTTTCCATTGCTTCCTTGTCCTGGTGTTTCAGTGTTCTTTGGTTGGCTTTTGTGGGTTTTCCCTCTGGTCCTTCTTGAAGTACTGAATCATTGGCATTTTGTTACCATTGTGAATATGTAAAGGATAGTTTTATATTATATATATATGTACACACACACACACACACATACATATTTTCTTCTGTGCATGCCTCATCTCATTCCCATTAACAAATCTGGATCTTGAATCCTCCCCTTTTCAGTCATTGCTATCTCAATTTGTCCCTATGTATACTGAACGTTCATTATTATCTTGCTATAGCAAATCTCTTCTTATTGTTTAAGCTTATAATGGCCTGTTCTTAGTAAGGGTTGCACTCCTCTGCTTCCATTAGCCTGCTCTTCAACTTACTTCTAATTATGTATTTTTTTGTCATTTTGTTTAAGTTGACCTGAACCCTTTCAGTATTTCCTGTAATGCAGGCCTCATAGTGGAGAATTCCCTCAAGTTTTTTTTATGTCTAGAAAGGTCTTTATTTCTTCTTCATATCTGAAGGAGAGATTAGCTTGATACATTATTCTTAGCTCGTAGTTCCTTTTATTTAACAATTTGGATATTTGATTCCACTCCTTTCTGTCTTGTAACTTTTGTGCTGAGAAGTCCAATGATAATCTAATGGGTTTTTCTTTATAGGTTACCATCTTCTTTTCCCTGGTAATTCTGAAAATTCTTTCTTTGTCATTGATTTTTGATGATTTTAATATGATGTGACTTGGCAAAGGCCTTTTTGGGTAAGATAATTGGGTGTTCTGTTGACCTCTTGTATGCCAAGCTCCAGCTCATTCCTTAGAATTGGGAAATTCTTGTCAGCTGTCTGAAATGCTTTTTAATCATTGCTCCTTTTCCTCTCCTTTGAGAACACTCTTTATTCTTATGTTTTCTCTCCTGATTGTAACAACTAGTTCTTGTATTTCTCTTTCATTATTTTGCATTCTTCGGTTTCTCTCCTGTTCCTTCTGATTTATTTCTAGATTTCTGTCTTTGGTATCACTGATCCTTTCCTCCATTTGGTTGGTTCTATTTCCCAATCTTGCTATTTCATTTTTCAACTCTTGTAGCATGTTCTTTATCTCTAGAAGTTCTATTCTGTTCTTTTTGAGGGTTTCAATCTCCTTACTAAAGAACTCATTCTGCTCATCTAGTTGTTTTTTTCAATTCTGAAATTGTTGATATCAATCATTTCAGATCTCATTGAGTTTTTTTCACAAGTACCATCCTGAATTCTCTGTCATTTAAGTCGCATATTTCTATGTCTGTAGTTTATTTTTTGGAGATTTTCCTCTTACTTTCTGAGCTACCTTGTCACCTTGGTTGTTCATGGTGTTTAATGGACTATTTCTGCACCTGGGCGTTAATGGAAGTGTATTCTTTTTTTTTTTTCCAGCAAGAAGATTTATTATATAAAGGTTTCTCTAGTCTGTTGCAAAGAAAGTGTTTTTCTTTTGTTTTCCAGTAGGTGTTGTCTAAGCCTCTTGGATCTCTACTTTATATATAGCCTTAATAATGCATTTTTTTCCTTGTATATATTTAATCACACTCGCTACCCTCTGTCTCGGTCTCTGTCTGTGTTAGCAACAGCTTCAGTAATGTTTGCTCAGATTCTTCTGGGGTTCCGTGGTGTTTGGTCTCAAAAGGTATGCAGGGAGGGGTCCTTTGTGTTGGGGGAGCTGCTGCTCAGTCCAGAGTTTTGCAACCATGACTGGAAAAATCAACCGTTGTTTCTCTGCTGTCCCTACTTCTTTGCTTTCTGCCTTCATGCCTGGATACTGCTGCCTGCCGTGCTGAGTTCTCAGCTATCTCAGGCAGGGCTATTCAGGGGACTCACCACACCTTCTCCCCTCCCCCACTCCTACAGCTAACTCTGGCTGTGAGAGGCAGCTTCTTTGTTTTTCCCAGTCCAGTGCCCAAGACCCAGGGTTTTGACTTGTGGTAGCTCTTATGCACAGATCCCATGCTCAGATGTGCTGGTGTGCAGTTTGGGGTGTTTTTTTTTTGTTGAATTTCAGATCTTCATCTTACTGTTTCAAGGGAAAAGATTTGGGGATGTCTCTCACTCCACCAAGTTTCTGACATCAATCACAGTGATCCTTTTAAAATGTGAGATAGATAACACACTTTTTCTCTAAATCTTCCAACAGTTTACCACCTCCCTCAGAGTTAAAACCAATATCCTGACCATGAACTTTGAATCCCTACTTAATCTGGTCCTGTTTCCTTTCTGACCTCATCTTCCTATTGCTCTTCCCCTCACTCTATCTCCTACAGTGAGAAAGGTCTTCTTCTCGTTCATCGACCACACCAGACACTGTCCCACCTTAGGGCCTTTGAACTTGATGTTCCTTCTGCTTTCAATACTTTTCTACCAGATATCCACATGATGCACTTCGTCGGCCCCTTCAAATGTCATCTTCTTAATCTCAAGGAGGTAACCCTTTCTCAGAATTGGAAACTCCACTCCCACTTTCATCGTAACCACTCTTTATCTCCCTCCATTATATTTAATATAGTATATATTATAGTCTCATATAGTATATACTTTATCTACTTTATTTATTATCGTTCTCCATCTTCACTAAAATGTGCGCTCCATGAAGTCAGAGATTAACTGACATTCCTCAGAGCTTATAACAATGTTTGGCACATAGCTGGTGTCCAAGAAATTATTGTTGAAAAGATAAATGAAAAAAATGTAGAAGATCAGTTCTTGATTGATGATATCTGATCTTTACCCAATGAACTAGCTCAAATTTAGGATCTTATTCTATTTTGGATCAAAGCAATTATCAAAGCAGATAAAGACATGGGTGCTTAAGTGCAACAGTCTCCATGTATAAGCTGTGTGGCTTTGGGCAAGCTACTTTACTTTCCTGAGCCTCAGTTTCCTAATGGGACATGTGAGACTCAAATGATAAAGTCACTGAAGTGATTGGCTTATCTGGAAAGAGGGTCAAAAATAGCTATCTAAAATAGTTAAACTCATAGAAGCAGAGAACAGAATGAGGTTGGCAGGGGCAAGGGAGAGGGAGAAATCGGGAAGTTCCTAATTAATTGGTATAAAGTTTTATTAAAGCAAGATAACCATATTATAGAGATCTGCTGTACAATATTATGCCCATAGTTAACAATATTGTATTGTATACTTTCAAATCTGTTAAGAAGATAGATCTCAATAAAATACAATTAAAAAGAACTAAGAAAACCAAACTGAACAGCCCTATATCTGTAAAATAATTTATTCATCAATTAAAACTTTCCTACAAAGAAGAAATGTGTGCTTTGCAAATGTGAAGAAACAAAATAGTCAAGGAGGCTCAAAACCATTAGGGCCATGGTCTCTAACTTAGATCACCAGGTTGAATAAATATCAGCCCTAACTGGATCTACATATCAAAAGCTAAGTTCTTAGAGCTCATATGTGAATTATTAAACAATGCAGGAACTTTAGCCATGATCTGAATTCAAAACTTAACTTTATCATTATATGACCTTGACTGAGTTATTATTTATCCCCCCTTGAGACTTCATTGCCTCATCCATAAAATGAGGATAAAAATAGCACCCTGCTTATAAGATTACTGTGAAGAGTAAATGAGAAAGTATGCTTAGCTCAGTGATTGGCACATATTACTATTATCATTGTCTTTATTTTAAAACCATCATTAAAGTACATATGCATTTGTTCTGGGTTTAAGGAAACTGAGTGCCTAATAAAGATTAGATGCTGCATCAGAGGGCAGGCAATTGGTGAGAATAATATGGTCAACATTTTGATTTGTGCTTATGAAGCAGCTGAAAAATAGATTAAATTTTCAACATTTCAGGAATAGAGATAAGACAAAGAAAGTACAGAAGAAGGATTTCTGTAGAGTATTTTCAGTCAAACTGAAATATATCTGACATCAAGTATATGTTGAGAGTAGAAAAGGGAGAAGTAAAATTCACATTCAGTGGGAATTCTTAGTGGTCCAGTTTCCTTGATGTGTTAATATCTAACTTGTATACAAGTATGAAAATTGATATAAAATTGCTCTGAAACTGCCCTTATGATTCCCAAATAACCAGATGTTCTAATCAATACAATGAGAAAGTCACTTAGAACTCTTTGCTTCGTTACACATAGTCAAAACATCTACTTGATTTAATTTTTCACTTCTCAGCTAGTTCCTTGGGTGACAGGCAGACAAAGCCTAAACTTGCATTTTTCCTTTCATTTTTTTAAAAATATAATGCCTTGCTTTTGGAAATGGAATAATCTGAGCCTGAATAGGCCACAATCAATTTGTCATTGAGGCACAAAGAACACAGAAAACTAGAGACATTTTGAATGAAACCAAGAATCCCAGCCTTCAGCTTTGAGAATAGTTCTTGACGGAGAGCCAGCTCATTCTAATTTGCAAATAATCACATTCTTTTTTATTAATAAATGTACCTTGTATATGAAAAGTTTTTTGTCTTTTTCCCCAAAGGAGTCTTTATATCCATTATTTCATTTGCTCCTCAAAACAACTCCTTGAGATGAATAAAGTAAGTAAAACTCTCCTCCCACTTTACAGATAAGGAAAATGAGGCAGAGAACTGGTTAGTGAATTCCAGAAGGTCCCACAGATTTCTAGTGATGATATTTAGATTAGCACCCAAATTCCTAACTGCTGATTCAAAACTTCCACTAAACCACAGCGCCTCCTTATGACATGACTGCTTTACATATTTTCCTGAACCTGTCTATCTTGGGGACCTCATGGAAAGAAAATGTCCTTCTGACAAAATTATATAAAATTATTTAAATCTTTAAAAAGCCTTAAATTAAAACTTATTTTTCTTCCTAGCCCCTACTACCTTCCTTTCCCTTCCCTACTGACATTCTCTCAGAAACTTATAATGCAAACTACAAAATTTAATAAATAATTTGCTTTAGGCATTATGGGCCTTCTCTCAAATGTCTCTAATTTGGTTCTTCCCATTTACAATATAATTTCTTAAAGGTGACATTGCATCCTGAATAGAAGCTGGGAACAGAAAAAGGATATTAGTGGAAAAACTGGTGGAATCTGAATAAAGGCTGAAGTTTAGTTACATGTAATGTACCAATGTTGATCTCTTAATTTTGAAAAATGTGCTATAGTTGTATATGATGTTAACATTAGGGGAAACTGAGTGAACAGTATATGGAAACTTTATGTATTGTCTGCAATATTTCTGTAAATATAAAATTATTCCAAAATAAAAAGTATAATAAAATATAATTGCAAGGTACAGTGACTTTGAAATTCACCTGTAGTACATCTCACCAGGAACTATATTTTTAAAAGTGTATTTTTAAAACCATTATCAGTAGCATATTTTTACTTTTCCCTCTACTTTTCCCCTTTCCTTTTTGGTAATTCCCATGTTCGTGGACTGTGGTAGGGGGAGGTGAATCCAGAATAAATAGTACCCCCAAATAATTTTTAACCTCTCTTTCTCCTTTGAAACACCTATAATAGATGCCAGGAAATGCTTCTAGGAGCTGTAAGCGCATGACATCAGTCTAAAGAATAAGCTTTGCATTGACATTAAATTGACATTAAATTAAAGGAGTAGAAAGATAAACAGTGACTATCCTGTACCCTCCCCCTCCACACACACACACACCAATAAGCTGCCTGAACTTTTCCCTAGATCAAAGTTCATAAGCCATGTGGTGGAACTGTAAGGAAAGAAAATTCTTAAACAAATACCATCTTCGAACAATTTTGTAAACCATATAAACCACCGTACTTCTTATTATAAACACACTTCATACTCAGAATCTCTAGTAAAATTCTTCATTTCCAGTATTTTACCTCTAAACGGTACTTGTCAGTATTATGAGGTACTAAATTGTGACAGAGAAAGGGAAATATATTAAGAAATCTAGGTTGGATGTGTGTCAGCAGTAATGATGGTGTAACTTAAGCAGAATCAATGTTCTTTGGTAAGTAGGGAGATAATTAAGACATGACTAGAGGACATTAATGGTAATGCTGAGCCAGGAATCACATTCTTTCTTAAACTTTCTCCATTCCACCTATCTATCTTCTGAGCAAAACTATCAGGTGAAAGACGAGAAGAAAATAAGCTAAATGATATACAGTCAACCCTTAAACAATATGTTTTTGAACTGTACTGGTCCACTTACACACAGATATTTTTCAACAAATAAATATCTGTAATGTTTTCAATCCATAGTTGGAAATCCACAGATGCAGAAGGACAAATGTATGCACTAGTCTACATCTTTTTACATAAGGGACTGAGCATCCTTAGATTTGGGTATCAATAGGGGGTCCTGGGACTATATCCCGCAGATTCGAAGGGACATCCTAAGTTTCTAAAATTATATATGAATTTTCGACTGTGCATGGGTCTGCACACCTGACTCCCTCATTGTTCAACAGTCAACTGTACTGTCTTTTTCCTATTAAGAGTATGCTCTTATAAAACAAGCCATTTGGGATGCTCTTTCACTACCTGGACTCAGCTGCAGATAACCATCACCATTCTCTTTTCCCCCTTAGACCACTCATTTAGACCAATAAATGGGACATGTGGATTTGATTAGGTAAAAAAGCTTTTGAGTTTGTATCTGGATAATTTTTGATAGATTAACCAATGTGTGTTTTCACTCTAGTTGTTTCCTAGGAGTTTCCTACTGTTATTCCATTACTCTTCTTTCATTAAGACTGATTTGCTCAGAATCAGCATCCATTGCCTCAGAGTTCAGACATCACAGCATAAATAATAGTAAAAAGAAAAATCAATTTGTTGGCTTTGAAAGCTCACATAGAAACAAACCAAATGCCCATCAATGTAATCTTGGATGAATAAGCAGTCATATCTTCACATGATGAAATATTGTACAGTCATCAAAATAAATGATATACAGTTATACATGATGATGTTGAAGAAGTTAGCAATATGATAGTAGGAAAAACAATGAAGTATAAAAAGATTTTCATAAGGCATGATACCCCTTTAATAGAAATAAAAACAATGATTTTAAAAACTAAAAAAATACATTTTGTAAAACACATAGATGCAATAAAATTATATCAAAAAAGCAAGAGATGATATCTCGTTGTGGTTTTAATTTGCATTTTTCTGATGATTTGCAACCTTAAGCATCTTTTCACATGTCTGTTAGACATCTGTATTAAAGAAGTATAAATTAGTAGTTGATAGTCGGGCATGGAGAACATGGCAGAGGGAATGCAGTTAGCACCAATATGAGGGGTAAGTAGAGGGCCAGGGGAGGGAGGGAGCAATTGGGGGGATCGTTTTATGAACATTATAGATGTCTAACCAATGTACTGTATACTTGAAACTAATTTAAATAAATAAATTTGTTGAAAAAAAAAACAAGAGAATGGTGAGCACAGGGATTCAGGATAATGGTTACATCATGTAGGGGTGGGAGGGAAGGCAGAGAGATACAATGAGAGTGTGGAAAACATTGTAGGATGTAAGATATTTTAAGGTTCTAACTTTCTAGCTTTTGATTTGAGTGGGGGTGTTTTGGGTGTCTATTACAATAGTTAAAAATAAGTAACTAGTTAAATCAAAAAGGGCCATGCATGGACTAATGATAAGGGTGTCTCTTGAAACAAAGATTATGATGAATCCACTTCTGTGAACCTAAAGATCCATTTAAAGATATCAAATAGAAATAAGTAAACTCATAGCAGAGATAACCATTTGAGATCAGCAGTTTTGAGTTTCTTTATCCCTTAGCCTGAGACTCTGGGCATAAACAATATATATGCGGATGTGAGGAAAAGAGTCATCTGCACCTCTTACAATAATATGATGATCTTCCAAATGAAAAAGTTAAAAAGGCAGCTGGGAAGCTAGTAGTGAGAGCATAATGAGCTCTGAGGGCAGGTCCTGTTTCTGACACTACACTGGGAGGAGTCTTGGGGCAGAAAGAATCATAGACTTCCCAGCTAGCTTAGGGAACCCAAGAGGAGACTGATCCTGTGTGCCCGAAAAGGGCACAGGAGTAGTTAACCACAGCTCAGATAATGTGAGATTGAAAGAAATATCTACAGATGGGCCTGAGGTAGCCCCACTGAATTTCTTGTAGCTCCAAAGAAACAAGGGGGAAAATACTGTGTCCATGTGCCAGAGGGACATAGATGTGGTTGAGAGTGAACTGGACCTGGAGAAGCCTCGTGGTAAAGGAGACAGGATAATGCAACAATGGACTGCTTGAACTCACAGTCAAGGACCAGACAGGATGTTGCACATGCAAAGCACACACCAGCATCCACCTTACTCTAGTACCTCCCAAACTCATTCTGGAAAAGCTCTGAAAGTTCCTCAGAACTTAGCTACAACTCAGGAGAAAGGGGAGGGACCTGAAATGACTGAAAGGACCAGTAGTAACT
The DNA here is from genome assembly GCF_014176215.1 of Rousettus aegyptiacus. Lineage (NCBI taxonomy): Eukaryota > Metazoa > Chordata > Mammalia > Chiroptera > Pteropodidae > Rousettus > Rousettus aegyptiacus. The sequence continues at coordinate 66,460,936 of NW_023416312.1, read as the reverse complement.
GAGACTAAAAATCTACTACTGGCCTGAAGAAAGACTTGATATAGAAATATGTGGAAGTTTTTTTAAAATTACATTTTTTATACAACTGAACTTGTGGCCTGAGATATAAAACTCCTGGATGTATAATTTATCTAGTCAACCCCTAATGCTATCCGGGAATATGAGATATGGAGGTAGAACATACAGATTAGCCTGATCTTTGTGCCATAATTGGACATGTGACTTTTAGCAAATCTTTGGTCTTCAGTGTCTTTTATATAAAATAAGGTTGGTGGATAAAATACAAGTCAAGCTCTGACTTTGTCAGTAACTAATTGTGTGACCCTGGACATGTTTCTTTCTTTCTCTGGGTCTCTGGTTCCTCATCTGTAATACAAGGGAATGAGATGAAATCTGTAATTTTCTTTTACCTGCAACAATCTGTAATGTAACTTTAATATGGACTTCTTTGGACTTCAAATGCACTAGATGCAGCTAATATACTCTGTTTTCACTAAAGTTTACAGCCAAATTGGGAGTGTAGAGGGTCATTTATCCAAATGTACAGCCTGCCAGTCAGATGCCCAGAAACGGCTGAGATGATTTTTGGTTCCCTGCCTGTGAAAAATTATGAAGATGGGAAGAATGAAACGTGTTGAACAGAGATCTTGTGAGCAAGGAATCTGGGGATATGGGAGCCGGAGAAATTCCCTATCAGGGAGTGTGGAGAAAAGGAAAACAGAGGCAGTGGTGCATATCAACACATGTGTAGATGCATTGTCTGCAGTCTTGAACATGTGGAGACACAGAATGTGTAGGATAGTGAGGAGTTAAGAGCACAGGTCTTAGATTCAGACAGAAATGGGTTTGAGTCCTGGCTGTAAGCCTTACTAGCTCTGTGACATTTTTGATTTGTAAAAGATGAGATGACAATAATAGTACCCACCTCATAGAGTTGTTATGAAGCCTAAATAAAAGAATACATGTAAAAGTACTTGGCATCATACCCAACACACAGTGGTACCTAATAAATGGTAGGTAGTATTCTAATTATTAATAATCACAATTCAACGGAATCCCAAAGATAGAAAGAACACCTGAGATCACTTAACTCAGTCCCTTGATTGTATAGATGAAGATACCAAGACCCAGAGAGGTAAAGGGACTTATCTTAGAGCACACAGCTAGCTAATGACAACACTAGGACTAGGAACTAGTCTCCTGAAGTGGATTCACCACATGCCACATACATACTTTGGCAGGATTATGAGGGTCATTTTGACTCTTTGTGGCCTATTACCGCTCCTTTACCCATTCTAGTCTGAGGGAAGTTCCAGTCCGAGAACAAAGGCCTATGTGATTCCAGCTGCTCTATCCTTCGGGAAGATCATGACATACAAGAGTGGCAAGTTTCCTTAGCTGCCAGAGCTACCTTCTTCCAGGAATACTTCCTACACACTCACTTTGGGTCAGCCCTTGTAAAAATGTCAGTGATCATGGCTTTGGGGCTGCCATTAAGAGTGAAACTGATGTTTTTCTCATAAAGGTCACATAGTGCTTTTTTTCAATAAATACACCATTTTGTATGTACTTAGGTAAATATCCAAAATAGTTAATTTCTGATTCAGCATAGGTAGTAACACATTAGAAAACATGCCTGAAGGCCCACTGGCACGGGGTAATGAAGGCCTTCTGCTGTGCCAGCCATTAACACTTTAGTTGTGGATTATGAGGAGAACCCAAGGGTCAAGGGGAGGAGCAGGAGCAGGAGCACTTAAGGCTATAGGAGACACTTGGGGAAGATGAGGACAACAATTTTCCCAGCAACAAGGAAGCATTTCAATGCTTTAATAAAAGCACAACTGCACCATAACATCCTATTAAATGTCAGTCTGTTGCATTCAGGTTGGGCTTTAGGCCTGGGGCTGACAAAGGGGACCAGCCGGAGCTTGACCTGACACTCTAGAATCTCACATGTTAGACAACTGTGCCCATGCCAGGATTCTAAGACAGCTAGGCAGAAGTGTAGAACCTGCTGACAAATGAACACTTTACAGCAATGCCTTGTTCCCAAGGTTGAGAAGTCTTCCTGCTGCCACTCCTTAGGCTGTCAAGGGCTTCCACTGGCAAGCACCTCAAGAGCCTTTAGATATTGTACTTAGTACTTTTAGACAAGGAGTCATTTTTGCAATGGATAGATCCTGTATTGTTTTGAATAAGAATTGAAAGGAAAGGCTCTGGTCTGTGGGAGACACAAATATCTTTTTTAACTCCCGTATTTTCCATATAGTCAATCTCCTTCTCCTTGTCTTATATAGTAAGGTGTTCCAAAAAAATGCAAAAGCACTGGATCTCAACAATGACTCTCCAAAGGCATACTTAGCGTATGTTGTTTTGAAAAAAAGCCAAACTCGTAAAATGGGCTGCCTGAAGATGATAATTAAATTAAATTAAATTAATCCCAAGAACTTCCATTATGGGATTGGCTGATTACATAAGTAGCTAAGACCCACTAACTACCATTTTTCCTGTTGGACTCAAAAATGACATCTTTGTATATATGAATAAATAGTAAGAGCAGCACAGCTCTGTCCACAGAAGGAACTCTTCTTTATATGTAGTGTAAATTGAGAAACAGGACAGAGTTCCCACATGTGCTCTGGACTGATGGCCTCCCCACTGAATGCTCCTTGCTGTGCTGTGCCACAATTAATCAAGCTTTCTAGGTTTTAGTTAATTTCAGGACCCCAATAAATTTGTTTGTACTGGCATTAGTCCAGCCTTGATAATTTCACAGCCATGTGCTTGGAAGCCACTGTGAGTTTGCAAAGAACTTAGCAGGCAGGGAGCTGGGGGAAAAAGTATAAAAGAAACTCTTGTTTGGCTTAAGTTCCATTAATAGTGGGAAAAGCTGAACTCCTAAGTGACAGCAAAACATGGTTGAGCACATGGACTTTGTAGCTGGGAGTGGGTTTCTCTGTGTTCTTTATACCCTTCCCCCCACCCTTGGTGCATTTGAAAACAATAAAATTAAGTAAACTCAAACTTTAGTTTGACATTTCTCTTTGTCCAATTGTTCTCTTGTCTCTGATTTCACAAGAGTCCCTTGAGGAATAAGCACTGGAGCCTACAATCTAGTAAAAGGTTCATTTGGGCTTAAGCTTTTTACTTTTAAAGATACTGTTCTAGAAGATTTTTTCGATTACAGGCAGATTATCTGACTGAGAGGTTACCAGGAAAATTCAAAGACAGTGAGAGGAGGGGTTTCAAATGAGAAAATACATTTGAGATTGTCTGTGTATATTAGCTGCTATGAAGAAGAACCTCAACTACCAAGTGCTGCAAGCTTTTGTAGGCTCAGGAATGTCTCTGTCATTAAGGTTCTTAAATGTTCTGTGGCCAGAGAAACTCAGGTTGGAAGGGGCCAGTAGGCTAAGTGAGTGGGCACCTAGAATATGATTTTACAATCAAAGATTTCTAGAGCTTGAAGTAACCTAAGAGATCATGGAGTTTGACTCTTTATTTTACGGATGGGGAAACTGAGACCCATAGTGAGCAGGAGGTAGGAATATGACCAATTTAGGCAGAAACAGGACTAAGGCCAAGAGTCCTAATTCTCAGTTAAAGGATCTGTCCATGTTCTGATGCTGCTTGTTTTATGGCTAGAACACCACATTTTCTTTAATATGAAAAGAGAGGGGTGAAGACTTGGATACTTGGTCATAGGGCCAATGTAAGAGTAGCTGTTTATATTTTTAGATTTCCTTGGCAAAACTCCCTGGATATGCAGATTCTCTCTGCTATGTTTTAAAATCTTCCAAACACAGAGAAAACTGGAGATGAGTGTTTGACTGTGTCTACATGATGCCTAAACAGACAGTTGATTCAGTCAAAAAATATTATTCATATTGATGGTTTGGCAGCACAACCAGTTGGCGGACTGAATTTTTCACTTTTTAACTCCTTGAGAGGCAGTATGGGGTAGAAGTAAAAGCCCCAGACTGGCTGTCAGAAAACCTGCTTCTAGACCCAGTTGAACCACTAACACCCCTCTTCCTGGGCCTCAGTTTCTCCCTCTGTAAGTTAATCAGATTTGAACTAAGTTGTCCCTAAGGTGCCTTAAAATTTTCACCTTTTGGGTGAAAATGCACATTATACACACTCAATTATTTTCTATTATGAAATAGGAAAGGATGATGACCCTGCTTGTAGTCTTTGCCATCTGGATATAAGTTCTGCAGCCTCCCATTTCCAGTGTTAGAAGAAATTTCTGGATGTAATTCACAGCCTATTTCCATTTCACTCCCAAATTGGCTTCTAAATAGCTCACTACTCTCCCTGGTCCTTTCCCCTAGTCACCTTCTCATAAAGAGAAAAAGAGTTCAATATTCAGTTGAGAGGAAGGGCTCAGCAGTACTGTCAGGGGGCCTGTACTTTGTCATCTGACTTCATCAAGCTAGTGCCAACCCTTCATCACTCCACACCTCTCTTCCAGATTACCCAAAGGCTGGATAATTGGCCTGTGGGATTTTTAAAAAGAGGTAGGGGACAAGGAAATAGTGTCGACTTAATGATGGGTTCCATGTCAGGTGTTGAATCTGTCTCTTTCTGGTTGATTTCTAACTCTTAGCCTGTGAATAAGATCTCCTGACTCATACCCCTGACCATCTCATTTACTTGCCGAAGGTTTTTTTTTTGAATGGATTCAAGCTAGTGGTGTTCTGGAACCGGCTCTAACAAGATTGCGAGAGGCAATTGTGCATAGCTTTTACCAACTTGACATTAAGTGACAACACATTGGTGGTTTGAAACCAGACATGTTGGGGATATTTACATAACAGAAATTGGAAATTACTACAAACAGGATGATTTTTCTCCCTAGAGAGCTAGTTGTTAAATAGTTATCACTGTGCACCATGCTTCAAATTCAAATGCCTTTAGAATCTAGAAAGGTAATATGAAAAAGTAAAATAGGCCTGAGGGTAACAATAAGGACACAGTAGGGAATGGCGGGGACTGTGGCAATTGGCAATTACATCTGCTATGTAAAAGCCACAACTACTACTGAGTTCTAGCCTATGTTACCATGCAGAGATGTCAGCCCAGTATTTCCCGCAAGTCTAATTTTTCAAGAGGAACTAGAAATCAAGAGTTTTGTGTAAAATATCCTAATTATGAAAACTAAAGATTGTTCAGGATCAATTCCAAGTTAAAAAAAGAATCCCTGTTCAGTTTGGAAAAAACATGTGGGCAGGCTCTCCTTAGCCTATGCGTCAGCAGTTTTCCATCTTGCTTTCTGGATCCTCTGTTTTCTGCTTTGTTCCTTGGGTTAGAGCTCTGATGTTGTGTTGCCAGTGTCATTTTCTAATCATAAACAAACTTGCCTTCTTTGAAAACTGAAAGAACAGATAATTTAGATCTGAGATTATCCAGGCGGCTTTTTATGATTCTACTTTCCTGTGTCTTGTTTCTTATCCATGTGTCACGAAGTTGAAGAAGAGAAACCTCGGCTCATATCTGCATCTAACATTTTATGATGTTCTCCCAGCACTAGGACAACACCCAGTGCTTATGCACCTTGGTGTGAGGAGATTTTGGCATCAGTCTCTTAACCATTCCACTTGAAGGCATGTTGGCACTCTACTGTGTAACTCACTCCCTGCTTAGAACCTCGGGTGGAAAATCGAGCTAATTATTGGTTTTCTCTTCCTGATTTTACCCCCACTTTCTTCTAAAGGCAGGCAAACTGAACCTTGAGAAGACAACACTTTGCTGAATGTAGAATAGCTCTTATGTTTGGACTAAGAGGATGTGGGCTGGGAGAGCGAAGTGAGGATGGACAACTAATGAGCACCTACTGTTTGTCAGGCATTTTGCCAGGCACTCCATGTAAATCATGCCATTGAATCTCCACAGCAACATTATTATCATTCCCCTTTATACATAAGGAAAGAGGCTGGGGAAGTTAAATGATGTGGTGGAATTCAAATTCAGGTATGCTTGATTCTAAAGCCTTGGCTCTTTTGAGTGCATCATGCTACCTCCCTAAAGAGAGCAAAATGTGGTTAAGACAATGAAATAGACACTTCACTGTGCTCTGCTGAAAAATAATAATGGAGAACTTTGCTACCTAGCTTTGTAATAAAGCAGATACTCTGGGAAGATCACTGTGGTTCTAGGGAACTATGGGTAGAGCGGGATCCTATACTAAGCTACCTAAACAAATGCTCTATAGCAATAGAGCTTCCAGGGAGGCAGTTTCTATTCCACCATATTGCATTTTTCTGTGCATGATATAACACTTGAACATATTAAATCTCTAGTTGGTTTTTATGACATCCCTGGTTAACAATTTATATAAGTCATATACACCTTTGTAAGGCCACTCAAAATTGTAGTTGAAATATGTGAAACAGATATTCAGGAAGAAAAGAGTGTATTTCATGCTCTGCTCATTTGATTTATTCATGGTAATTATGGGCACACTACAATTTTCGATCAAGGAATGCACATCCTTTTATCTTTTGGATATTTACTACCATCCTGCATGTTATGATGAGTTTAACTTGATTTTTAAAATAAATATGTTCCTGAAATATTTTATAAACTAAATCTTGCTTTTTTAATGGCAAGATTTTTTACGATAAATCTGGAGATGTGCTCCTTTCTGAAGAGAATCACTTAAAACACACCCACAAATGTCTTAAAATCACCTAAAAGGAAAATCATTTCTATAAAAATACTACTCAGATATAACACAAAACACAAATAAAAAATACCTCAGGCTATTTTTATTTGATACAGTAGCTGAAAGGCATACATGGAAAATAACAGCTTAACTAAAAAGAATACATTGAACCAAAAGATAATTGCCTCTATTAACTGTTTCCAAGATTCTCTAGGGCTACTCTGTTTACTTCCCTGGTTTTCATAAAGTGATAAGAAACAAGATTGTTTTCACTGGTGGTATCAGTCAGGATAAGCTAGATTGTGCTGCAAAAATAAACAACACCCAAATCTCAGAAGCTTAACATTCAAAATTTCATTTATCACTCACTTTAAATATCTAAAATGAAGGCTGGGGTCTTTGCTCATTTCATTTCAATACACATATTCATGATTCCTGTGGTAATGGGAAGGGAATGGGAAAATCATGCACTGGCACTTAAGTTTTCCACCCAGAAGTGACACATCACTTTTGCTAAGTTTTTACCAGCCTCCCCCCCCCAAAAAAAATTCAACCATGCAACTAAAAAAAGGAAAGCTGGAAATATTAAATGAACCACACTAATGACAATCAATTCTGCATTCTAGCACTTTTTAGAAATGACTAACAAGAAGAAAATATAATAAAGAGACAAAAATTAAGTAACAAGAATCATACAAGCAACAAAAGGACTCAAAGTATAGTCCTGAAAGATCTGTAGAATGAACTGTCAACCCTTAAATACTAAATCTAGTATCTGATTAATACAAACTCTAGGTTTGTCTGATTTTCTGTATAAAGAAGTAAACATACACCATAATATAGTCCTCATCAATATTTATGTGCCCTGCCATTTTTTTTTTGGAAAGTTAATCAAATAACCCAAGTTTTCCAGGTTCAAATGGGACAAGAAGCACTGAAAAGGTTAAAATTTGTATCCTTAGAACATTGTTCAGTATTAATTATTTTGTAACACCTCCACTTTCACATTTATTTCTGCCATTTATAACAACAGAGATGGGCCTCGAGGGCATTATGCTAAACAAAATAATTCAGATAGAGAAAGACAAATACTGAATGATCTCACTTATATGTAGAATCTAAAAAAACACCTCGCAGAAACATAATATAAAGGTGGTTGCCAGGCACTGGGGGTTGGAGAATGGGGGAAACTGGGAGATGTTGGTCAAAGAGTATAAACTTCCAGTTATAAGGTGAATTAGTTCTGGGGATTAAATATACAGTATGGTGACTATAATAAACACTACTGTATTATAGACTTGAAAGTTAAGAGAGTAGATCTTCAATGTTCTCAAAACGACAAAAAAAATGTAATTATGTGAGGTGATGGACGTGTTAATTAACCTTATTGTGCTAATCGTTTTGCAATATATGCATATATAAAATGATTTTCTATACTTTAAACTTGCACAATGTTATACTCAAATTATATTTTAATAAAGCAGAAAAAAGAAATACAATGAATATGATTTTTACAACATGCAGTATACAAGATCAGCACACAACAATCAATTGTATTAATATATACTAGCAACGCACATTGGAAATTAAAATTTCAAGCACCATGATATTTATAATTGCTCCAAAGAAAATGAAATAGGTAGGTATGAATCTAAGAAAACCTACGCAGGATTTATATGCTAAAATCTACAAAACATTGATGTATAAAATCAAAGAACACATAAATAAATGGAGAGACACACTGTGTTCATGGACTGGAGGACTCAATACATTAAAGTTGTCGATTCTTCCAAAACCGAACTACAGGTTTAGTGTAATTCCTATTCAAACCTGAGAAAAGATTTTTGCTAGACATAGATAAGCTTATTCTAAAATTTATAGAGAAAAGTACAGGACCCAAAACAGCTAAAAAAATCTTGAAAAATACAAAAAATGAGAGTAACCACTCTACTTGATATTAAGCCTTACTATATGTCTACAATAATAAAGCTGGGTGTTGTTGACGGAGGGATAGACACATAGATGAATGGAACAAAATAGAGAAACAAGAAATAGACCCATACAATTCCCAACTGATGTTTGACCAAGGTGTAAAAGCAGTTCAATGGAAGAAAGATAGTTTTTTTTAAAAAAAAAATAATGCTGGAGCAATTGGACATTCATAGGCACACACACACAAAAGTGAACATCGATCTAAATATCACATCTTATATAAAAATTAACTCAAAAAGGATCATCAATTTAAACGTAAAGCTTAGAACTATAACATTTTAAGAAAGAGGAGAAATGTTTGGGATACAGGACTAGGAAAAGAGTTCTTAATATCAAAATACAGTCCATAAAAGGAAAAATTGATAAATTAGATCTCATAAAAATTAAGTTTTGTTCTACAAAAGTCTATGGGAAAAGTATGAAAAGACAAAGTACAGTACGGGAGAAAATATTTGCAAATCATACATGCATGCAACAAAGGACTAGTATCTAGAACATATAAAGAACTCACAAAATTCATCTGTAAGAAAAAAATCCAATTTGAAAATGTACAAAATACATGAAGAGACATTTCACTGAAAAGAATATATAGACTTCAAATAAACATAAGAAAAGATGGTAGATAGCATTGCATATTAGGGAAATGCACATTAAAACCACAATAAGATCCCAGTTTACATCTAAAAGAATAGCTATAATTAAAAAAATGACAACAAATGCTGACAAAGATGCAGAGAAACTGGATGTCTCATTCACTGCTGGTAGTACTATAAATAGCATAATTGCTCTGAAAAAAACACATGGCAGTCCTTACAAAACTAAACATACACTTACTATACAATTTGGGAATTGTACTGCTGGGTATTTATCTCAAAGGAATGAAAATTTATATTCATTCAAAATCTGTAGACAAATATTCATAGCAACTTTATTATAACTGCCAAGATCTGGAATCAAATCAGAGGTCCTGCAATAGATGAATGATTAAAGAAACTGTGATACATTTATGCCATAGAATACTACTCAGCAATAAAAGCAACAAACTTTTGATGCCTGGAACAACTTGAATAGATATCCAGAGAATTATGTTCAATGAAAAAAAAAGCTAATATCGAAAGTGTGATATTTTTAAATAACAAAATTATAGAGATGGAAAACAGTTTCGTGGTTGCCAGGGAGTTAGAAGAGAGGGAGAGAAGATGGGTGCGATTATAAAAAATTAACACTGGGAATCCTTGTGGTGCTGGTACTGTTCAGTATCATGACTATGATGGTGGTCACATTAACCTATAAATGTTATAAAATTTTATAGAGTGATACACACAGGCAAATGGGTGCACGTAAAACTGGTGAAATGGGAATAAAGTGTATGGATTGTATCAATGCCAGTTTCCTGTTTGTGATGTTTTACTATAGTTATGCATGATGTTACCATTTGGGAACCCTCTGAATTATTTCTTGCAATTGCATGGAAATCCACTATGATCTTGAAATAAAAGGCTTATTTATTTATTTGTTTATTTGTTTCTTTCTTTATTTATTTTAAAAATGAGTATGTGATGATCTATGCTCTAATCTTCATTTAATAAAGAGAGAAAAATAAGGCATGGAGATAATCATCAGTTTAATTTGAATAAGACTTAGAAGGAAGTCTAGGTTAGGAATCACCTAAATTGGAGTTTCCAATTCGGAAATTAAGACTGGAACTAATACGAGGACCACTAGCACTTATACTAATGAAGAACCTTTCTGAGAATTTCAACAGCCCCCTTACACAGTTGCCAAGTGTATAAGAGATCCTGAGCAAAAACCGTCCAGTTGAAAAGAACCATTTGATCATAATAAATTGTTTTAAGCTCTTAAGCCACTAATTTTTGGGATAGTTCATTATGCTGTAATCAGAATACTACATTAAGCAAGGAGAGTGAATAGTTGTAGCCAAGTGGATGAGTTTTGAAATCTCCGTGAATCTACTGATTTTAAATGCTAGGATCTATGTTTGTTCCACGTTTTTTCCCTGAAATCCATTTCCTGAATTCTCTTTAAGCATGTTGGGAGTGATAATGGGGATTGGAGGATGCAAATAAATAGGAAATTGAACAACCAGTCCCTATCCTTGAAGAACTCAGAATCTAGTGATACAAAACATCCATGCATTAAACAGTTATAAGGCAAAAAAATCAGCAAGTTCAAACTACTATACTACAGCACAAATTGAATGCATGTGGCATTGTATGGCTACCCAAGCAGCAGAAGGAAGCTAGACATTTTGGGCCCTGAAGGCAACAGTTTAGAAACAGCCCCCCTTCCTTTGTTAACAGTGAAATAAACATCTCCAGCAATGCAGGGGCTAGTTGGATGATATTAACACTTCTGAAGAAAGAAAAAAGGAGGTAACTTCCAGGGACAATTATTCTCGTTTTAATTTTCCTTTGTTTTCTGTTCCTGATATGTGCATTTTTGACAAGTCCCAATTTCCTTGAGTTTTCTCATCAACAGATTGGAGATAACAATCAGAGTAGTGGGCTGAAAATCAGGGGATCTGAATTGGAATTCAAATCTATAATTTACTAGTTGCTGTGTGACCTTGGATACATCACCTCCTCCAACAATTTCTTCTTCTGTGGCATGAAGAGGTTGAGATGAATGGTCCAGAGGGTCCACACCAACTCTAATGCATAAGGCTATAGATAGATCACAGCTTGTTGTGAGAGTTAAAAAAAATAATAATGATCTATATGGAAGTACTCTGTAAGCCATAAAGTGGTATACCAATGTCAAGGATATTAATGTTATCCAGTTCCATGTCGTCAAAAAAAGCCCTGATGTTCTCCAAGTTTAGCAGCAGTGCTTTTGGGGTTTTAGAAGTTTCTGATAATTATTTTTAACTATCACTCATCCAATAAACACAAATTTGGACTAGTCTGTCTAAAGCTCACCAAGGCATCAGCAGTGATTTCAGGGTTAGGTTTTTGACCCAACTCAGAATCATAGGGACTGCTAGAACAGTGGAAGCTATGATGGACCACTTCAAGTTTGCTTCAAGACCTTTAATGATCATAAAGTCCCCTTCCATGGGGCTTCGGAGGCTTCCTTTTGGGAGAAAGTTGATTTCTAAGTCGTTCTTTCTTCCTCCACACACCCCCGCATCTCCACCCTGCCTTTAAGGACACAAACGCTTTGTCACTTTACTAGCTGCAATGGGGATTTAGAAAACGCCCCCAAATAATAAGCAGCTTGCTAGGGCCTAATTTGTGAGGCCAGCTCATTCTGCGTCCCGCGCACCAGCTCAGGAAAAGATCAGATACATGCACCCAGAGAGAACGTTGTGCCGGTGGAGAGGGGTGCAGGCTTCCGTGCAGGGGAGTCAGAAGGTAGCTGGAGTCTTGGGGTGGGAGCGAGTGGTGGCGAACTCCTAGGTGCGTCCTGCGCAGAAGGGGAGGAGGGGCCGGAGAAGATGCGCGGTCCCTTTAAGACCCCAATGCCTGCTTAGCGAGAGAGGGGGGTGCAGTGGGGGCGCTGCGTGATGGGAAAGTCGCCCGCTGAGCCTCACACTTTCTCCCGATATCTTAACTTTTGGGTGGGGGGAGCAGAAATAAAGCTGTGGTGCCGGGGCGGAGAGGGAGTGCGGGCTGGCAGCTGCTGCCCACTCGCCGACTTCCCGCCTGAGCCGAGCGGCGGGCCTCGCGGGCTAAGTGGGGAGCAGACAGTCGGCGGGCGGGCAGGTGGCCCCGGGCCGCCGCGCCCGCGCCTTGGCTCTGCCCCCAGGAGCCTAGCGAACCACTACTCCCTCGTGGTGTGAGGGCGGCGATGTTTTTCCTCCCACCTACTTTTGGGTTCCCCCTCCCCCATCGCGCGCGCTCTAGCTCTCGCCACAACCTGCAAGCCCCAGACCTCGGAGGAGCACCCCAGGGAGCTCGGAGCGCGTGCACGCGTGGAAGACGGAGGACGCTAATGGGCAGGTCAGTGAGCAGTGCCCGGCGCCCTTTTGCCCTACCTTCCTTTCCAGCCTTTGCACAGGTAGGATATCTTTTGCTGGCTGGAGCCGCTCCTGGAAGTTCCTTCAGGGCTCCCCGAACTCTCTTAATCTGCCACCCCAACTCGTTCTAGAGCCCAGCTGGCAGCAGCTGGGCTAGAGGTGGGGTCCAGGGCTCCGAACAGAAGCACGTTGGGGACTTTGGATTCGAACTCACTACTCTCCATTTCCCATGGGCCTGCATATCTCTATGGGGAGGCCGCTTTGGAAGCTACCTAATGGGTTCTGCAGTTCCCTTAAGTCGTCGCCTGTGTCTTGAACCTTTCCTTCTCACTTGCTAAAGTGCTATGAACCAGTGGGTGATTAATACGTTCTAAAGTTAATGAAACAGGGAGGACGGGCGATAGGCTCCTCTATCCTCTGGATAACTGCTTCATTTTCCAGCTCCGATCACTAGGTTCAGGGTTGGAGACGCTAAGCTCAGGAAGCAACACAGTATCACCAGAGTTCAGGGCCTGGAAAACCTGCCTTCTAGTTCCTCCGGCCCTGCCACTAATTATATGAGAATGGGCAATTGAGTTTTCTGGTATACAGTGTGCCTGAAGTTGTTGTGGGGGATGAACAGAATGGTAGATAGCAAGGTGTTTTGCAAGCCAAATGCAAGTCATTGTCAATCATAAGCAGCAATGAAGGCGTTGACTCCAAGAGAAATGCCTGGCTAGAACTGCTGTTTTTCAGTGGCAACCCACAACTAGTGAACTGAGCTTTTCCTGTTGGGAGGTAGAGTGGGAGAGGATTTTAGCCCATGGACATAGGGCAGGAGAATGCAGTTCTTTCTTATTGTTTATCAGAAAGAGAATTGCTACCCTAGGGTATATCCCACAGATGATAGTGAATGTGAGATTACAAGGTCAGTCAAGCCTCTCTGGGAGGATTAAAGAGACACTGTGGGGCATGAAGAACTGGCTGACTGACATGTGTTCAGCCCTTAGTCTTCCCTTGGGAATGTCTCTTTGGTTCTCTTCTATCCAGGAGACCTCTTTTGAGAATGGACAGACTCCTGACAGCTTGATGGTCCGGATTGCTTTGCAGTTACAGCTGGGCAGTGTCCCTTTGCTTGATGCAAATGAACAATGGGAATGCTTGTTTCGTGAATGTGCCTTAATCTACACATATTTTTAGATTCTGACATGTTTCTTTTTCTTTTGTAAAGCTCACTCTCCCTCCCCCTCCTCAGTGTTAGTTGCAGAGGTTTTGTTTTCTTTTTTGCTTTCTTGTGGCCTGGATCCCCCCAAAACATGTCAATGGCTACATTTTTAAGTAACCTATAAAAGAACCAGTGCAAGTCCAATGGCACAACAAGCCTGTGTGAAGCAGACACAGAGTTAATGCAGAAATAACTCCAGTTAACTGGGTCAAAGTATAATTTGAAAAAATTAAGGACAGTTTGGCTCTCTGCAAGTGTAAGAGTCGGCATGTTTGCTGAGCAATGCTTGCCTGTGTTTATTGCTGCAGTCTCAACAAAGGTCTTGAACCACCCACTCCTCCAAACGAAAAAGTTAAAGGAATAAAGAGAAATTGAATAGGGAAGAGACCTGGAGAGGGAACTTGTCTTGGTTTATATTTCTGCACAGAATACAAAGTGAGGATTTATAAAGCGATTTGTTTTCTGATGTTCTCCATCACAGCCTGGGAGGCCACACAGATGACAAGAATGCCAAAAGAGATTAATTGCTCTCTCGTCACCAACTTTTCTATTTGCTCATAACATTAGTTGGGACTCAAGAAAAGCAAAAAAAAATATCGAACAGCTATTTTTCTTGCCAGCTTGAGTTATGAAGCAATGCTACTGTTCACGGAATCACCGAACCATTGTACAAGAAAAACAACCCTTTTGGTTCTTGCATTGGGAGACCTGAAAATTGTGGTTTCAAAAATACCCCCTGAGATCCATATGTACTTGTGATAAATTGGATTTCAGTGGTTTAAAAAATCTTTCTTATTTGGAGGCTTGAGGGATAAGCTTATTAAAGTAAACTCAAAAAGAACCTTGCTTAGGTGGGTAGGTGTGTTAAATTGTTCATGCAAATGATTTCAAGGGAACCTGGTAGCTCTCAGAGGACAGAGACATTCTGAGTGATTGAAGATGGACCACAGCTCACAGAGGGAACCAAAATGGCAGAACCCAGGCCTTTGGCAGGCTAGGGACAAGTTCTAGGAGAATTTAATCCTTGGTTAAGGAACAGGGAAGAGGTAGAGAAGGCAGAAGGGTACTGCAAAGCCTGGCTGATGGCACAGATTATTCTCTATGATTGGTTCTTCTTCAGTTACATAGTCATAATTTGAAACAATGGATTTCCAATTATGCAGCCAACTTCATAGCATTTAAAGTAGGAGCTGTGGCATCCACATCATGGCCCAAAGACAAGTCAATTCTCCAGAATGATCATCTTATATTCTTTCCTGCTCTTTATACTCCATATTTACATCGGACCCTCTGAAAAGATCAATGAGCTGAGTTCCCATTCAGAGTTAACCTCAGATTGAAATGTGGTGTTTCTAGAATATTTAAATATTTCCACATCACCCATTGGAAGAATTTTGCAAAATCGCAAGTCTGTAAAAATACCTGTGACTGGATATGAGCTATAACAAACTTTCTGTGTTCAAAGGCTCTCAAAAGATTTAAGACTTTTACTCCTTAGACTGGAAATACAAATCTCCTATTTTTAAGGATTGTAGTTGCTTTGATGGTCTTTTGTGTGGTGATATATTATGAACACTCTACCTATTTAATTTTGCCTAAATTTCCTTAAAAGTAGCTCATTTGAAATTTCCATTTCACAGTGGACTTAATGTGAGAGGAATATATCTGAGCCATTCAGGAATTTAACTGCATCCATTTGCTAATTACATCTGAGTTTTCCAACATTAGTAAGCCAAACTGAAGATCCATATAGATCCCATAGAAGACACAAGAGAAACACTAATCAGTTTGTGCTTCATCCCTAAAGGATTAATAAAACAGTAGTCTTGAAGCTAAGATTAGTTAACTTCCATTTCAGACATTGTTTGGGTCTCATGCCTATGATTTTTATCTAGTTTGGCAAAGTAGCTGTTTTACAAACCCGAGTTTCTCCTTCCTCCCAAAGAAAATCTCTTGAGAAATCAACTTTAATTCTTTTAGAATTAAAATTCAAAATTTATTTTTATTTACCTATGACTTGCCTATAAGGATTACGCCTTAGCATTGGATAGAAATACATGTTCATCCACTCGAATTTTCTCCTACAATTTTTGCAAGACAGGGGAGGCAGGTTCTGTTTCTTATGCAGGAAAAAACAATGATTGTATTTATGTAAATTCCCAGCATTTTTCCCCTAGCAAGTTAGAAACCTAAGCATCAGTGATCTCCATCACTTCTAGATGATCTATTTTAAGCCATTTTTTCTGCTTTCTTCCCAACAGCTTGACTATACCAGGCCCTGAAAGCTTTGAGTTGCCTTTTACCATGGCCAAAATGAGAAAAAAGTGGAAAATGGGAAGCACGAAATATATCTTTTCCTTGTTGCTGTTTTTTCTTTTCCTAGAAGGGAGCAAAACAGAGCAAGTAAAATGTAAGTGTCTCAAGTTTAAAAAACAGGATGCTTTTTTGTAATTTCTTTGAAAATGTGGTTATAATCTGTGGGGATTGTGATTTAGCCCAAATGTGGCCATGCCATTATAAGAGAAGAAAGTGAATGTTACTGGTTTATTCATGAGTTGATAAAAGAGCTTTGAATCGGGCTAACTAAATTTGGGGCTGTTTTTCTGATTACCATATAGTTTTCATCTCATAGAACACATGACACATTAGCCTATTTTCTTTTTTTGTTTTAAACTGTATAAATCTCATTCCATTTTACATAACTCTAGAAATACCCGACAGATGAACTGGATTTTTTTCCCCAAATTGCAGACTCTTCAGCAAAGGTTTTCAGTTTATGAAAAAGAATAACACAGAAAAGAAAAAAGAAAAGAAAAAGTAAATTGGGTTCTCCCTATTTTCTTATGCTGAAAAATGAAGAAGGAAACAACCTTCATATTAACTGGATTCAGCTGAAAAATCTTTTGAGGAAATTGAGATTCCAGGGAACGTGAACAAATTGGATACCATTTATTGAAAGAAATAATACCCCGCAAAGTCAGAGAATATTTCTAGAAAGTCAGCGATCCATGTGATGAGCTAACATGTTTGAGAAAGCAGAGTGGCAGGAAGGGAGCTAATTAACCCTCTTTGACTTACATTTGGGAGATTTATGAGTAACCATTGATATCTCTGCACTTGTTAGGAGCTTTTGGTTCTCCACACAGTATGAGCCTCAGCTTCTTTGGGCCACTTACAGACATTTCTGAGGTAGACACTTGCTCCAAATTTGAAGGAAAAGCCCTAATTTCCACTTTTTGCTGCATCAAAACAAGTGAAAAGTGGAACTAGTCTAAGAGGGGCATTCTCGGCTCCTCTGAACTTATTCATGAGAAGGAATTATGAAAATATTCTTGGTAGAAGCTGAAGCAGCATCTGAAGCTTGTCATTTAAACATTTATCCTTTACAGCATAAGTTAAATATATTAGGCATGACGGGCAGAACAGTGCCAGGCCTATTCCATTGTTATGTGTGTTTCTGTCCCTCTATGATTTTCATAATAAACTTAGTCTTTTACCTAGAAAAATAGTGCCTTTGAGTAGGCTTTTAAAAGTGAGTGATGTGTGGTGATATCTAGTATGATTGATTAGCAGGTCATGATCTCACCAAGGAAAGTTGGGTCAGCCTCTCCCCTTGTATTCTTTAAATCGATGGTCCCCAACCTTTTTGGCACCAGGGACCAGTGCTCCTATGAGAATCTAAAGCTGATGATATGAAACGGAGCTGAGATGGTGAGGCTAGCGCTGGGAAGTGGCTGTAAATACAGATGAAGCTTTGCTTACTTGTCCACTGCTCACCACCTGCTGTGCAGCTCAGTTTCTAAGAGGCCATGGATCATTATGGGCCCCCAGCCCTGGAGTTGGGGACCCACACCTTAAATGACCATCTCCTCCCACTTGATTATTGTCCATTAGATTCCTCCTCTTCTAGAAATCCTCTTTAATTTAAGTGGACCTGAGAGAAAGGTTGTCCATATACTCACAGCTCAGTTCAGCTTGAATCAACTGGGCTTAAAATTCTTCTACTCTTAGAAAGAAACTTCCTTATGGACTTTTACAGATGGTATCATGAGAGAAGTTGGCAACTCTTAGAAGACCATCTCTTCTGGGAAGTCGCCCGTCTATATTTATGAAGAATTGAGGAATATTGTCCATGTAATGTACAGCTTAATTGACACACCGAAAAAAATACAACTTAAAAACTATTTATAGACTGAAAACAATTACTTTCTGACATTTCCTACTGACTATGAATTTGTCTTAAGCACTTTTGATATTCAGTTGATATTGAAATGATTATATACAACATGGCCTAGGGCACCAGTTTAAGGCTAATAGATGATGAGGCAAAGGTCATCGTAATTCCCTGAGTAAGCTTTTCAGCATCATTTTGTGTGGCTATACCAAGGCTAATTATCTTGAAGACATGTACAAAGTTATCTCCACTAAAGGAGACATCTCAAAACATATGCCCTATGTATGTTCCTCGATGCACACATACACAGACACACACATATACATCATGCACAGAGCTTTAGATTGCAACTCTTAACAGTGAGAAATTAGAGCAGTGGAAATGTCATTTCACTGGGGAACAGTTACATAAATAATCCATGTAATGTGTGCTACCATTGAAAACGACTATGAATTTGATCTCAAAGGCAAGGGAAGTAAAAGCAAAAATAAATGAATGGAACTATTATAAAACTAAAAAGCTTCTACAAGGTAACAGAAACGATTAACAAAACAAAGAGGCAAACAACTGAATGGGAGAAGATATTTGTAAACAACCCTTCCGATAAGGGGCTAATACCCAAAATACACAATGAACTCATACAGCTCAATAACAAATAAAACAATCTAATTAAAAAAATGGGCAGAAGACCTGAACAGACATTTCTCCCAGGAAGACATACAAATGGCTAACAGACATATGAAAAGATGCTCAACTTCACTAGCTATTAAGGAGATGCAAATCAAAACCACAATGAGATACTACCTCACACCTGTTAGAATGGCTAGTATCAACAAGAAAATTGACAGGTGTTGGAGAGGTTGTGGGGAAAAAGCAACCCTGGTACATTGATGGTGGGAATAAAAATTGGTGCAGCCACTATAGAAAATAGTGTGGAGGGTCCTCAAAAATTAAGAATAGAATTACCATGTGACCCAGCAAATCCCTCTTCTGGGTATCTACCCCCAAAATTTGAAAATATTTATCCATGAAGATACATGCACCCCAGTGTTCACTGCAGCATTATTCATGGTGGCCAAGACATAGAAACAACCAAAGGGCACTTTGGTAGATGAGTGGATAAAGAAGATGTGGTACACATATACAGTGGAATATTACTCAGCCATAAGAAGAGATGAAATACTGCCATTTACGACAGCATGGATGGATCTTGAGATTATAATGCTAATCAAAATAAGTCAGACAGAAAAAGTTGAGAACCATATAATTTTACTTATATGCAGGATACCAAATTGAAAGCAACAGAAGAAAAGAGAAACAAAACCCATGGACACAGACAACAGATTAGTGGTTAACAGAGAGAAAGGGAGGAGGGAGGAGGTAGATAAGGCTACATAAAAGGGGTCAAATATATGGTGATAGAAGGAGATTTGACTTTGGATGGTGAACCCTTAATTAAAGAAAGAACGAAAGAAAATTAGATAGCCTTAGAAAATGCTTATATAAACTTACTTGAAAATTTCTTAAATTATAAAATTAATACTCATACAACACAATATGAAAGTATGAGTTTATAAAGAACCTGTATCCTTCAACTCTTATCCCACTCCCCACAGGTAACTATTACTAACAGTTTGCTATGTGTTCATCCAAACTCTTGTCTGTGTTATAAAAACATACATTCCTATAGTTTTTTTCTTACAAAAATTGGATATATATGTCTTTTTTTGTAATTTACTTTTACATCCTTCAGTGTCAGAACACTGCAATATAACAGTACCATATTCTTTCTAGTGCCTGCATAGTTTCCAGTTGTATAAATGTGCCATGGTTTATTTAACCAGTCCCTTTTTGTAAATATTTAGTTTGTTTCCAGTTTTTGCTATTACAAGTAAGGCATTAATGAACACCTTTAGACACGTAGGCTTGTATTTGTGAAGAATTGTTAGGCAAAGTGTATTTTCAGTTTCAATCTTGTAAGGACTGTCAAGTTGTCTTCCAAAAAAGTTGCATCAATTTATATTCCCACAATCTATGTATGTGTACATTTCAATATTCCCTCATCAAAATGTTATTAATATTTGTATTTGGGGTCCAATTTAATCAGGGAAATCATATTTCAGTTTTGTTGTGATATTTTCCTATTACTGGAGCACCTTTTCAATTATTTTTATTAAAAAATATTTTTTTTAATTTGACATATATTTATGGAGCAAATACTGTACATCACTCAAATAGGTCATATAGAGCAGAGGTCACCAATCCCTGAGTCACAGACTGGTACCTGTCCGTGGCCTGTTAGGAATAGGGCCGCACAGCAGGAAGTGAGTAGCGGGCAAGCAAGCTAAGCTTCATTTGTATTTGCAGCTGATCCCGCAGCACTAGCTTCTCCACCTCAGCTCCACCTCATCAGGCATTAGATTCTCATAGGAGCACAGGTCTCTGGTGCCAAAAAGTTTAGGGACTGCCGATGTAGAGAATAAAAAGAATCTCTTTTTGTGGGGAGGGGAATACTCTATTATTTTATTTTATATTAGTTTTTGGTATACAACACAATGGTTAGATATTTATATAATTTGTGAAGTGATCCCCTGATTAGCAACCATCTGGTCCTATACAGAACCATTACAATAATATTGACTATATTCCCTGTGCTATACTCTACATCCTTGCGACTGTTTTGTAACTACTAATTTGTATGTCTTTATCCCTCCAACTTTTCCACCCATTCCCCCAACATCCCTACCCTCTGGCAATCACCAGTTTGTTCTCTGTATCTTTAAGTCTGTTTTACTTTAGTTTGTTCATTTCTTTTGTTCCTTAGATTCCACATATAAGTGAAATCATATGATATTTACCTTTCACTGTCTGACTTATTTCACTCAGCATAATACCCTCGAGGTCCATCCATGTCATTACAAATGGTAAGATCTCATTTTTTTAATGGCTGAGTAATAATAGTCCATTGTATATATGTACCATAATTTTTTATCCAATCATCTATTGATGGACACTTAGGTTGCTTTCATATTTTGGCTATTGCGAATAGCTCTGCAGTGAAACTAGGGGTGCATAGATCTTTACAAGCTAATGTTCTAGTTTTCTTGGCTACTCAGAAGTGATGTTGCTGGGTCAAAAGGTAGTTCTAGTTTTAATATTTTGAGGAATCTCAAAACCGTTTTCCACAGTGGCTGCACCAATTTGCAGCCCCACCAAAAATGTACGAGGATTCCCTTTTCTCCACATCCTTGCAAACATTCGTTGTTTTTTGATTTATTGATAATAGTCAATCTGACAAGTGTGAGGTGATACCTTATTATAATAGGTTTTGATTTGCATTTCTTTTGATTCATGACTTTGAGCATCTTTTCATAAGTCTATCTATATGTTCTCTCTGGAGAAATACCTATTTAGGTATTCTTCCCAGTTTTTAATTGGATTGTTTGTTCTTTTGGTGTTGAGTTGTATGAGTTCTTTATTATTTTGTATATTAACCAGTTGTCAGATGTATATCCTCTCCCATTCAGTAGGTTGTCTTTTTGTTTTGTCGATGGTTTCCTTTGCTGTGTAAATTTTTTTTAGTTTGATGAAGTCACATTTGTTCATTTTTTCTTTTGTTTCCCCTGTCTGAGGAAGTATACTAGAAGAAAAATTACTAATAGCAATGTCAGAGAGTTTACTGCTTATGTTTTCTTCTAGGAGTTTTAGGATTTGGAGTCTTAATCCATTTTGAGTTTATTCTTGTATGTTATGTAAGAAGGTGGTCCAGTTTCATTTTTTTTGCATGTATCTATCCAGTTTTCCCAACACCATTTGTTGAAGAGCCTATCTTTACTCCATTGCATAGTCTTGCCTCCTTTGTCATAGATTAAATGAACAGATAGGCATGGATTTATTTGACATCAGGTATTGTGGTACCTTCAACATTGTTTTTTCTCAAGTTTGCCATGGCTTTTCAGGATCTTTTATAACTTCATATAAATTTTAAGATTATTTGATCTAGTTCTCTGAAAAATGCCATTGGTATTTTGATAAGAATTGCATTGAATCTATAGATTGCTTTGGGTAGTATGGCCATTTTAACGATGTTGATTCTTCCTACCCATGAGCATGGTATATGCTTTCATTTATTTGTATCTTGGATTTATATTTTCAATGACTTATAATTTTCCAGAACAGGTCTTTTACCTTCTTGGTTAATTTGATTCTTAGGTATTTTATTGTTTTTGATATAATTGTAAATGGGATGGTTTTCATAATTTCTTTTTTGGATAGTTTGTCGTTGGTGTACTAACTTCTGAATATTAATTTTTTATCTTGCTACATCACTGAATTTGTTGATCAGTTCTAACAGTTTCTTTTGTGTGGAGTCTTTATGGTTCTTCCTCTCTAATATCATGTCATCCGCAAATAATGACAGTTTTACTTCTTCCTTTCCAATTTAGATGACTTTTATTTGTTCCTCTGATTGCCATAGCTAGGACTTCCAATACTGCCTTGAACAGAAATGGTTAAAGTGAATATCCTTGTTTTGTTCCTGCTCTTAAGGAAAACACTTTTAGCTTTTCCCCATGGAGTATAATATCAGCTGTAGGTTTGTCACATATGGCCTTTATTATGTTGAGGTATGTTCCCTCTATTTCCACTTTGCTGAGAGGTTTTCTTTTAATCATAAAGGAATGCCCGATTTCGTTGAATGCCTTTTCTGCATCTATTGATCTTTATCTTTCAGTTTGTTAATGTGGTGTATCCCATTAATTGATTTGAGAATATTAAACCTTGTATTGCAGGACTAAATCCAACTTGATCATGGGGCATGATCTTCTTAATGTATTGCTGAATTCAGTTTGCTAATATTTTATTGAGGATTTTTGCATCAGCGTTCATCAGGGATATTGGCCTATAGTTTTCCCTTTTGGTATTGTCTTTGGTTTTGGCATCTGGGTAATGGTGGCTTCAGAAAGAGTTAGGAAGCCTTCCTTCCTCTTGAATTTTTTGGAATAGTTTGAGAAGAATAGTGTTAATTTTTCTTTGAGTGTTAGGCAAAATTCACCCATGAAACCATCTAGTCCAGGAATTTTTGTTTTTTTGGAAGTTTTTTGATTACTGATTCTATTTTGTTGGTGGTAATTGGTAGGTTCAGATTTTGTGTTTCCTCTTGACTCAGTCTTCGGAGACTGTATGTTTCTAGGAATGTATCCATTTCTTCCAGATTGTCTAATTTGTTGGCCTATAATTGCTAGTAGTATTTTATTATGATCCTTTATATTTCTGTGAAGTCCATAATTACTTCTCCTTTTTCATTTCTGATTTTATTTGGGTCCTATCTTTTTTTTCTTAATGTGTTTGGTTAAAAGTTTCCCTATTTTGTTTATCCTTTCAAAGAACCAGCTCTTCGTTTCATTGATCTTTTATATAGTTTTTTTTTTCTAGACTCTATTTTGTTTATTTCTGCTATGATCTTTATTATTTCCTTTATTCTACTCTGGGTTTTGTCTGCTGTTCTTTTTCTAGTTCCTTTAAGTATAAGGTTAGATTGTTTATTTGTGATTCTTGTTTCTCGAGGTAGGCCTCTATTACTATGGATTTCCCTCTTAGGACTGCTTTTGTTGTACCCCATAGATTTTGAGTTGTATTTTCATTTTCTTCTAGGTATCTTTTGATTTCTTCTTTGATCTCATTGTTAACCCATTCCTTGTTTTGTATCATGTTGTTTAGCCTCCATGTGTTTTTGTATTTTCCAGTTTTTCTTGTAGTCAATTTCTAGTTTCATACTATTGTGGCCAGATAAGACACCTGATATTACTTAACTCTTCTCAATTTATTGAGACTTGTTTTGTGACCTAATATGTGGTCTCTCTTAGAAAATATTTTATGTGCACTTGAGATGAATGTATTCTGATGCTTTGGGGTGAAATACTCTGAAAATATCAATTAAATTGATCTGGTCTGGTTTGTCATTTAAGCCCACTCTTATTGATTTTTTTTCTGGAAGATCTGTCCATTGGTGTCAATGGGGTGTTGCAGTCTCCTACTATAAATGTATTACTGTCAGTCTCTCCCTTTATGTCAATCAATAGTTGCTTTGTATATGTAGGTTGCCCTTTGTTGGGTGCATATATGTTTACTAGGATTATGTCCTCTTGTTATACTGATTCCTTTATCATTAAGAAATAGCCTTATTTGTCTCTTATTATAGCCTTTGTTTTAAAGTCCATTTTGTCTGATATAAGTATTGCTACCCCAGCTTGTTTTCATTTTCATTTTCATGAATCTTTTTCCATCCCTACTTTCAGTCTGCATGTGTCATTTGGTCTGAGGTTGGTTTGTTGTAGACATATGTATAGGTCTTGTTTTCTTATTCATTCAGCTACCCTATGTCTTTTCATTGGAGCACTTAACCCATTTATATTTTAAGTGATTATTGATAGCTACATAGTTATTGCCATGTTATTATTCATATTTATGAGGTTTTTTTTCATCCTCTTGTTTACAGAAGTCCCCTTAACATTTCTTGTAATTCTGGCTTATCAGTGATGAGTTCCTTTCGCTTTTTCCTGTCTGGGAAGGTCTTTATCTCACCTTCCATTTTAATTGATAGCCTTGCTGAGTAGAGTAGTCTTGGTTATAGGTTCTTGTTTTTTACTTGTTTATCACTTTGAGTGTTTTGTGCCAATTCCTTCTGGCCTGAAAAGTTTCTGTTGAAAAATCAGCTGACATTCTTATCAGAGTACTCTTGTTAGTAAATAGCTACTTTTCTCTTGCTGCTTTTAGGATTCTCTCTTTGTCTCCATCCTTTGGCATTTCAATGATGCTGTGCTTTGGTGGTCTGTTTGGGTTCCTCTTGTTTGGGATTCTTTGCACTTCCTGGACTTGTATGTCTATTTCCTTTGCCAGGTTAGGGAAGTTTTTTGTATTTTTTTTCAAATAGGTTCTGAATCTCTTGCTCACTTTCTTCTCCATCTGGTACCCTGATGATGTGGATGTTGGTACACTTGATGTTGTGCAAGAGGTCTCTTAAACTTTCTGCATTTTTTCGAAACTTTTTTATTTGTTTGGATTGGGTGTTTTCTGCTACCTTGTCTTCCAAGTTGTCAATTTGATCCTCTGCTTCATCTAATCTACTGTTGATTCCTTCTAGTGTATTCTTCATTTCAGTTATTGTATTTTCATTTCTGACTGATTCTTTATGGTTTCTAGGTCTTTTTTTATACTTACTATCTCACTGTTGAATTTCTCACTGAGATTACCAATCTTTCCTCTCAGCTCATTGAGTATCCTTATAACCTGTGTTTTTAACTCTGTTTCTCATAGGTTGCTTGTCTCTATTTTGTTTAATTTCATTTCTGGAGTTTTCTCCTATAGTTTTATTTGTGGCATATTTCTTCTTCTTTTTTTTCATTTATATGCCCCTTTGTGTTTGTTTCTATGTATTAGGAAGATTTATTACATCTCACAGCCTTTTCCAGGTGGCCTTGTGTTGTAGGCATCCTGTATGGCTCAGTGGTGCAGTCTCCCAAATCATCTCCACCAATGACTCTGGGTGTATTCCTTGTGTGGTTATGTGTCTTCTATTGTAGCTAAGCCTTGATTGCTGTTAGCACATCAGAGGATGAGATTGACTATCCAGCTGACTGACTATGGGGATTGGCTACACCAATAGGGTATGAGCTGCTGTGTGAGGCTGACCTCAGCAGTTTCATGTATCTGTCGAAATCACCTTTTGGGTGTGCTACTTATGGGGCTAGTCAGGTGGTACTGGCACTAGCTTTGGGGTATGTTGGTTCTGTGGCCCTTTGGGAGGGGCTTGCGAGTAGGCCAAGTTCAGCTGCTGATTTTTATTGCTCAAGGCTACCTGGTAGGAGCTACAAAGTGACCCTCAGATCGTTGCTGCCTATGTTAGATCTGGAGGCATGTGGGAGAGACCACACTGTGAGCCGAGGTCTGTTATCCCAGTATTGAGCCTGAAGAAACTTAGCAAAAAGACCAGTGCACCTCAAGGCTGAGGCTGCCTGACAGTTGTCTGTATGACTCTGCACCTGGAAGAGCCTTTGGGTGGAATGCAAGTTGGATGGGGCAGGGACCCAGAGAGTTACTGGGGTAAAGTGAATTAATTTTACCCGGGAAACGTAAAGCCTGGTTTCATGCCAGTGTTGAATCTCCTCAGGAAGGACAACCACTATCCTCTTCAGGCCCTCATACTCCTGCTAACCACCCAAGAAAAAGTCCGACTTGGGCTGACACCACTGACTCGCCACTAAGAGTTCCCTCTGAAATGTGTGGGCCGCATGTGGGTCACGTGATCTGAGAGCTGTTGCCTGCCAATAAATGTTCTTCCCAGATAAGATGTGGGGTGGGGCTGGTTGTCCAGCAATGGGCTACAGTAGGACATTTGTGGGCTAGGTATGGCTGAGCCCCAGGGAGACATGGGGTAGAGCTGGCCCATCTCACCAAACCAGTGCAGCTTCAGAATTGGCTGTATGGGGCAGGGAAGGCAATATGGTCACCTGCAGACTGCCCCAGAAAGGGCCCCACAAAAAAGCAATGTAGGCTGTCTCTCTATCCCTTGCCCCCACACTGTGCAACTCAGTCTTTCCCCATATGTCCCTTGCATCTCCAGAGTCACCGAACCTCTGCTGGAGCCCAGGGTGAGTGTCTGTGAGTGAATCTGTATGTGGGTTTTCAGATTCCTTCTGTTTCACCCAGACAGCCAAAGTCCTCACAGGTTTTTACAGTCAGATTTTATGGGAACTAATCATTTCTGGGTCTGGAACCCTGGGCAGAGGACACCCTATGCAGGGCTAGGGCCCCTTGCTCCTTCAGGGGGGTCCTCTGCAGCTGCATTCTCCCTCCCTGTGCTCTACCACCATGCACGGGTGCAGGGCCAGCCATTTCACATCTTCTCCCTTCCTATAGTTCTGGATATAGTTTTTCTTTTCTTTTTATTATTATGGTGAAATTGGTTAATGAAATCAAGTAAGTTTTAAGTACACAATTTAACAGTAAGGTATATATATTGTATTGTGTGTTCACTGCAAATAGTTACATTACATTTCTTTCTGTCACCACATACTTGACTCCCTTTACCTCATCTACCTCTACCCTCCCCCTTACCCTCTGATAACCACTAGTCTATTGTCCATGTCCACTAGTCTCTGTTTGTCCTGTTTGTTCTTTGCTTTTAGGTTTATATTCCACATGCAAGTGGTATCATGTGGTTTTCAACTTTTGCTTGGCTTATTTTACTTAGCATGATTATCTCTTCATCTCTTCTTATGGCTGAATAATATTTCATCGTATATATGTACCACAGATTCTTTATCTAATTGCCTGTTGTGGGCATTTCGGTTGCCTCCATGTCCTGGTGCCCATGAATAATGCTGCTATGAACATTGATGTACAAATATCTTTTCAGATGTGGGTTTTCAAGTCATTGGGGTAATTATCCAGTAGAGGGATTGCTAGATCATATAGTAGATCAAGTCTTAGTTTTCTGAGGAAGCTCCATACTATTTTCCATGGTGGCTGTACCAATTTGCAGTCTCGCCAGCAGTATATGAGGGTTCCTTTTTCTCCGCATTCTCTCTAACACTCATTATTTATTCTGTTGATAACAGCTATTGTAACAGGTGTGAGATGGTATCTCATCATGGTTTTGGTTTGCATTTCCCTAATAGTTAGCGATGTTGAGCATCTTCTCAAAATTAGTTGGTGATTTGTATGTCCTCTATGGAGAAATGTCTGTTCAGGTCCTCTGCCTATTTTTTTGATTGGATTGTTTATTTTTTGTTGTTATTGAGTCCTTTGAGTTCTTAGTATATTTTGGATATTAGGCCCTTATTGGAGGTATTGCTTGCAAATATATTTTTCCATCAGGATGGTTGTCTCTACCTTGTTGAAAATTTCTTTTGCTGAGCAGAAGCTTGTTAGTTTGATGTAGTCCCATTCATTTATTTTAGCTTTTACTTCCTTTGCTTTTGAGGTCAAATTCATAAAATCCTCTTAAGTCCAAGGACCTTGAGTTTAGTTCCTATGTTTTCTTCCATGCATTTTATTGTTTCAGGTCTTATATTAAGGTCCTTAATCCATTTTGAGTTAATTTTGGTGTGTGGCGATAGACAATAGTCTAGTTTCATTCTTTTGCAGGTGGCTTTCCAGTTTTCCCAGCACAATTTATTGAAAAGGCTTTTCTTTCTCCACTGTGTTTTTGGCTTTTTTGTCAAAAATTATTTGCCCATATAAATATGAGTTTACTTCTGGACTCTTGACTCTTGATCCATGTGTCTGTTTTTCTACCAATACCATGCCATTTTGATTATTGTCTCTTTGTACTATAATATGAAGCCAGACAGAGTGATGCCTCCATCCTCATTATTTTTTTCTCAGGATGGTTTTAGTGATTCGGAGTCTTTTGTTTTTCCATATAAATCTGATGATTTTTTTGTTCTATTTCTTTAAAAAATTGCAATGGTATTTCGATGGGGATTGCATTAAATCTGTTTAATGCTTTAGGTAAAATGGTCATTTTAAGTATGTTGAGTCTTCCAATCCAAGAACACAGATATCTTTCCATTTCTTTGTATCTTCTTTGATTTCTTTTAATAGGATCATGTAGTTTTCATTATGTAGGTCCTTCACATGTTTTGTTAGATTTATTCCTAGGTGTTTTATTCTTTTTTGTTGAAATTGCAAAAGGAATTATTTTTCCACTTCTTGTTCTGACACTTCATTATTAGAGTATAGGAACACTATGAATTTTTGAACATTGATTTTGTATTTAGAAATTTTACTGTATTTGCTTATTGTTTCTAGTAGTGTTCTTGTGGAGTCTTTAGGTTTTTCTATATAGAGAATTATGTCATACACAAATTGTGATGGTTTGACTTCTTTGTCTCATATTTGGATGCTTTTTATATCTTTTTCTGTACTCATTGCACTTGCTAGGACCTCCCATATTATATTAATTTTTTTCTTTGTATCCTCAGACACATGTGTTATGATCAGATAGACTTCAGGTTGTTCTCCAAGTTGTTAGTTTTATAATTTGTTTGTAATTTTAATGTGACCATGGGAGGAGGTGAACCCTGCTCTTACCTAGCCTACCATCTTGACTGGACTATTTTCAATTATTTTAAAATCCAATTGCATTTCCTCAATGAATTGATTATTTTTTTAGTTGAGTTGCATGTCTCATTGATTTCTTAAAATTTTGTTATTTCAAAGTTTGTCGTTTAATGTTTTACATTTCAAATATTATTTCCCCAGTCTGACATTTGTTTTAAACTTTAAGTTGTATTTTTCTATACAGAAGTTTGAAATTTTTGTTAGTCAGAACTATCATTCATTTCTTGTATGACTCTGGATTTCTTTTTATTTCTAAGAAGTCTTTTTCACTCCATATTCTTATATCTTCTCCTACTGCTTCCAGAAGTTGGGATTTTACCCATAGTTCTCTATTTCATATAAGATTTATACTCATGTATGGTGTGTCATAGGGAAATATGATTTTTTTATCTCTGAATGGTAGTATTATAAATGTTATTTTTGTCTTTGTGCTTCTTCTATTTATTCCAAAGTTTTTACAATAGATAAGTACTACTTTAACAAACGGGGGAAATGTTCTTTGAAGTAAAACGACATCTCATTTCCCATAGTTTTACTGTCTAGTTCTAGAGAATGGTAGGTATGAGTGTGGAAGAAGGAAAAAGAAAACTGGAAAAACTTAAAAGAAACATGTAAGCATGCAGGGAATAAACCTTTATGTCTCTTCTTGCTGCCTGATAACCATTTTACCCAGAGAAGCCAAGGTTTTTTATTTTTCACAGGCTGATTAGAATATAAGCTTCTAGAACAAGGAGGGTGCTTTGTAGCCTGTTTGCTCTCCCACTTTGGGTGTCAGGGTGAAATGAAGGGGGATGCCAATTTGGTCAAAGATGCTCATTCAATTATTGTAAAGTCTGATGAGGTCTGGAAAAAAATAATGTATTTGTGGAAAGCTATTTTCACAAAGAAAGGTTGAGGTGGATGCTGCCACTTACTAGTAGTAAATTCTCCATAGTTACAGTTTCTCTCATAGAAGGGAACACAAGCTCAGGAACCTAGAAAATACTAATGGTGCATTGCAGTGGATGAATGAACCATTTGTCGCTTATATAAAAGTTTGTTACTGTTTAGAATCAGCAAGGTTAACCAGGAAAACATCTTTATGTAACTCTATTATTCTCTGTTGCTAAGGTTGTGGTCAGGGAGGCCAGGAAGCTCTTTTGAAGTTCAAAGGAGCGTAACATTCAGTGCATAACATTCATGCAAATATGGGGCAAATGGGTGGAAGAGTTTGCCTCTTTTGGTAGCTCTAACTTAGGTAATGAACTATTGATCAAAGTGAGGTAGAAGAATTGAGTAGTTAGGAATATTATGTATTTTGAATGGACCTGCCTGTGCCAAGTCTGGAAGATATTCTGGGGAGAGAAATTTATTCTGGTATTTCATAGGGTCCACTCCTGTTTTATAAGGTGAGTTAGCTGGATATTTCAAGGCACTAGATTCTCACTCATTTATCTCCTCTGGAGAAAAGCTTCCAACATTCACATTTGGCTGAAAATGGGCCTTTGGACTTCTCAGTAAGGGCAAGCCACCAAAAGATGGAAGGAGAGAAAGAAGATACTTAGAAAATTTTCAGACATGTTAAGCATGGCTTTATGCAACCTATCCAGACCTTGTCTATTGTGAAAGCCAACCATATAGGCTTAAGTTTTCTTCCTCCGGATTCTCACTTTGATACTTGAAGTGATTATTGGATAATAGAAAGAAACAAGCAAAAAAGTATTCATGTCTTAGAAGTTTAGGTGGAAGGAGAAGAAAGGAAGAATGCCGTAAAATTAGAAAGTTTAATATTTTTTGAAGTACATTTTAAATTATTTTTTTTTTTATGTCATGAGGCAGTGGGGTTGGATGTAGAGGCTCTGGAGTCCGCTTAGGTCCAAACAAACCCCAGCCCGGTGACTTTCTTACTTACCTTGAGAAGGTCGCTTAACCTCTCCAGTTTTAGTTTTTTTTTTTTATCAGTACAGTGGGAGAAATAGTAGCATGGTATCCATTAACATGGACATTTGAAGAATGAATGAGATTGTGTACACCAAGTGCCTTGCAGCAGTGTTTGGCATGTAGTTTGCTCTTAGTAAGTGGTAGTGTTAGAATAACTCTCTTGCAAGCCAAATGATATTATACCCTTAATTTTTAGATGAAAAACTTGAAACCCAATGAGTTCAAATTACTTTATACAAGGACAGACGTCAAGTCTCAGTCATAAAATCTAGGTATCCAAATTCAGTGTTCTGTTAACTATACCACTTTGTCTCTAACAAGTCTCTGAGGAAGCCAGTTCATTCTCTTTAGTAGAGGCCCAGTCCTTTACACATAGCCACTTAACACGTAAGAAATGATCCAATTGAATGAATAAAGAACTTTGAAACCAGAATTCCTATGAGAAGCAATATAGTATGTGGGAGTTGAAAGACAGTCTAGGACTAAAGTTATCCAAGAACCTAAATAAACTAAGCCAAGGGAAATTTGTGAGGAAGGTTAAAAATATGTGCCCTTATGTGCATACTTCTTAGATTTCTCTGATTTTTCAGTAGGATTGGAATGTCCTCAGAGTCTAATGGAGAGAGGACTGTGATTTAAAGCAGGAAACCTGGTTTCTGGTCAGTTCCATTGCTTGCTGTGTGATATTGGTTGGGTTGAGTCATTCATGCTCTCTGAACTAAAGATTCTCTCCTTATAAACTGAAAGGAATTCTTGCTTTCTGGACAGCAAACTAAAGGACACCAGAATAGGGCCTAAGGAGATGGGACAAAGGAAACCAAGGCTCTGACTTTAGGTTTTTGGAGCACACCTATGCTTTTATTGTCACAAGGTCACTACGAAGAGTATTTTACACATTTAAGATTTCTAGCCTGCTTACTAATAAAAAGGTGAGATACAGGTTATATGTGAAAGAGTAGTTGCAAGATAATGTTTTTAAACATCAAACAAACTAGAGGACATCTGAAGAATGTAGAAAGAGAAGTTTTTTAACACCTTGTTTGGTATATTATAGTATTAGCAATCTAAATTTGGAAAGATATGAAGAGAAACTTTGAATTTATTGACAAGAGAAAATTAGTTTCATCTACAGAGATTTATTTCTTACCTCTCACCTACTTAAGTTGTATTGATTATAGGATGTTTGAATAAAGCACATTCTGAGTGGTGCAGGGGCAATATCTGTAACCTTGGTTTCACAAAAGAAAGAATTGTCTGTTTGGCATTTTGTAATTGACTCCCTATAAAGGAAGAGGACAAGTATTAAATTATAACTTAATTAGGGTCTTTCTAGTAGTGCTAAGGAAACGTGGTCCAGGTACTTTACCTTTGCATGATCTAAGTTAATAGAAGACTAGAACATGGAAATGTTAAACAAATGAATGTTTATTATGTCTAGTAGATTAGATTGTCAATTATCAGATGCCCTAATCAAGCTTTATGTTAAGATGATTTTTTTCTGCTCATTGTTAGACATTCAGAAGATACATAAAAGAAAAGGAAAACAAGTCACTGGTTATCTCAATATGCAAGGATAACGATGGTTATTTTGTATATATACTGCTTGTCTTTTTTCTATGCCATTTTATAAAAATGAAGCACTGTCTTTAGCCAATTTGTTTTATGATGTCAATTCACAATTTATTCTCTAAAATGCACCTGGAGACAGATCCCACACTGTCTGAAGTAAAAGCTGGATATTTTAGTTACCAGTTGCAGGGCATGCAAAGTTGATTCTGTTCTGAAAAGTTCAAGAGCACAACTTGAATTCTTGACCAAACAGAAAATAAAGCTCCTTTAGCAGAGATTTGTACAGCTGAGGTGCTGACAGGAAGAATAATTGTTTTTTTTTTCAAACAAGAAATTTTATTTTTCCCTATGCCAGATGACAGGTAAAAGATAATTTTAACCAGAAAAATGTTCAGGTCAGGTTTTACCAGTTTAACAGCCTTTCTGTAAAAGGATCTCTCCATGACCTCGTAATACAGGCTAATGATAATACAGGCTAATGATAATACCATCAACTCTCAGTTATCCATGCTAATGGAATAGAGAAGGGCACAATGAACTAAAATTTCATGGAAAATTTCCAGTTCTCATTTTAGCCAATGGTGTCACCTTGCTTGTCAAGCTTCTTTGAAATATGGACCCTTCCTTCTCAATGAGTGTGTCCATCTGCTAGTAGAAAAGTGAAATAGCCGCAAGACATGTTAGAGTGGTAAGGCCATGCTGTGCATAGGCTACACAATATAAATTAAATTTAATTTGGGGAAAATGATCCATCAACTAAGAATAAGATAATTAACTCCTGGATAAAGAGGAATAAGCTATGTATACAGGTTGGAGATTGTAGATTCTTCCTGGCTTTCCTTTCTCACTGGTTTCTACATCTTGGAAATGATGTCCTAAAACCTGAGGAAATCTGACTTCAATTCTAGAATCCCAATTGCCAGAGAATAAGACACTTTTTTTTAAACTAATATATTTTACCCTTCTTTCACTCTGCTTTAAGTTTGATGACAGAAGAAAAGTACTTATGCTTTCAATTTTTTCTTCATTATTATAGTAGCCTTTTAAAAATAATTTAAAAAGGATTTATTTGATTTGTCCCTTCATATAGTGAACAGTAAAGATTCATTGCTCTTTTTTACTCTGTGTGTTATAATAAAATAAATATTATTATAATATTTACGTGATGATATGTCTACAGTAATAGCTCATAAAAATAGTTCAGGGGAATCTTTTCTTGCTTTTAGACTGGTAATGAAATTATTGACCTTTTGACCTGGTCCTGGGTGCTGGTTAGTAATGATTGGACAAAACATTGATGGCATAGTGGCACATCTCTGTTGTTTACTTTTTGTCATCATTGTTTCTGTTAACAGCGAGTGACCCCTAAAGTATCAGGGGTTGCCACTTCTAATTAGGACCAGTTGAACCATTTGAAAAATAGCTATGATGATGTGGGTTGAAGGTCTATCTCAAATGTTAGTTGGAATTTCATTGGAACCAAGTTCTACTCACAGATACCATTAGTTGGTGGTAAGTCATGCACTCTCCAGCTGATATGCCTTGGTTATTGGAAAGTAATAAGATTACTTTTGTTGCCTGTATCTCCTAAAAGTTGACAAGGCATCATTGTTTCAATAAAATCATCTCACTTGTGCTTCTTGTCGAAGATGGTATACTGGGACTTTAAGTATGGTTGATTATGCTGTGTAACTTATTAAATTCTGCCATAGGTGAGGACAAAAACCTTTTTTATTAGTTATAAGCATGTGCTGAGATTGACTTTATCATAGTTTCTGAAGACCGATAATTGTTCAGTGTGCTCATGGTTTCCGAAGATTGATAATTATTCGACATGCTCAGTTCAGCTATAATTGTGCTAGCCCCTCAATCTTGGACAACCGTAGTAAAACATGTCTTAAAGATTATAGTGTTCACTTTTGTTATATTCCTTAAAAAATTAGTGTCAGTGATTTCAGAAGCATTGTTTGATAGC
This sequence comes from Rousettus aegyptiacus, assembly GCF_014176215.1. Lineage (NCBI taxonomy): Eukaryota > Metazoa > Chordata > Mammalia > Chiroptera > Pteropodidae > Rousettus > Rousettus aegyptiacus. The sequence goes on along the minus strand of NW_023416312.1, from coordinate 66,426,332 downwards.
ACAAATTATGCATCGTTCAGCTCTTTGTCTGCCTCCAGTTCCTGAATTTTCTCCTCCCAGGAGTTTATGTATTTCTATCTGGGGCATAATTGGCCAAATCCCATATTGCTAAAGTATTAGAACAAATGTACTTGATGAAAGACCATTATGTTTACATTTGGGTTTAGGTTTCTATTGGAAGTTAGTGTTTGAGTAAGATATCTTCATTTTTAAGAAGTATAGTTTGCAAGACACTCATCCTGTAACATGGGATAAGTGCCATGTGAGTGTTATGAGGCTGTTAGGTTTAAAGAATATGAAAATGAGCTTTTAGCTGGAATAATCTATCTTTCTAACTAGATTTCAAACCCCTTGACAGCATGAGTATAATTTTATACTTTATGCTTCATCACTTTGATAGATTAAAGAAATGCAAAATAAAGTCTGCCAGCTGTACTGTTTTACAGTCTATTTAAGTATCACTTGACTTCACTATACACAGCACCCGATTTTTTAAAAGGTGATTAAAGCTGTGTTTCAAAGGTACAGTGGAAGGGTAGCTTGAAAGAAGGTTAGGCAAAAACGTGTGGAAGCCCTTCTTTACCAAGTTCTAAAAATGAATGGCCTGTATCTTACAACTGTGTAGCAGGAGAGACAGAATTCTGCAGTAGTTGTAGTCCTTGGTTCTGAAGCCAGACTATTTAGATTTGAATCACAGGTCTATACCTTGACTAGTCATGTCAACTTGGGCAAGTTACCAAACCTCCCTATGCCTCAGATTTTCTTCCGTGGAATGGGGCTAATGATGGGACCTACCATGTAGGGCTATTGTGAGAATTTCATGAAAAAAAAATACACACACACACACACACACATATATGTGTGTGTGTGTATATATATATACAATATATATACATATATATGTGTGTGTATATATCCATTAGAACAGAACAAAAAAACAAAAAAAAATACACACACACACATATATATGTGTATATATACATATATACATATATATGTACATATATATGTATACATATATACATATACATATATATACATATATATGTGTGTGTATATATATCCATTAGAACAGAACATAGTTTATGAGAAGTGTTCAACAAGTATTAGTTGTTGTTTTGTTATTGTTATTGCTATTCTCATCTGTCTCTGTGTTGATCAGGACCTGGTTCCCTGGCTACTTTTTACACGTATCACCTACCTTGTAGCCTTTGAGCCAAATTTGGAGCAGGGAAATTCAGATCACTGTTTTCTCACTTTGTCTAACAATATTCTTTAGAGGCTGAATTTAGGGGAAATGGAATATATAGGCTGAAACAAGTTATTTAGATGATCCGTTTCATGAATAATGGTGAGATCAGATAAATTGGAAAGATCCATTTAATAGTGTGTGAAATGATCTGTCTTATAGATATTTCAGAAAAGATACAGCAAGTTACTTAAAGGGGATTTATAAAAAAATACACTCTTTATGGTATCAGCATATTCTGTTCCTTTGAAAGTAGACTTTTCTGAAAGTTAGAATGTTTAACAATTTGGATGTGAGTTTTAAAAATATACAAATGTACTTGAAACCCATATTTTGATAGCTTGTCTTATTTTAGTGCTTGCTTAGTCTTTCAGAAGTCTTTATCTTTTATTATCCCATTTATTTTCATCAAGTAAGAAAGAGATAAGTCACCCAACCATGAAGATCACATAGTTGATAGTGAAAGCTCATCCAGTTTCATATTTTAAGTAGGTATATCAGATGTAAACTTCTGAGTGACCTAATCCAAGCAAGCAAAATAATCCAGAATCAAATGGGTAATACACGAGGTTCCATCTAACATTGCAATGTGGATTTAAATCAACAAAGTAACTTCTAGTTTACCTTCATTCAAGTATTAGTGGCTGCAGATCTATACAAGTAGAACTATTTATTCCAACATAACAATGCTACTTAAATTGTCTTCATGGATTTACTTCTAAGTGTATATTCATATTCATTCTGAAATGTCTAAATAAGTTGTATATGAGAAATACAATCACTTAGGGGTTTGAGAGTGAAATTACAAATTTATTGTAGAGAAACAGTAAGTCTCACCAACATGTGGAAGGTAGCAAAAATTGCCTTATTCAGGTGTTCATTTTCAGAAATTCATGGTTACCTCTCATCAATTAAGAGATGCTGTGATTCTTAAAATATTTCCTACTATGTTTTAGAATATTGTGGAGCATAACTCTAATTCGTGTCTATACCAATAAAATTGTATTTCTAAGACTTGGCCGAAAAACAAATTGGCCTAAAAAGTAACTTTGATTTCATGAGTTCTTTCAAAATAAACATTTTCGAGCCTATACTCTTAACCCAGAAATGTAGATTAATATAATAATGTTAATAATAATGATGATATCATAAAAGGTGAACTAAAAATAGTTTTTAAAAACAGATACATAATCAACCTTTCTGCTAAAGAAAGGAAGAAATATTAGTTTCATTTTCCCTCCTCACTAAATTGGAAGTTTTAAATAATTAAAATATCCAGTGTTGGGCATTCTCACTTAACTGCTAATGGTAAGGTAAATTAGTGTAGTTTTTCTGGGAGGCAGTTTGACAATATAGATAAAGAATTTGAAAGCATTCAAAACCTCTGACCTGATAATCTACTACTAAGAATTTATATTAACAAAATAACCCGTGTTGCACACAGAGGTTTACATTAAAGATATATATTATGGAATACTTTTTAAAGGAAGAAAAAGAAACAACCTAATACCCCCCAAAAGGATATAGGTTAATAAATTATGGTTCAACTATCTTGGTGTAGATTCACTAGGCATGAGGTATGGAGAAAATATTTAATGACATAAAAATATTTGTCATATGTTAATTTTAGAATATAGTTTACAAAATATATATACTAGATGTTATTAATTTTGTAATAAAAATCTTTATACACACAATGCATAGAAAAAGGACTCGAAAGAGCTTCCAGTTTCTCCTCTGACATGTAAAGAGCTTAGACGTTGTCACTGTCATTGTCATAAGAAAAAAGCTGAAGGAACTTAAAATCAACATCTTTTAAATCAATCAGAAAATTGAGATCACAGGGCAAACTGTCCTTTGTTTTTTACTCTGAAAACTGGAAAGACAGGCAAATAGAATCACCACTGCTTTATCCTGATAGGAACACTTAAAGGGGGTAATTGACTAATTGCTGAAAAGGTAACATGTACTAGCTTGAGAGATAGAAACTTCTTTTTTTCTGAGTTTTATCTCTAGGAGAGCCACCAGGTTCTTAGGTTGAAGACTGGAGAAAATTTTTTTTCTGCTTCAGGCAGGGGAGGAAAAAGTAACCACTCTGAAATAAGCCCAGAGCTCTTAGTTCTTCTTAACTAAGACCTGCCCTCAAGGGAAATGATTTTATCAGAGTCTAATTTATTTGCATTTTATCAGAGCCTAAGTAATTTGGGAGAGTGGACATACCCAACTCCACTAGCCTTCCTGTTTTACCTATGCTGGCGGATGGGAGGGAGCATTTTGGAAGGTCACAGCTCATGGACACAGGCTCACTAAAAGACTGAGGTAATTATGTGATTATAGAGTGTTTCTGTTACCCCCCACAATTTACCAACACATCAATCAGGCCCTTTTATAATAACAGGAAATTACAGTTAAAAGAACTGCAAGGCTCAGACCCAATTTAAGAAGGAGTATCTAGGGAAAATTGAAACAATGAAAGGGGATAAACAGGGATGTTAGAGTAAATTTTAACTTCTGACATCACAGCTAAAGTTAGCCTAACTCTTTTCTATATTAACATAAAAACACACTAAAGGCTTATTCACCTCAGTTCCTTTTATCAAATACATTATGTTCAACTTTAAACAAGAAATTACGAGGTATGCTAAAAGGCAAAACAAAAACAAACAAATGACCAAAAGCACAGTTTGAAGAGAAAAATAAAGTATCAAAACCAGCCTAGATAATGGTGGATATTTTGAAATTATCAGATTGGAGATTTAAAATACCTATGATTAATAAGTTAGCGATTCTAATGGAAAAAGTGGACACTATGCAAGAATATATGAGTAATATAAACAGGTAAATGGAAACTGTAAGAAAAAATCAAAAGACAATGTGAGAATTCAAAAACACTGCTAGAAATGAAGAATCTCTCTGATGGGCTCATCAGTAGATTGGAAAGAATCAGTGAACTAAAGATGCCAATAGAAACTTCCCAAACTGAAATAAAAATGAAAAAAAGTACAACAGACTATCTAAGAACTGTGTGAAAATGACAAAAAAATTATATATTAATATAATAGGAATGCCAGAAAGAGAAGAAAGGAAAGAACAAAAGAAGTATTTGAGTAATAATGGCTGAGAGTTTTCCAAAATCAATGTCACATCAAAGCAGAGATCAAGGAAGTTCAGAAAATACAAAGCAGGATAAATATTAACAAATCTACACTTATGCATATCATATTCAAATTGCAGAAAATCTAAGACAAAGAAAATATATTAAAATAAGAGGAAAAGTACATTATCTATGGAGGAATGAGAATAAGAATTATATTCTATTTCTCTTCAGAAACTATGCAAGCAGGAAGAGAGTGAAATACTTAAATTGTTGAAAGAAAAATTCCACCAACCTAGAATTCTGTATCCAGCAAAACTGTCCTTTGAAGGTGAACGAGAAACAGAATTCCTCAGACAAACAGAAATAGAAGAAATTTGTTGCCTGCCTTGAACAAAATGTTAAAAAATAATTCTCCAAAAACAAGGAAAATGATAGGTCGGAAATTCAGATCTACATAAAGAAAGATAGAGCATTTGAGAAAGAATAAATGAATGTAAAATTAAATATTTTATTTTATTTTTTATTCTTAATAGATCTAACAAAAGAAATGTTCAAAAATAATAATAAATAACAATGAATTGAGTGATTATATCTTATGAAAAAGTGAAATGAATGACAGTAGTCTTATAAAGGATGGAAGGAAGGAATTGGGAATACTCAGCTATAATGTACCTGCTCTACTTGTAAAGTGGTATAGTGTTATTTGGATGTGGACTTAGATTAGTCGTAAATGTGTTTTGAAAACTAAGGCTACCACTATTTTTTTAAAGAAAGTATGATTGATATGCTGAGAGAAGAGAGAAATTGGAATAATGGAAAATGTTCAATTAAAGCCAGAGAAGGCAGAAAAAAAGTAGAACACACACACATACAAAATAAAAAAATTTGAACTCAATGAATCAAAAGTAATTACAAATATTGTCAATATTAATCCAACTGTAATCTATAATTTAATTGTGAATGGTCTATACACAGTAATTAAAAGACAGTACTAGAGTAGATAAAGAAATCCACTTTAAATATAAAGATACATACAGAGAAAAAGAGATGGAGAAAGATAAAGCATGATAACACAAAAGAAAGCAGGAGTAGCTATATTAATTTCAGGTAAAGCAGAGCAAGGAAAATTATGTGTATATACATAACAAAGCATCAAAATCTGTGAGGCAAAAGTTATCAGAACTGCAAGGAAAAGCAGATAAATCCACTATTACAATTGGAGTACAATTGGAGACTTTTATACCCCTCTACTAATAATTAAGAGATTCAGAAGGCAGAAAATCAGTAAAGATATAATTAAACTAAACAGCACCATCAATCAATCAATCAATCAATCAATCCAGCAGATTTAATTAACATCTGTAGAATATTTCACCCAACAAATGCAGAATACACATTCTTCTCAAGCTCACGTGGAACATCATCAAGATAGACCACATTCATGGGTCATAAAACACACACTAACAAATTTAAGGGAATATAAATTATATAACGTATACTCTCAAACCACACTGGAATTAAAATAGAAATCAATAACAGAAAGATAGTTGTAAAAATCCAAAAATAGTTATAGATTAAACAATACGCTTCTAAGTATCACATTTAAAAATATTTTTAATTATTTGAAAATAAAAATAAACATCAAAATTCATGGGATGCAGTGAAAGCAATACTTAGTGGAAATTTACAGTGTAAATTAATATATTAGAAAAAATAAATATTGATGTTAAAAATCTAAGCTTCATCTTAGGAAACTAGCAAAAAAAGAACAAATCAAATATAAAGTAAGTGAAAGAAAAGAAATTTAAAAAAATAAAAGCAGAAATCAATGAAAGCAAAACCAGGAAAACAGAAAAATCAATGAAACCAAAAGCTGGTTGTTTGAAGAGATTAATAAAATAAATAAAACTCTAGCCAGGTTAACTAAAGGAAAAAAGAGAGAAAGGACACATTACTAGTATCAGAAATGAAAGAAAGACCATCATTACTGATCTTGTGTACATAAAAAAAGATAATAAAGGAATGTTATGAACAAGTCCATATCCATGGATTTAATAACTTTGGAAAAAAATGACCAATACCTAGGAAAACACACCTACCAAAACTCATACAGAAACAAAAAGATTGTCTTCATGGCTTATAGCTATTAAATAAATTGAATCAATAATTAATAACCTTCCAAAACAGAAAGCACTAGGCCCAGATAATGAACTGGTGAACTTTACCAAATATTTAAGGAAGAAATAATATCATTATTGTACAATCTGTTTCAGAAAATAGAAGCAGAAAGAACACTTCCTAACTCATTCTATGAGACCAACATTATTCTGATACCAAAACCAGGCAAAAACATTACAAAGATCAGTATGTCTCATGGAAAAATCCTCAACAAAATATTAGCAAATCAAATCCAACAATGTAGGTAAAATCCATGACCAAGTGAGATTTATTCCAGGTATGCAAGGCTGTTTTTAACATTCAAAAATTAAGTGATGTAATCCATCATATCAACAGGTTAAAGAAGGAAAATCACATGATCATATCAATAGACACAGAAAAAGTATATGAAAACTTCAGCACTATCCAGTGAAGTAGGAATAGAGGGGAATTTCTTCAACTTCATAAAAACCATCTACAAAAATATCTACAGTTAACATCATACTTAATGGAAAGAAACTAGATACTTTTCTCTTACCATCAGAAACAAGGCAATTATGTCTCCATTAATTCAACATCATACTTGAAGTCTTAGCTAATGCATTAAGATGGAAAATGAAAATAAATGGTGTACAGATTTGAGAGGAATAAATAAAACTACCTTTATTAACAGATAACATGACTATCATGTAAAATATCCTAACGAATGAATTTTTAAAAACACTCCTGGAATGTTAGGTGATTATAACAAAGTAGAAGGATACAAGAATTATATATGTCAATTGCCTTTATACTAGCAATGAGCAATCGAAATTTGTAATTAAAAACCCAGTGCCATTTACAGTAGCACCAAACCACCTATCAAAATACTTAGGTATAAATTTAGCAAAAAGTGTACAAGATCTATGTGAGGAAAAGTATAAAACTCTCAGGAAAGAGATTAAATAAATAGAAAGTTATTCCATGTTCATAGAGAGTTAGACCCAATATGGTTAAGATACTGGTTCTTACCAACTTGATTTATAACTTCAATACAATACCAATCAAAATCCTAGCAATTTACTTTGTGGAAATCAGCAAAATGATTCCAAAATTATATGGAAAGACAGAAAACCCAGAATTGCCAACACAGTGTTGAAGAAAAACAATAAAATCAGAGGAATGACATTACTTAACTTCAAATTTACTATAAAGCTACTGTAATCAAGATAGTGTGGTATAGCTGAAAGAATAAACAAATGGATCAGAGAAACAATAGAGAGCCCAGAAATAAATGAACATATATAGTCAACTTATCTTAGGCAAAAGAAACAAAGACGATTCATTAGAAAATTCATTGGAAATCTTTTCAACAAATGCTGGAAAAACTAGACATACACATCCTAAAGAAACAAACAAACAAACAAATAAATACACCAACCTTAAAACTTTCATTAAAATAATTTGAAATGAATCAAAAACCTAAATGTAAAATACAGAAGTATAAAACTTCTAGAAGTTAACCTACGAGAAAATCTTGGTTATCTTAGGTTTGGTAATGAGGCTTTAGATATAACACATAAGGCATGCTCCATGAAAGAAAAAAAGATACATTGGATTTCTTTAAAAGTAAAAAATATATATGTTGTTTTTTAATGTTTCATATCCCACATATAAGTGATATCAGGTGATTTTCAGCCTTTTCTGTCTGGCTTATTTTGCTTAACATAATTATCTTGAGGTCCATCCATGTTGTAGCAGATGGCAGTAAACCTAAAAGCAACAAATGAACCGGACAAACAAACAGAGACTCATGGACATTGATAATGGACTAGTGGTTACCAGAGGGTAGGAGGAGGAGGGGAGAGGTAGACAGGGTAAAGGGAATCGAATATAGGCGGGGTAGGGTGAAGTGGGTAAAGAGGATCAAATATATGGTAGCTGAGGGAAACTGGACTTTGGGTGGTAATTACACAATAGAATATATAGATGTCAATTTATAATGTACACCTGAAAATTATATAATTGTATTAACCAATGTTACCCCAATAAACTTAATTTAAAAAAATATGTTCTGCAAAAGACACCATTAAGAGAATGAAAGGACAAGTCACAGTTTGAGGGAAAATATTTGTGAAAGACATATTTGATAAAGGACTTGTATCCAAAATATACAAAAAAAAGTCTTAAATCACCACAATAAGAAATGAACGACCTAATTAATAAATGGGCAAAACAGATAAACAGACACCATACTAAATACGATATACAGATGGCAAATAAATATATAAAAAGATGTTCAACATCATATGTCTTTAGGAAATTGCAAATGAAATCGATGAGTGAGACACCACTATATACCTATTAGAATGACTAATACTGAAAAATACAACACCAACGAGAGCTATCATTCATTGCTGATTGGAATGCAAAATGGTACTCTAACTTCGGAAGACCATTTGGCAGTGTTCAAAGCTAAACATAACCTTACAATATGATCCATCAACCATATTCCTAGGTATTATCCAAATGAGTTGAAAACTTATTCACAATTAACAATAATTGGAAGAAGCCAAGATGTCTTTTAATAGGTGAATTGATAAACAATGGAATATTATTCAATGATCAAGCTATAAAAACACATGGAGGACTTTGAATACTTATTGCAAAGTGAAAGAAGTCAGTCTGAAAAGACTGCATGCCCTATATGACATCTTGAAAAGACAAAACTATAGAGACGGTAATAAAATCAGTGATTTTGAGAAGTTTGGGGAATAAAAGAGGCAAGAGATGAATAGGCAGAATGCAGAGGATATTTAGGGCAGTGAAACTATTCTGTATGATACTATAATGGTGGACATATGTTATAACACATAGAACTATACAAAACAAAGAGTGAACTCTCATGTAAACTATGTCCTTTAGTTAATATATCAATATTAGTTAATTAACTGTAACAAATGTACCACACTAATGCAAGATATTAATAACAGGGAAGTGGGGATGGAGTCAAAAGGGGAATATATAGGAACTCTATACTTTCTGCTCAATTTTTATGTAAACCTAAAACTGCTCTAAGAAATAGTATATTAATTTAAAAAAAAATGACTGGAGGGACATTACTAGAATATTAAGTGTGGATATCTTCTGGTAGTAGAATTGTGTGATTTTCTCTTTATACATTTCTTTTTTATTATTTTTGTGAGGTATGGTTAATATGCAACAAACTCACCCCTTTTTAGGGTACAGTGAGTTTTGACAAATACTTCCTGTCATCAGGAACCACCATAATGAAGATATAAAATGGCTCCATCACCCAAAAATTTTATTCCGTGTCCCTTCATAGTAAAATCCTTCCCCCACCCCAACCATGGTAGCTATGGTTCGGTTTTCTGTTCCTATAATTTTGCCTTTTCCAGAAAAAAGTAATTGGAATCATATAGTATGTAGTCTTTGAGTCTGGCTTTTTTTCATTTAGCATAATGCCTTTGAAATTTATCCACGTTTATGCATATTAGTCCTTCATTTTTTTTACAGCTGACTAATATTCCATTGTTTGAATGTTTATAAATTTATCTGTTGAGGAACATTGGAGTTGCTTCCAGGTTTCGCTGACAACTAATAGAGATAATTTATACATCTATGTACAGGCTTTTAAAAAACGTACACTTATTTCATTCAGGGAAATACTTAGGAATAGGATTGCTGGGTTGCATAGTAAGTGCATTTTTAACTTTAAAACTGCCAAGTTGTTTTCCAGAGTGGTTGTACTTGTTCATTTCCATCAGCAAAGTATGAGGAGAGTTCCAACTGCTCATCGGCACTTGCTATTGTCAGTTGTTTTGAGTTTAGTCATTCTAATAGATGGGTAGTAATATCTCATCTTGCTTTCAATTTGCATTTCCCTGATGACTAATGATATGTTTGACACCTGTATATCTTCTTTGTTGAAGTGTCAATTCAAACTGAATTCACATTTTCTTAAAAATCGGGTTGTTTGCCATTTTATCCTTAAGTTTTGAGATTTCTTCTTTTTATTTCATTATTTTTATTTTTTAAGATCATTGGGTAACATTGGTTAATACAATTATATAATTGTTGAATGTACATTATAATTTGACATTTATATATTCTATTGTGTGATTAACACCCAGAGTCCAGTTTCCTTCAACTACCATATAATATTTGATCACCTTTACCTTGTCTACCTCCCTCCTGTTTTTCCAGCCCCTACTATCTGTTAACCATTAGTCCATTGTCCATGTCCCTGACTCTCTGTTAGTCCTGTTCATTTGTTGCTTTTAGGTTTATATCCCACATATAAGTGATATCATGTGATTTTCAACTTTTTCAGTCTGGCTTATGTCGCTTAGCATGATTATCTCCAGGTCCATCCACCTTGCCGCAAATGGCAGTATTTCATATCTTCTTATGATTGAGTAATATTACATTGCATATATGCACCCTAATGTCTTTAGCTAAGCATCTATCATAGGACACTTCGGTTTCTTCCATGTCCTGGTCACTGTGAATAATGCTGCTATGAACATCTGTGTGCAAATATCTTTTTGGATATGGGTTTTCAAGACTTTGGGGCTAACACCCAGTAGAGGGATTGCTGGATCATATGGTTGATCAATTCTTAGTTTTTTGAGGAACCTCCATACTGTTTTCCATAGTGGCTGTACCAATTTGCAGTCCCACCAGCAGCGTATGAGGGTTCTTTTTTCTCTGCATCCTCTCCAACACTTGTTATTATTTGTCCTGTTGATTATAGCTATTCTAACAGGTGTGAGATGGTATCTCATTATGGTTTTGATTTGCATTTCCCTAATAGCTACCGATGTTGAGCATCTTTTCATATATTTGTTAGCCATTTGTATGTCCTCTACGGAGACGTGTCTGTTCATGTCCTCTGCCCATTTTTTTGATTGGATTGCTTACTTTTTTGTTCTTATTGACTTGTGTGAGTTCTTTGTATATTTTGGATCTTAGGCCCTGATTGGAGGGTTTTCTTGGAAATATATTTTCCCATCCAGATGGTTGTCTCTTTACCTTGTTGATGGTTTCTTTTGCTGACCAGTAGCTTTTTAGTTTGATGTAGTCCCATGCATTTATTTTTGCTTTTACTTCCTTTGCTTTTGAGGTCAAATTCATAAAATCCTCTTTAAGTCCAAGGTCCTTGAGTTTTGTTCCTATGTTTTCTTCTATGCATTTTATTTTTCGAGTCTTATATTCTGTTCCTTAATCGATTTTGAGTTAATTTTGGTGTGTGGTGATAGACAACAGTTTAGTTTCATTCTTTTGCAGGTGTCCTTCCAATTTTCTCAGCACCATTTATTGAAGAGGCTTTCACTTCTCCACTGTACGTTTTGGCTTTTTTGTCCAAAATTATTTGCCCATATAAATATTGGGTTACTTCTGTACTCTCGATTCTGTTCCACTGGTATTTGTATCTGTTTTGCTGCCAATATCATGCCGTTTTGATTTCTGTCACTTTCTAGTATAATTTGAAGTCAGGCAGAGTGTCGCCTCCAGCCTCATTCATTTTTCTGAGGATGGCTTTGGCAATTCGGGGTCTTTGTGCTTCCATACAAATTTGATGAATTTTTGTTCTATTTCTTCAATAAATTCCGATGGGATTTTGATGGAGATTGCATTAAATCTGTTGTTTTTCCAGAAAGATTTATTATATAAAGGTCTCTCTTTAGCCTGCTGCAAATAAGGCGCTCTTCTTTTGTTTTCCAGTAGGTGGCGTCTAACCCTTTTGGATCCCTGCTTAATTTAAAGCCTAAATGTCTTTTTTTTTTCTTGTAGACATTTAATCATACTTGCTACTCTCAGTTTCAGTCTCTGTCAGCGTTAGCAACAGTTTTGGTAGTGTTTGCTCAGACTCTGCTGGGGCTCCGCAGTGTTTGGTCTTGGAGCGTATGGGGGGAGGGGCCCTCTGGTTCTGCTTTTGAGATCTACTGCTTAGCCTCAGTTTTGCAACTGAGCTGGTAAAAATCAGCTGTTGTTTCTCTGCTGTCCCGTTCTGCTTCTCTGCTTTGTGCCCTGATGACTGGGCCCTAGTGCCGGCTGCTAGAAGTTTCAGCACTTCCAAGTAGGTTGATCAGGGCAGTCGCCGCACCTTTACCCCTCCCTCTCCTCCTGCAAGGAGTTTTGGTGGCTTCTTTATTTCTCCGAGTCCATCGCCCAACACACATGGTTCTGGCCTGTGGTAGCTCTTATGCTCAGATCTCATGTTCAGACATGCTGGTGTACAGTTTGGGTGTTTTTTTGTTGAGTTTTAGATGTTCAGCTTATTGTTGTTTCTGGGAGAGATATCTGAGAACATCTCTCACTCTGCCATGTTTCCTTGCCATATCCGAGATTTATTTGTATATTCTAGAAAAAAAGTTATTTATCAGAAATGCAATGTGTAAATAAGCTCTCCCAATCTGTGCTTTTCCTTTTATTAACATTGTCTTTTAAAGGCAGTTCTTAATTTTTATGAAGTCTTATTTTATAATATTTTTATGGATTGTGCTTTTAGTGTCATAATTAAGAATTCTTTGCCTAACCCAAGATCACAAAGATAGCCTCCAATGTTTTCTTCTAGAAGTTTTAAAGTATTAGGGTTTACATTAAAGTCTATCTATGATCCATCTTGAGTTAATTTTTGTATGTGGTATGAGATATGGATTAAGTTTCATTCACTTTATCTTTTGCATATGAATATCCAAATGTTCTAGCAGCATTTATTGAAAAGATTCTTGTTTCTCTATTGAATGGCCATTATACTTTTGTTGAAAATCAATTGACCACATAAATGTAGGTTATTTTTTACTCTTCATTCTATTCTGTTGATATATTTGTCTAAACTTTTGCCAACACCACATTGTCTTGAAAACTATAATTTTACATTAAGTCTTGAAATCATGTAGTGTGCATCCTCCAACATCTTTCTTGTTCAAAATTGTTTTGTATCTGCTGTTTCCTTTTCCTTTCCATGTACTTTTTAAATTAGATTAGCAATTTTTATAAAATATCCTGCTACTGTTTGGATTTGGATTGCACTGAATCTATAAATCATTTTGGGGAGAACTGACATCTTAACAATGTTGTGTCTTCCCTGTCCATGAACAAGGTATAACTCTCCATTTCTTTTTAGACCTTCTTTGATATCTTTTATCAGTGTTTTACAAGTTCTTTAGTGCAGATTTTACACATATTTTATTAGATTTATACTTCAATATTTTATGTTTTAGGGGAGCTATTATAGATGGCACTTTTTCAAATTTCGATTTCTAATTGTTCATTAAAGATTATATAAATGTGATCAACTTTTTTATATTGGCCTTGTGTTCTACAGTTTTGCTAAATTCTCTTACTATTTATAGTAACTTACATAGATTCTTTGTAATTTTTTTGGAAACAATCATATCATGTATTAAATCAAGACAGTTTTATTTTTTATCCAACAGATGCGATTTTTACTTCTTTTTCTTCCCAGATTTCACTGGCTAGTATCTCGAAGAGAGATGAAACAGACATCCTTCCATAATTCCAAATCTCAGGGGGAAAGTGGTTTTTTTTTGCCATTAAGTATGATGTAGCTGTAGGGTTTTTTTTTAAATTTAATTTTATTATTAGTTTCAAGTATATAGTACATTGGTTAGACATTTATATAATTTACAAAATGATCCCCCTAATTGCTCTTTCTCTCTGGCTCTCCACCTAGCCATTTCATTAATGCTAACTGCATTCCCTATGCTGTGCTCCCCATCCTCATGACTATCTATCAACTACTAATTTGTACTTCTTTAACTCTTCACCCCTTTCGGCCTGTCCTCAAAACCCCCCTCTCCTCTGGCCGTCACCAGATTGTCCTCTATAAGTGAAATCATATGGCATTTATCTTCCTCTGCCTGACTTACTTCACTCAGCATAATAACCTCTAGGTCCATCCATATCATTGTGAATGGTAGGATTTTATTTATTTTTTTAATGACAGCTGTAAGTTATTTTTGTAGAGTCCCTTTATCAAGGTGAGGAAGGCCCTTTTCTGGTTTGTTTAGAGTTTCTGTCATGGATGTATATAAAATGTTGTCAAATGCTTTTTCTGAGTCTTTTGCAATGACTACATGGTTTTTCTCCTCTGGTTGGTTGATATGGTAAATTCCATTGATTGAATTAATGAATGTTGAATCTTCAGAATCAATCCCACTTGCTCATAAAGTATTATCTTTTCTATTTATTGTTGGATTTAATATGTTAAAATTTTGTTGCAAAGTTTTGTATCTATGTTTATGAGGGATATTGGTATGTAGTTTTTTTCCCTTGTAATATCTTTATCTGGTTTTAGTATCAATGTAATGCCTACATCAAAACTTCAGTTGGGAAGCACTCTCTCTTTTTCATTTCTCTGAAATATTTGGTAGAATGTTAGATAGAATTCACAATGAAGGTATCTGTCCCTGGAGTTTTCTTTGAGCAAAAGTTTTTAACTACAAATTCAATTTCTTTACAAGATATACAATTATTTAGGTTATTGATCTCTTTTTGAGTGAGCTTTAATAATTGTGTCTTTCAAAGAATTCATGCTTTTCATCTAAATTGTTAAATTAACTGGTATAAAGTTATTCATAATATTCCCGTTTTATCTTTGTAATATTTATATGATTTATAATGCAGTCCTCTCTTTTATCATTAATATTTGTATTTTGCATCTTTTCTCTTTTTAGTTTTGTTAGTCTTGCTATAGGTTTATCGATTTTATTGATCATCTTAAAGAACCAGGTTTTATTCTCATTGATTTTTTTTCCTATTGATTTTCTGTCTTCAATTTCATTAATTTCTGCTTTTTATTATTTCTCCTATTCGCTATTAGTTTGTTTTGTTTTACTTTTTCTAGTTTCTTAAGGTGTTGATTTAAGGCTTTGCTCCTTTCCTAACATAGGTATTTAGTAATATCAACTTCCCTTTAAGTACTTCTTTAGCTGCATTTTATATGTTGTGTTTTCATTTTCATTTAGTACGAAATATTTTCTAATTTTCCTTTTCTTTTTCTCTTCAACTCGTGGGCTATTTATAAGTTATCAGCATATTAAAAGTTGTATTCTTGTGCTGGGTTTGTGTGTAATGTTTCTTTATTCTATATACTTTTATGTACTTATTTTGTTCTTTTTGTGTGTTTGTATATGTTTTTCAGTTTTCTACATTGAACATGTATTACTTTTCTAATTAGAAAATAATCACTATAAAATAACACTTTACATTTTGTAGCACTTTATAATTTACAGAGAGCTTCTCCTACTCATCCAACATCTAGGAGTGAAACATATAATCTGTATTTCACAGATGTTAAAAAAATGAGATCGATATAGTTTAAATGACTTGCTCAGTGCCATACAGCTAAAGTAAGGATTCAAACCAAGATTTTCTGACTTACTCAGAAGAAGTTGGAAATAAAGATTTGAAAAGCAAATTAGAATTTAGGGTAGTTGGAAAGAATCATAGAGGGTTTTTGAAGGAGCATGCAACTTGAGAATCTCTGATTACTAGTGAAGTTGAACATCTTGTCCTGTTTATTGCCTATTCCCATTTCTTCTTCTCTAAACTGCCATTCATAGCCTCTGACCATTTTTCTATTGGATTTGTTAGCCCTTTATCGATTGATTTGACTGATTAAAATATTCCAGATATTAACACTTTATTTGTTAGAACTATCTTCTCCCAATTTCTCGCTTATCCGTCTTTTCTTTATTATTTCAATTCTGATAATCATGGAAATGTGTTTATTTTGAGGTGTCTTGGTTTATTTTGGCTGTGTGTGATGAGAAGCAGGAGATAGAAGAGGATGGAATTGGAAGACAAAGTATATGATTTGGAAATTCATTTACCAATAATTTTTTGATTGTTTGCATGTATTGACCACAGTGTGCTAGGCCATGTGATAGAGAGTAAAGAAAAAATGGTACCTACTTGTTAGGACCTTTCACCCTGACAGAGGAATACAATATATAAAATAAGACAAATAACATAGTATGTACTCAAGTAACTATGGTCCAAGATAAGCTGTGACTGTCAAAATTTCCATTTCAGCAAAAGGAAGGATACATTACTTTTGAGTTAACTGAGAGTTGTTTATGCAAGAAGTCTATAAGTTGATTGAGAACAAAAACTGTGTGTATTTTCGCGTACTATTTTATCTTTAGCACTTAGCATAGTGCCTGACAGAGTAAATGCTGAAGTATTTGTTTAATGATTGAATTATGTTAGCATATGCGGCAAAGTCATTTATAGGGACCTAACACAATGTATTTAGTCCGTCATCCCTACACCACCACCAGGTAGATAGATCTAAGAATGTTCTGATAGATCAGCATTTTAGACAATAGTTTGCTTTTACAAAGCAAGGAAGGACAACCTTTTCCAAAAGGACACATGACATACTCTCTTATCTTACCATTTTAAGAGAGCCCTAGTCAAGATTTTGACTTCAGTGTCAGTCAAAACTGGGTTTGAGACTTACATCAGTTGCTTATTGGTTATATGACCCTTGATTTGCATCACCTATAGCATTAAACAATAGAGTAGTGCCCATCTTACTAGGTCATTGTAGGATCAAATAAACAAAGCATGTAAAACTCTAAGCCAATAGTAGGGGTTCTGTCAATATTCCTTATACCTCTTTCCTTGATATACACTAAAATGGGTGGAACTTGTGATTGCCTTTGGATTTTGTGACATGATCCCTGTTTTCTAACAGGCATGTTCTCTATCTCTTTCCTCACAGATTCAGAGACATATTGTGTTTTTCAAGACAAGAAGTATAGAGTGGGTGAGAGATGGCATCCTTACCTGGAACCATATGGGTTGGTTTATTGTGTGAACTGCATCTGCTCAGAGGTACAATTTCTCATGACATGTGATTTCCCAGTTAGCTCCTCAGCATGCAGAGGTGCTTTCAGGGCCCAGATGGCCAGGGAGCATGGTGTCAAAGCCTAAAAGAAGTTAATCAGATCACAAGGAAAAATACACATCTTCTATCTTCCTCTGTTGCCTTTTAGCTTGATTTTAATGGGATTTCTGAATGTTTGCTATGGAAAGATATTTATGGTCTCTTAGCCAAATGACATAGGACATGGCATGAGAAGGCAAAATAGCTTGACAGTGGGAGTGGATTGAAAGCTCAATATAATTCCTAGATTGTAAGACAAGACCATTTTTTTTAGAAACCATTTTTAGGGTTTGCCTTTAAATGAGAGATTAGGACAGACTATATACTGGTTCATTGGAAAAGCGTATTTTACATTATCTCAGACTATAACTGTAAGATTGAGGTCGGGAAGTCTTGGCTTGTAGTTGGTAAGGATTAGAGTTCCTTGGCTTGGCCTTGGTCCCTGTCCGGTCACTCGAAGAGGTATTTGGACAGCTTGAATGCCATCTTTGCAATAGAGGAAGTGGTTAGTCTCATTTTCTTTCCATGGCCTTGACCCAGGACCACAGTCCTTTCTGAACAAACCTCAATCATTATACCTATAGTTTCTAAACTTCAGCAGTATTGATGTTTGGGAACATATAATTCCTTGCTGTGGAGGCTGTCCTGTGCATCATAGGATATCTAGCAGCATCCCTGGGCTCTACCTACTAGATACCAGTAGCACTAACCCCAATTGTGACAAATGAAAATGTCTCCAGACATTGCCAATGTTACCTGGGGAACAAAATAATCCCTGTTGGAGATTCACCGCACTAAGGAAGTTAGGAAGGGAGGCCCTGAGAATTAAGAATTCCGAACATATAAGAAAGAATTTTCAGGGCCAACTTCTCACTTGAGACCTCATAAAAGAATTGCAACTCCCCTCTAGTGCCCAGGTAGAACAGGAGCAGTCACTTGCAAGCCTGATTCTTTTGCCATTTGAACAGAAAATTGGAGTTTCAGAATTTTGAGCATGTGGTAACCTAACCTTCAGAGATTATCAGGTGGTGTTAAGAGGCTGCAGGGTTCTAGAGTCAAGATAGACCAAATTTACAACCCTGGTTCTGCCACCTATGAGCCATGTTACATTGGAAAGGTTATGTAACCTCTCAGATTCCTTCAACTTATTTAAAATAGGATAATGATATTGCCTATTTCATAGGGTTGTAGTAAAGATTACATTCATGAATCCATTTCAGTCACCTAAAACAGTGATTGTTCATGACCAACATTAAAAAAAATTTAACTATCATCATCATCATCATCATCATCATCATCATTATCATTATGGTTATCATTATTTTTATAAATTGATTAACTCTAGAACAGAATTCAGTATAAAGCATTAAGTGGGATCAGTTTAGTCCTTAGCCAGGAGTGGTTTCAGATGTACTTTGATCTACCTTCAAGATCATACCACCTGGCTCTGAAGAGTGTGACATATAAGGAGGCTCTGTGGTATTTCCAAATGCTGGGCAATGCAAATGTTAATATGTTCCCTGTGCCAGCAGCTCAAGTGCTGGGCATCTTTTCCTCTATCCTTTTTATCACCTTCTTCTCCCACAGTAGCCTGACAGAAGGAATCCTTGCTTCAAATGAATTATAGATGGAAGAT
The DNA here is from genome assembly GCF_014176215.1 of Rousettus aegyptiacus. Taxonomy (NCBI): domain Eukaryota; kingdom Metazoa; phylum Chordata; class Mammalia; order Chiroptera; family Pteropodidae; genus Rousettus; species Rousettus aegyptiacus. Next base: position 66,407,269 of record NW_023416312.1, on the reverse strand, counting down.
GTTAATACAAAATCTTCCTTTATTCTAGCAATTGTTGAGAGTTGTCAGAACTATGGATCTTGTAATTAAATCAGGCAGGGACTCAGTTGCCCCACCCAGGCATACTAGCTAATCAGCCCAATTTAAAACTCTAGTTTTTGCTCAGGAAAAATTTTTTACTGAAAAAGGAAGCGACAAAAGGAAGCAGTCAACCTACTGGATCAAAGCAGGGTTATATAGAATCAAAGATACATGTGCCAAGGACGCCTCCTTGTCCAGAGATTGATAGCACCTTAGGGGACCCAACACTCATTATCCCTTCCCTTCCATGGCATTGGGTAGGCGATTATGAAATCAGATTAAGCTCTTGGAAAAGATGTGCAGGTAGAGTTGGGCAATGGTAGAAATGCCAAAGAGCCAAACCAGAAGAAGCCTCCCACAGTTAGTGAGAGGCTTTGAAAACTGTAGCAGTAGTGATTCCAGCCTTAGGAAAATATACTAACAAGCTATCAACCAACTAAGCAGAGGTGCTAGTGATGAGAAAAGGAAAGAAAAATGTTGATTTCATTCAGCTTCTCAGGAATGTATTATTCACTGTCTGGGTGAGTCCCTGCATGACTGTTTCCCAACTGGCATGACATTTAGTTTTGCCTCTTCTCTTTCAGAATGGGAATGTGCTTTGCAGCCGAGTCAGATGTCCAAGCCTTCACTGCCTTTCACCTGTGCATATTCCTCATCTGTGCTGCCCTCGCTGTCCAGGTAAACTGGTTTGCCTCTTTCTTTCCCAGCTGTGGTTCTCCTTCCTCCCTCTTCCACCCAACCCACTCAATCTCTCTAATTCCCCAGAAGCGAAACTTCCAGACAGAAATAACAATAGGATACTTTTAGGCAGCCCACACTGGCCCCTAAATACCTTTTATAGCCCATGTGGGGCACATTCTAGGCTCTAATAAGTTATTGGGTACCCAGTAACAGATTTTCATTGGGCTTTTAATCATTTGAAAGTGGATGTCAGTTGGGGGAAGGGAATTGTGGCTCAGAGATTTTCTTCTGTAAATAGTCTCTTCCTACCATGGGCAGTGGACGCCAGAAAAATTGTAGCATGGCAGCACATGTCCTACGCCATTAGTGCTAGAAATGTGTGCAAGCATAGTTTCTAAATGATGGGGGGCTGTTCATAAATCAAAGGAGCTGAGCTAGTGAGGTTTATGACAGTATAAAGCTGCTTTCTTGCCAAATAGTCACCTTCTCCAGAGTGCAGTTATTATGTACACATTATTAAGAGCAAATATAAGGGGGAGGTGGGGAGAGACTTTTTCACAAGGCTATTAGAATGTCTACTTTTCACAGTTTGTGGATAGGGTGTTTGTCTGAGGCAGGAGCTCCTTCAGTGACACTTTGTTTACATCTGACTGGGGCCTGGATCCCATACCAGAGGTGTACAAGTGTGGAATGATTCAAAGTATGCCTGTAGGCATGAGAGCAGTCCTAGCAAAAGGCACCAGTGTTGGGATATGGGCAGTGGAAGCCTTGCAAATTGTGTCTTTTCTCTTTCTCTTTAGGACAGGGGTTCTGGATTTGGGGTCCATGGGTGGATATTATGGAGTCAGGGAACCCTTTAAAATTATTTTCAGTTTTTGATGTAACAATATATACATGTTAATTGCTTTAGAAAGAATCTATATGTTTATTGGTATTCCTAAAGTGGCTACATATGACCTTAAAAATGTCAAGAACCACTAATCTAGAGCATACATAGGTGGTACTTTTTTAAGTAGTAAAGAACTTACAGAACTTGTAAGGGAGAAACCTAAAGTATTAGAGCAAAAATGGTAGAAATGGGGTTAGGAATGAGGTTCAATGAAAACTCAGTTAACTGAAATGTTACAAGAATGGAGTTTTTGTAACTATGAAGTATACTTTCCTACATCTGATGAACACAAGGGATTCCTTACTAGCAAGGGATTCCATACCAGATGGAAAAAGGTCATGCCATGACACAGGTTTCTCATGCTGAGTATAGGTGATAATAGTTTATGCTTCAAGATGTCAGAGACTGACTCAGTAGGTGATCAACCTAAAAGTTGTTTTTGGAACCAATCCCTAAATGAATGGACTTTAATATTTTTGTATGTGTTTATTTGCTTCTACTTTAAGTGGATTACAGGAGTATAATATGGGAGGAGTTCTGGTAGATGGGCGCAGTTTCTGAGCAGTTTCTGATAAAGAGGCTAATCTGGAGAGCTTTTTTTTTAATCTGCCAGTCTGCTTGTCAAAGAGCCTTATAAAATCTTATTTTTCCCAGAGGACTCCAAAAGTGGTCCAATGTCATAGGAACTTATCTAAACTGCTATGTAGAGATTGTTCTTCTCCCTAAAGGAGGTTGAGGTATAATGTAGACACAGGGCATAAGGTGGAAGAGCATTGAATGGAATATGGCTGTCATTTACCCCAGCTGCATAAAAGGAAGCAAGTATTGAGGAAAAAGGAAAGTATAGGCTAGCAGTTATTTTGAGAGAAAAAGTTAAAAATTGAGATCAAAAATCACAGAAAAGAGAAAATTTAAGGAAATAAAAACATTGTCTTAAAGACTTAAACAGAACATTTCATGGACCGTAGAAACCAGCTATTCATTTTCTTTTCTGTCTTGTTCTTGCAGATCACTTCCTTGTGAGTTCATTTTTCTTCTTGTCAACTATAACCTTTAACACTTCTTCCTGTGGGTAGTGGTACTAAAGTTCTTACTACTTATATACAAAAATGTCTTTATTTTGTCCTCAGTCTTTTTTGGGGGTGGGGGGATTTGGGCCTTGTTTTGCATTTTATGAGACCTTGGACATGTTACCTAACAACTGTGTACCTCAGTGTTCACATATGTATAATGTTTTTTATTCAATTACAGCTGACATTTAATATTATTTTATATTAGTTTCAGGTGCACAGCATAGTGGTTAGACATTTGTATAATTTATGAAGTGATCCCTCCAATTATAGTCTAGAACCCATCTGGCACTATACATAGTTATTACAGTATTATTGGCTATATTCACTATGCTTTACTTTACATTCCTGTGACTATTTTGTAAATGCCAATTTGTACTTCTTAATCTTTTCACCTTTTCACCCAGCTCCCCAACCCCTCTCCCATCTGGCAACCATCAGTTTGTTCTCTGTATCTATGAGTTTGTTTCTGTTTTGTTTGTTCATTTATTTTATTTGTTAGATTCCACCCTCATTCTTGAATAATAATTTGGCTGGGTATAAAATTATAGGTGAATGTTCATTTTTCCCTCAGCACTTCAAAGATGTTGATAAATGCTTGATTGACTTCCTTTGTTTGTGGATAAGAAATCTGCTATTTGGTTATAATTTTTTGCTGTTTGATTGTAATTCTTTTATGGGTAACTTGTTTTCCACCTTCTTCTAGCTTTTGAGATTTACTCCTTCTCTTTGATGCACACAATGAGGTGTGTGTGTATGAATTATTTAGCCTGCTTAGCACATGATTATTTCAGCCAAAGGACTCAAATTTCTCTTTAATTTTTAGTCATAAGTATTGTGAAAATTGCCTCTTTTCCATCTATACTTTTTTCTCATCCTCAAAGTTATCTTTGACGCATGTTGTTGCTGCTCATTTAATTGATCCTGTATCTCTTAATGTCTCTTCTTTATTTTTTCCACCTTGGTATATTCTGTGTAATGATATATTATTTCAGTTTTGTCCTCCAATTCATGAATTATTTCCTCAGCTTTTTAATGCCTACCGTTTAGGTCATATGTTAGGTTTTTTGTTGTTTTATTTTCAATATGTATATTTTCTCCAAGTTTTTAAATTATATCTAAAATCTGTGCAAGGTGCTGTTTTATAAACCCCCATCATTGTTTCTTGGGATCTTATTCGCTTCTTTATTTCTTTAAGGTATTTCAATATTTAAACTCCATTTCAATTTGTGTTTTTTTCAGATGTGAATTCTCACTTCTGTTTGTTTTTTCTATAGCTTTTCTTAGTTCAAAATTCCCCTTGTTTTCTAAAATTTTTGTTTAAAAGCTCATCAATCATGGGGGTTTTATTCTAGCCCTCTTTCCTGGTAGAATGGATGTTTAGGCCTTATAGTTCATTGAGCTTTAAACCAGGTCATATATTAGTGTTTCAGCTTGGTCTTCCTCATGCCCTGGATGGCCTCTGTTTTCTTGTGCAGTGCTAGTCCCTGATAATGATCTTGGACTAGAACCTCAACTGTAGCTGCCTGCTTTGGTCAACCAGACAATCCGAGGGAAATGCCTGGGGTGGGCAGAGCTATGTCAACCCTGTTTACATGTGAGAAATATGACCCTAGTACCCAAGTTTACAAAGTAATTTAATTGTAGGCTGTAGTTCTTGCTCATCTATCTGGCCCCAACTCTCTGTATCCAGTCCCAACTGCCAATGAACCATATGTGTCTGGCCTCCATTTATTGCTGTACTTTCCTTCTGTTTTATTCCATAGGAATCTTTTTTTGTTTCTGAGTATGATTATGCAGTTTTAAAGTTTATTTATTTTTAATTTTACATTTCATCTCTCTTCTTTGTTTGAAAAAGAGCAAAGAGTTTTCTCATGTGCTGTCTCTGCCATATTGAAATGGAATGCAAACCAGCTACTTTTTCTTTCTGTTGAAGATAAAACAAGAGTAAATCGGTTTAAACCATAGTAGTGAAGAATGGAGTTTGATAAAAGGAAGAACTTTAGGATTGAGTTGTTGTTAAATCCTCAAATAAATGACTAAGAGAAATTTTAGTCTCTTTGCTGCATATTTATGGAAATCAAAAGGTACCCACCCATCTAAGTAGAGTCGGCACAGTTATGCTTTAAGACAGGGCAGTGGATATGATGACTCCTCTGTATTCCTTCCACCCCAGTGATTATTAGGCATGAGAGAACTCATGCCTTCAGGGCCACAGGAATGTTTGGTCAAAATAAGGGCTTCAGTTTTCTATCATAACCTGATGCAAGGCACTATGATGAAATTGTCCTCACTTAAAGTAGAATATTTAAAGCTAAGATGATGAACAAGTTCTATATCAAAAAGAGAAAATGAAGAAGGAAACCATATACCCATTGCTTTGGTTTTACATATGATCCTATAGGAGTAACAACTTCAGGGAGTATTCACCTGGGTAGTGATGGACTTGATTAGCAAGTCCTACAAGTCATGCCTAGAGCTGATCTCCAATTGAATGAGACAGAGGAGCCACCTTTTTATTTGTTTCTGTGTTTCCCATGGCTTTGGCTTTCTAAACTCCCCACCCGTGCAGTTTCCAAGGTTCATAACTGTATTTGAGGTTGTCTCCTGGAGCTCCTGCTAAACCGTGGAAGTCAGAGTATGCAGACTGCTTTTCCAGAATTGCAAGAGAGAAACGTATACTGATTCCCATGAAGAGCAAATAAGTACTTCCCAAGTCTCCATGGTAGAGGTTAAGTCTTGGTCATGTACCACAGGGCTCTACTGGGCCCAAATAGGCTGATGCTTCATTGAGGCTAGAAGATACTTAATGGAAAAAGTCAAGACTTCACGGAAGTCAGAAAAGTCTTTAAATCAATCTTTCTCTAAGCAGGACTCTGTAGTCTCCAATAATAGATTTATAAGAATGAAATTCCACATCTTCTCTTTGGGGAGAGCGGAGTGGTAAAGGTGAGAGAGGGGAATTAAAAATATGACTTCTTTCCATTTTTTTCTTGATATATAATTTTATCACCAAAAGAAGACTATTTTATAATGACCAGGAACCTAAATCATGATATTATCTAAGAATTTTTTAATGACCATTCCATTAAGAATTCACTCTTCAGAATTAATAAATTTGAGTTCCCTTAGAGGTATTCTACCATTCTCAGATCATTAAAGAGCTGTTATAAAATTGCCAGAATATCTGATTTGATCTGTTACCAGAGATGTAATTCACAGTGTTCCCTTTTGGCTAAGGATGAAATAGTTAGCTCTATGATATGGTTTTAGTATGGACAGTGACAATGTGGCTTTGCCAGAAGAGTCACCTCTCACCCCAGCCTTTCAAATTCAAGCTAGGTTAAGGAAACAACCTTTCTAGTGATGCGCTGTAGTCTGTGTATTCTTGAAAGGAAAATCTAGAAGCCCAATGCCACTTTCCTCTCAACAAGAGTTGGGTTGTGAGCTGGCTAGTGAATGCAGACATTTGTACAATAACAAAATATTTGCGTTTCTGAAAATCTTCACATTCTGCAGAATTGTACACTGAAAAGTAATAAGGCTTAAGGAATAAACAGGATTGGAGAAAACAATTAGAAATTTATGCAACTTTGTAACCAGAGTACTAACAAAACAATTATACAAATAAAAAGCTAGCACAGTTTAAAAAGGCATCTTAGGTTTCTAATAAATAAAAAGTATTACTCTAAGTATAAACTTTATATCTTAAAATGGTGACGTTAGCTTGAAGGAAGAGGATGTAGGAAGGATTTAGGCTTATGAGTTACAGAGACGAGAAAAATGCAAAAAGATCAGAGAGAATCATTTAACAAGCACTTATAAGATAGAGTTTATAATTAAACTAAGCTAAGAGGAAGAATGTGGGGTGAATGAAAATAGGATAGAGTACTGTATTCCTTGACGGTTTGCCGATTTCAGTTGTGTTGGTATACTTGGCATTCAGCTTCTGTCACTCAATGGTGCAAAATATTAATTTTCTGGGAAAAATCATGTATGAACCAATGCAATTTCTGTATTATAGCAACATCATTCTCTTATTGATCACTTGTATATGAATAAGTTTGGATTACAGAAATCTATACTGTAGCAGAAGTGAACTATATAAGATGAGGTAGTATAGAAATTTGACTTTGACAGTTTAGAGTGAGGGTTGCAAGTCGCTGGACCATTCTGATCTGTTTTTTGGGGATTTTTTTTTTTGGTCTGTGATCTCTACACATTTTTTTCTTCTTTCCTCCAATATTCTACATTTATATGAAAAAGGGGTCTAGTTCTATGACCATGTCCATATTCATGACTTTCAGTGTTACAGTAATCAAGCAGACAGGAGTTTATTGGTCCCTCCAGTTTTATTTTGTAAGGGAAAATTTTCAAGGGGGATTTATTTATATTTTATTATAGTAAAATACATACAGTATAAAATTTATGATTATAAAGTGTTCTATTCAGTAGCATTAATGTTAATAACAGATTTCTGATTAAGATGGCATAGAAGGTTGATGTTGTGCTCACCTCCTCTCATGACCATATCAAAATTACAACTAAACTACAGAAAACCATCACTGGGAGTCACCTGAGTTCTGGCTGAACAGAACTCCTACAACTGGGGATATACAAAAGAGGTCACCTCAAGACTGGTACAAGGGGTGGAGACATGAAATGGGCTGGTCCCACACCCAGATGTGGTGGATGAAAATCAGGAGGGTTATCTTGGCGGAAGAGCCCCCTTCCCTCCCTGAGGAGCGAGGGGACCCAGCCCCACACCAGGGTCCCTAGTCCAGTGTTCCAGTGCTGGGAAGAGAAATACCAACAATCTCTGGCTGTGAAAAATCAATGTAGATTGTGGCTGAGTGAGACTGAGGGCTGTGGGAGTTACAGATGTTCCTTTTGTGGGGCTGCATATTACTTACTCTCTGATGGACTCACTTGCTCTGAACTGCAGTGCTGAGGAAGCTACTTGAAGAATTCCAGGGACACATGAGGAGGAACCAAGTTGTCTGGCTTCAGGGAGAGGGCTGGAAGGGTGGGCTTCTCCAGGACAGAAGTGAAGGAAGTGTCCATTGTTCCCTTGTTAAACCTGCTCACCTACCAACATGAGGATGCAGGCAGCCACCATATCTCAGTCTCCATCAACCTGGCTACCACAGGTTGCTCTGCCCTGGTTATTCCCTGAGATACCAACCCTCCTAACATGCAGCACACCCAAGCTGCCTCCAGTGGCTTATTATAAATGGCCTGTCTTGGCTCATTCTACAGAATTTCCTAAAATCTCTCAAAGGGTCACAAAACCAAAAGAAGCAGCATCTGGCCTTGGCATGTCCTGTACCCCTTACTGAGCAGCTCCAAGCCTACCAGTAGCAACAGCCAGCATCAGTTATTGGCTTGGCCCTTCAAAGTACTAATAATCCCAGCATGAGTGGCAGCCATCTGCAGTTTCCTTGGTGACACTTACCAGGTGGCTCTGGAGGTGCACAGGCTGCAGCTGAATTTGGCCTGAAGCTGGAGGAGGCCCTTGGGCAGACATAGCCAGTGGCCTGGTTTGATCTGCATCAGAGCCTGAGAACCACCCAGGGCTGCATCTAAAGAGAACACACCCGAAGAGCGGGCTTGGTAGGGACCAGAACCCTGCTATAGTGAATTCTCCTCCATAGGGTCAGCCCCTTACTGGCCAATCCTCACACCCATTCACGCCAAGAGTCAATCCCTCTCATCGAAATGAAAACAACAACTAAGACTCAACTACATCAGGAGGGCACATACAACCCAAACAAGGGACACACATTGAGCACCTCATTCAGTTGACCAGAGAACACTGTGCCACTGGGCCCCACAGGACACCTACTACATAAAGCCACTCTATTAAGCCATGGAGACTTAGGATCCCTACCTTATACATTGAAACCAACACAAGGAAGCAGCCAAAATAGGCAGACAAAGAAACATGTCCCTCATGAAAAAAATAAAAAACAGAACAAAGCTCCAGATAACTAAACAAAATGGAAACAAGCAATCTACCAGATGCAGAATTCAAAACACTGAACACTGGTTATAAGGATACTCAATGAACTTCGGGGAAGAGTAGATGAACTCAGCGAAAACTTTAACAAAGAGAAAGAAAACATAAAAATGGAGATGTAAAACACAAAAGGGAACCAGTCAGAAATGAAGAATATTATATCTGAGGTGAAGAGTACATTAGAAGGAAACACAGATTGGATGAAGCAGAGGTTTGAATCAACAATTTAGAGGATAGAATAGCAGAGAACACCCAATCAGAAGAGAAACAAGAAAAAGGAATTTAAAAAAATGAGGATAGTTTAAGATGCCCCTGGGACAACGTCAAGAATATCAACATTCTTATCATAGGGGTACCAGAAGGAGAACAGAGAGCAAGATATTGAAAAGCTATTTGAAGAAATAATGACAGAAACTTTCCTAACTTGGTGATATAAATAGACACAACTCTAGGAAGCACAAAAAACAAGATGAACCCAAAGAGTCCATGAAGACACATCATCATTAAAATGCCAAATATTAAAAACAGCAAGAAAAAAGCAGTTAGTTACCTACAAGTGAGCTCCCATAAGACTGTCAACCAATTTCTCCACAGAAATTTTGCAGGCCAGAAGAGATTGGCATGAAATATTCAAAGCAATGAAAAGCAAGGACCTACAACTGAGATAATTTTATCTAGCAAAACTATCATTTAGAATCAAAGGACAGATAGAGAGCTTCTCAAGAGAAGAAAAGGTTTAAGGAATCCATTAACACCAATTCAGTATTAGAGGAAATATTGGAGGGACTTCTTTTAAGACGAAAAAAAATGTCAAAAATATGAATCATAAAATGGAAATAACTACAAATCTATTAACAAGTACTTCAAACGAAAAATAATTAAATGCTGCAATCAAAAGATAGGGTGGCTGAATGGATAAGAAAACAAGACACCTGAAAGAGACTTACTTTAGATCAAGAGGATCAAGAGACACAGACAAAGTAAAAGGATGGAAAATGGAAATTTAAAAAAATCTGGGGTAGCAATACTTACACTAGACAAAATAGACTTTAAAACAAAGGCTATAGCAAAGAAGAACCCAGTAATCCCACTTCTGTGTATTTATCCAAAGAAATCTGAAATACTACTTTGAAGGGACATATACATTCATATATTCATTGCAGTATTATTTACAATAGCCAAGATATGGAGCCAACCTGGGTGTCCATCAATGGATGAATGGATAAAAAAATGACGTGGTACATATATACAATGGGATATTAGTCAGCAAATAAATAAATAAATAAATAAATACATAAATACATAAGTACATAAATAAATAAAATCTTTACATTTGCGACAACATGGATGGACCTAGAGGGTATTGTGCTGAGTGGAGTAAGACAGAGAAAGACAAGTGCCATATGATTTAACTTACATGTGAACACTAAAGAACAAAATAAAACAGAAACAAACTCAGAGATACAGAGATCATTTTGAGGGATACCAGATAGGGTGGGTGGCAAGGTGGGTGAAAAGGTGGGAAGGGATTAAGAAGTACAAATTGATAGTTATAAAATAGTCATGGGGATATAAACTATAGCATGAGAAACATAGTAAATAATATTTTAATAACTGTGTATTGTCAGATACGTACTAGATTTACCAAGGTGATCACTTTGTAAGTTACATAAATGAATAATTGCTATGTTGTATACCTGAAACTAATATTATACTGTACAGCAAGTATAATTGAAAAATTAAAAAATATATTAAAACATGTGCATTCACAATGTTGTTCAATCATCACCACTAATCTAGCTCTCAAAATTTTCGCCGCCCCAATGGGAAACCCCATGTCCATTAAACAGTCACTCCCTCATTACCTCCTCCCAGTCTATGGAAACCATTAATCTGCTTTCTGTTTTGATAGATTGTCATATTCTGCACATTTCATATAATGGAATCAAACAGTACATTGCCTTTCGTGTGCAGCTTCTCTTCACTTAGCATTATGTTTTTGGGATTTATCCACATTGTGTCATGCATCAGTACTTCATTCCTTTTTGTAGCTGAATAATATTTCATTGTATGGTATACCACATTTTGTTTATCCATTCATCAGTTAATGGACATTTGGGTTTTTTTCCATCTTTTGGCTATTGTAAATAGTGCTGCTATGAACAAATACAAGTTTTCATGTGCAAATTTTTGAGTGGCATATATTTTCAGTTATTTGGATGTATACCTAGATGTGGAATTTCTGAGTCCTATTGTAATTCTGTGTTTAACTGATTGAAGAGTCTCTCCCAGTTTTAAAGCTACCCCATCATCTTTTAGGTCATCTCTTGGTACGTTTCCATGTGCAAATTTTTTGTGGCATATATTTTCAGTATTTGGGATATATACCTGGAAGTGGAATCTCTGAATCCTACTGTAATTCTGTGTTTAGCTTATTGAGGAATTTCTCCCCAATATTAAAGCCAGCCTCTTATCTTTTCGTTCATCTCTTTGAGTGTCAGCTGCCTCATAGATGCTGCTAATTGCTGCTGTCGCCTTCATCCATGTTTGATCTCCACTGTTCTCTCTTAATTTCTTTTGTTTGTTCTTGAATTCTGTATTCACTTGCCTCTTTGTTTTTATTGAAAAATGTCAATTCTTTTTAAACATTAACAGACAATTAGCATGTTCTTTTCTTTCAGTAAGGCGACTGCCATAGCTGTAGCATGCAAGATGATCAATTGGGGACCATTTCTTTGCCTATAAAAGACTAGTATATTAAAAAACTTTTTTTGATTCAGAGCTATCCAAAAGTCTGAGCATTCTGGAATTTTTGTCTCTGAATAGCAGAGGTTTTACTTTACTATTATTGTTATTATTATCGCTGTTAGTTCTTACACTGATTGTTGAGAGGTAGCAACAGAGATGTTTACTGTTGATCACTAGATCCTCCATGTCTATGCTGACTGCTGTTTTAATTATTAGACCCCTTTCACTGTCTTCCATGCATTATTTCCATTATTTTCCTCATACACTTGGTCCTTGAATACTGTGTAGAGTATGAAGGGTTAAATCCTTCTTCAGGAAAGTGGCACCCAACTTGCCTTTTGCCAGATGAGGCTATTTTTCTCTTTGGTAAATCCTTGAGATTTAATTGCTATTTTTTTAAATGTCATTTTCTATTAGCATGCTAGAAACCCTTATGTCATAGAAGAATGAGACTTTTAGGAAAACTGTTTGGTAGAAAATAACTATTTTATTTCTTTATATGGACATCAACCAAAGCTGGCCCCACACAAAGGTGAAGAAGATGGCACTTCTATGGGGGATACCAAACAAATCTTCCATTAGCTTACTATATTTAAGAAACCCCCACCATTATAGTCACTATTCTGGGTTAAGTTATTGTTTCCCAAAGTTTGTTTCAAGGAACACAATTTTATGAGATGATAATAGGGTTTATTAAGGAAAACATTTATATGGTCAAATAAACTTAAGAGTTTCTAGATTAGAGAAAGTTGAACAGGTTTCTTTTAATGCAGGACTTCTCAGAGCCTTTGATGTATTAATACACATTACGAATCTACAAGAAAGGTATATGGGATACAGTATTTTCCAAACTTATTCAGCCATTGGATTGATTTTTCATTGAGTGCTTTGCAAAATTAGTATTCATTAGTATATGTTTTAGGAAGTCTTATATTATGCCATTCAATTTCTAGAAGTTATTTCTATTATAGCAATAAGGTATTGATATATACAGTATTTTAGTTTGGAGAAGCTCATTAGGGTAATGGGTCACTTTAGAACAAGACCCCAAACTAGTGTTATTCAAACTTTAATGTGCTTAAGGATCACCTTGGGAGAATTGAAAAATGCAGGCTCCCAGATCCTACACTAAAAATTCTCATTCAGTTGAGTTAAAATGAATATTCTGCCCATTAAACAAGGACCTTAATTCTAATGCAGTTAGACTGAGGACTGCAAGTAATAGGGCCCAAGGGAGATCTTGATAAAGAAGGACAAGAGCACTGCCTACAAAGAGCAGTCCTGGGAAAGATCTTGGAGTAGAGATCCTTGTGCATCTGAAGAGGGTTGGAAGCATCATGACAACATTGTTTCCCTGATAGTGGGGAACATAAGCAACCTGGAAACATACTTTGGCAGTGTGACACTTCCCCAAGACCAAGCCTGTACACACTGTTCCATATGGCTGGCCTCCCTGCTTTCCAGGCGCTCCCATCCAAAGCTGTTCTCTTCTGCCATCTTCCACATTCAGAGCCCCTGCTTGTCATGTCCAGAAAGAAGGACCCTCCATGGGGAGCTCCCTGCTCAACTCCACCCATTGTCCATAACTCGTTGTTGGCAAGAAATGAATGGCATTTCTCGGAATTAGCCCAGGAATTTCTGCTGATAAACAAATGAAACTCTCAAAGGGAAAGGCAATCAACATAGTTTGAAATAAAATCAGTGTTTTCAGCTTACTCTGCTTTCAACTTATTTTGAAATAAGAGTCAAATCTAGGGCATTTTAAAGAAAGGATTAGTAAAATGTTCTTTAGTGAACTTTCTTCCTGGTTGCAGAGCTGACCCTTAAACCAGGGCCTGCACTCTATGTAAGTAGAGCAGGTGAGTATTACCTTGATTTCCTGTGACCTGTGATTCCCGAGACCTGTCCAGCCAGCATTGTGTCAGTTTCCCTCTTCCCTACCTCACTTCCCTGCCAAGTTGACTGATACCTAAGATTCTGTAATTATTACAACTTCATCTTTTGAATCGAGGCTTTGATTCCTGATAAATTCATCTATTTTTGAAAGTGGTCACTTAACTCTTGAATGAATAATTTTTAAATAACTTTTTAATTTTTCAATAACAGTTGGTATAATATATTAGTTTTAGGTATACAAATGATGATCAGACATTTATATAACTTATGAAATGATCACCTCGATAAATCTAGTACCCATCTGACACCATAGAGTTATTACAACAATATTCATTATATTCCTTAGCTATACTTTACATCCTCATAACTATTTTGTAACTACTAATTTGTACTTCTCGATCCATTCCAACTTTATCCTGAAACTCCCTCCCATCTGGCAACCATGAAAATGATCTCTGTATCTATGAGTCTGTTTTATTTTGTTCTTTAGATTCCACATGTAATTAAAATCATATGGCATTTGTCTTTCTCTGTTTGAACTACTCCACTCAGCACAATACCCTTTAGGTCTATCGATGTTGTTGCAGATGGCAAGATTTAATTCTTTTTTTACTGCTGAGTAATATTTCATTGTGTGTGTATATATACATATATACATACATATGCATATATGTATATATGTGTATATATATGTATGTATATATACCAACTCTTCTTTATCCATTCATCTATTGATAGACACTAGGGTTCCTCCATATCTTGGCTATTGTAAATAATGCTGCAATGAGCATATGAATTCACATGTCTCTTTGAAGAAGTGTTTTGGGTTTCTTCAGATAAATACCCAGAAGTGGGATTACTGGGTCCTTTACTTTCAGTCTGTGTGTGTACTTCAATACAAAGTGAGTCTCTTGTAGGCAGCCTATGTAAAGGTCTTCTTATCCTTTCAGTCATCCTATCTTTTCATTAGAACATTTAATCTATTTACATTTAAAGTAATTATTGATAAATATGTAGTTATTGCCATTTTATTATTCATATTTTTATCTCTTTTTTCTTCTCAAATAAGACCCTCTAACATTTCTTGTTATACTCGTTTTGCAATAATGAACTCCTTTAGCTTTTTCTTGTCTAGAAATCTCTTTATCTGTCCTTCAGTTCTAAATTACAGCCTTACTGGGTAGAGTAATCTTAGTTGTAGGTCCTTACTTTTCATCACTTTGAATATTTCACGCCAAGCCCTTCTGGCCTGTTAAGTTTCTGTTGAGAAATCAGCTGACAATTTTATGGGAGCTCCCTTGTAAATAACTAGTTGCCTTTCTCTTGTTATTTCTAAAATGTTCTCTTTGTCTTTAAACTTCGGCATTTCAATGATGATGTGTCTTGGTGTGGGCCTCTGGGTTCATCTTGTTTGGACTCTCTGCACTTCATGGGCTTGTATGTCTTTTTCCTTCACCAGGTCAGGGAAGTATTCTGTAATTATTTATTCAAATAGATTTTCAATTTCTTGTTCTTTCTCTTCTCCTTCTGGTGCCCCTATAATGCAAATATTGGTATGCTTGATGTTGTCCCAGAGGCCTCTTAAATTATCCTCATTTTTTTTGTATTCTTTTTTTCTTGTCACTCTTCTGATTGGGTGTTTTCTGCTACTTTGTCTTCTAAATCATTTATTTGATTCTGTGCTTTATCTGATCTACTGTTGATTCCCTGGAATATATTTTTCATTTCAGTTTTTGTATTCTTCATTTCTGACTAGTTCCCTTTTATGTTTTCCATCTCCTTTTTCTCTTTGTTAAAATTCTCACTGAGTTCATCTTCTCTTCTCTTAAGTTCACTGAGAATCCTTATAACCAGTATTTTGAACTCAGCTTATGGTAGATTGCTTGTCTCTATTTTGTATAGTTCTTTTTCTAGAACTTTGTTCTGTTCTTTCATTTGGGACACAGTTTTTTGTCTCCCCATTTTGGCTGCCTCCCTGCATTTGTTTCTATGTATTAGGTAGGGGTCCTAAGTCTCCCAGTCTTAGTAGAGTGGTTCTATGTAGTAGGCATGCTGTGGTGCCCAGTGGCACAGTCTGTCTGGTCACCTGAGTTGCATACTCCAGGTGTGTTCTTTGTGTGGGTTCTGTGTGCCGTCCTGTTGTAGTTGACCCTGGGTTGCTGTTTGTACATCAGTGGGAGAGATTTACCCTTGGGTTAATCAGTTGCAAGGACTGGATGGTGAGGGACTGACCACATAGAGCAATTTTCACTTTAGCAGGGCTCTAGAGCCTGCCCAGTCTTCCCTTTATGTTTATCGTCCTTGGTTGCAGCACTAGGTAATGCTCAGGCTAGGTCCAAAGCCAGCCACCAAGTTTGTCAGCCCTGATCCCTCCTGGGAGGGGCTCCACCTCAGGCCGAGTTCAGCCTCAGCCTGTGCCATGCTCAGGGCCACCTGGCATTAGTCACCAGATAATCCACAGATAGCCACTATCTGCTGTGGGCTTTAAGGTACCTCGAGAGGCCAAGCTGCAAACCAAGGTCAGCTGCCACTAGTGCTGGCTTGGGACTGCTCAGTAAGAGCTATGGGGCATGCCAAAGCCAAATACTGCTTCTTTGTGTTTTGTGAACGTTTGAGAGATTTTAGGAAATTCTGAAGCATGAGCCAAGACAGGCAATTTGCATGCAAAAAAGCAATGGAAGCAGCTTGGGTGGCCCTGCAAGTTGGGAGGGGCAGTGTCATGGAAGCACCAGGGCTGGGCAACCAGTATTAGCCCAGGTGATATAGACTCAGATATGGTAGCTGTATGTGTCTTCACGCTGGATCAAGGAAGGGCTCAACAAAGAAACAATGGATTCTGCCAGCTCTTCTGTCAAGAAGAAAGCTGCCCCTCCAGCTCTCACTTTGAAGCCAGACAGTTCAATTTCCCCCATATGTTCATGATGCCTTTCAAGCTCCTGCTACAGTGCTGGAGCTCAGAGTGAGTGAATCTATTAGCAAGTAAGTCTGTGTGCTGGATTCTTTGGAGGAGTGTCTATGACTCTAGCTGCCCTCTGTCTCAATCAACCATAATCTCAGCTGGTTTTCATATCCATAAATTGTGAGGACTTATATTAACTGGCACTGGAACTCTGCACTGGGAAGCGTTGTGTGAGCTGGGACCCCTTGCTCCTCTGGGTGGGCCTCTGCAGCTGAGATATCCCTCCAGTTCTCAACTGCCACAAGCGAGTGTGGGACCAGCCTGTTCTGTGCCTCTGCCCCTCCTACCAGTCTCAAGGTTGCCTCTATTGTATGCCCCCAGTTGCAGGAGTTTTGTTCAGCCAGAACTCTGGCGATGATGGCTGTTCTATAGTTTAGTTGTAATTTTGATTTAGTCATGAGAGGAGGCAAGCACAGCATTTACTTAGTCTACCATCTTCACCAGACCTCCACTTTATTGTTTTGTATGCAAAATAACTATAGCCAAAATGGTTGACTAGTTTTGTAGCTTTGATTTTTCTACCTTCACAAGATCATGTCTTCAGGGATCTAAGGCCAAATTAGTCCACAGTCACCATCATACCTTTTATATGGTATATTTCTTTATCATTTTCACAGGAGAGAAACAGGGGTTAAGAAGGGGGGTCAGGGAAATTTGGCTTGCTTTCTTGTTTGATTTGTTTCTGTTTCTCTTCCTTCCTCTTCTTTCCCTCTCTAGTTTTGTTCCCCCACCCTTCCTTCTTTCTTTAAATATCTTTCTTTTATTAAAAATATTGTAGTAAAACATACATAATAAAATTTACCATTTTAACCATTTTTAAGTGTTCAGTTTTGTGGCATTAAATGTATTAACAGTATTGCACAACCATTACCACCATCCATCTCCAGAATTCTTCATCTTCCAAAACCGACTGTGTCCCCATTAAATAACTCTGCATTTCCTCTTCTCCAAGTTCCTGGTACTCCCCATTCTACCTTCTGACTTTATGAAGTTGATCATGCTAAGTACCTTGTATAAGTGAAATCATATAGTATATTTCCTTCTGTGACTTGCTTATTTCACTTAACAAAAATCCTTCAAGATTCGTCCATGTGGTAGTGTATCTTTTTTTATTAATGGGGAAGAGAATGGAAAAGAAATTTGAGAAGAGGCAGGTGGTAGAGATGAAGTCAAGATAAAACAAAAGGGCCTTAGAAAAATCTAGCAAATGTTGGTTTTTCATAGGATGAGGAAGACTCAAGAGACCACACTGTCTTAAACTTGACAGTGGTAACTAAGGAATGACTGTGTAAAATGCTGGGTTTTGAAGACAGACATATTCCTTATTAATGTTTCTCAAAGAACTTCAGATAGCATCATCTATTAGGAGCTGACTATTGGCAAGTTTTGTCATAATTCAGAGAAATCCATAGAGGTAGAACTGTGTCTCTGTTTCCCTTTATTTGGAGAAGTACATTTCGAAAAGGGCCTCCTCTGAGATTGCTTTCTGAGGCAAATCATGTCTGGCATCATTTAGTATGGTTTTATTAGAAAGGTTATTAAAGGATCTGAGTATCAAACCTTCAAGGCAATGTTGAAGGATAAGTTTAATTATTGAGCCTGGTGAAAGAAAGACTGAAAGGACATCGACAATATTCAGAAAGATATATGGGTCTTAGACGACGCTAATCAGCTTTCTCCTTCCATCGCCAAAGGGTCAAGGAATGGACAGAAATGCATGTCAGTATAAAAAAGGTAAGTACAAGGAAGTACTTCTAGACACAGATATGGGGAGCTTCTAGAAGTCTTTTAAAAGTTAATATAAGATGCCTGTGCTCAGGTGAGTTGAGCAAAGTTTGCAGTGAGCCATATTGGCTGAGGAAGGCTGGAGGAGGCACCAACTTTTGGGAAGAGAGCTTAGGCTCAAGATGGAAAATGATGAACCAGATGATACTGTTGAGGAAAACCAAATTTTTGATATCATAACCAGAAAAATTAACCAACTTCCAGAAGTACAGAGGTACCTACTTGAACATGGATCAACATACATTGGACTTAATGCTGCTCTCCATGGCCTAATAGCAAACAGTCTCTGTCAGCACATCTTAAATGTGACACAAGTTCATGCAGATGTAGGCTTACCAATGATGGTGATCTTATTTTTGAGAGCGAACTTATGTTTAAAAGATTTTGTATATTTTCCATTTAATACAGGTGATTAAAATTATGAAACCTGTACCATAACACAGGGTAGATTAGTTGGTCTTGTTTTTGGTCTGTACCTTGTTTTCTTGGCTATACCTGTGAATGGTAGCCTAGCAGCCAGGTATGCCTCAGCCCTCCTACCAGAGAAAGGAAACGTCTTCATCTACTGGGCCAGAATTTCTAAGCTTGTCTTTAGAAAGATGTTATTTCGCATTTTGCTCCAGACTGGATTTGCAGCATACCTTGGTTTTAAACAGTATAAATTACTTATCAAGGCTCTTCAGTTGCCTGAACCTGACCTGGGTTTCCTTGAAAGTTTGATGAGAATTCTTTTAGCTAATCTTGACCCCTTCTCCCACCCCCATATATAAAATCTTTGAGTAGGATTCTTTGCTCTGTACTGTTGTGTGCTGATTAAATTGCCATAATTCCTGTCAGCAGGTCAGGACTGCTTCAGTTCACGTTCTGGTTGGTGCCTGTAATCCAGCACCTCAATCAAGAACACACCATGACCCTACTACAGGGGGCCTCTCAGACCACTGGATGAAGGAAAAGAGTCATTGTGCTATAGTGCTACTTCCTAGCCAGGGAGGATCAGTCCTCCCCTGTCTCCAAAGGCTTTGGAAATGTTGGGGAAACTATTTTGTTCATCATGGTGACTGGGGAATGTCCTTGGCATTTAGTGGGCAGGAACTAGGGATGCTAAATATTCTACAATGAGTAGGAACAAAATACAGTAAGGAAGTGTTCCACCCTAAATTCTAGTGGTGACCCTATTGAGAAACCCTGGACAACAGCCTTACCCAGAGAAACCCAGTGAAGGGAATCTCCTCTGAATCAGAAGTTGGTGGTATGCATCTACTTATTTATTCATTCACTCATTAATTTATGTCACAAACGTTCACTGAGTGCAAGCGCTGGGCCAGGTCCTATGTATGATGCTGAGTTTTCAGAGTCCCTGCCTTAAGGAGCTCACAGTATAGTGGGGAAAATAGACATAATGATTACCCAGGTAGAGGTGCAGACAAGGGCTGACAAAGCAGTGAGGGAAAGAGAAAGACATTTTACAGGAACCAAGTTCCTCAGAGAAGAGTGGACATTTGAGATGGGTTCTGACAGATGAATAGGACTTTACCAGATGGAGAAGCGGGAGGGGGCAGAGCACATGCAAAGGCATGCATGGGACTCAGTAGGGTGAGTATGGTCTGCATGGGAGGGAGGAGGCTTGAAAGGTCAGGTCAATGGATGCCTAGTCTCAAAGTACCTAGTATGTAATATAATCAGACATTATTTTGTAGAGTCAGCTCACTGCAAATATTGAGAGTATGTGAAGTTTGTCTTTAGTGCTCCCAGGTTTCTTTTTGCACCTCCTTCCCTCTTTCTCAGTCTCCCACATCCTCACTTCTCTCCCAGCCACTCCATGCTCACATAGTCACTGACATCTGATGAGAATAAGGATGGGTTATCCCTTCAGGAGGATTCCTTCTTTAGCAGCAGAAAGGTCAATGCTTAACTAAAATAATTCACTATGAATTCTAGATGTCAGTGGAGAGGCTATGGGGAGGAGATCTTGAATAACTGAGTGCTGAGGAGGTAGTGCAAAGGGCTGAGGGGGTGACATAGTGTGTGTGGGGGGAGTGTGCAAGGAGATAATAATAGTTCCTACCTTTAAAGGCCATTGTGAGGATTAAATGAATTAATACATGTAAGAGGGTTAGCACTGGACCTGGCTCATAGTCTCATAAATGCAAGCTCTTTTTATTATTTTAGCATGAGTTCAGTCTGGGGAAGTGAGAACATGCTGTCCAGGAGGGAGACGAGGATTTTGTTCTAAGATTTAGTGGCTATACCTAGCTAGTTTCAAATATGCACCTAGGCCACATATTAACACTGGGGCAATACAATTTTTCAGCATGTGCCTTAGCAAAATGTCAGTTTTCTCAAGTGGAGCCATAGCATTATTTTGTGTATATTTGGGTAGATTGTCTCCACCTCTACTCAGAGCACATGACAGGTGGGAAGCTGTTGTTGTACAGATGGTGCAAACTTGCCTTCAAGTTTAGTTCAGAAGTTCTGTCTTCATGTGTAGGGACACAAAATAGAAGAACTGCAGCACCTAGGGCCAAAGCCAGAGAAATATATTAGAAAGAAATTTACTTGGGAGGAGCTGGATGAAAGAACAAAAGTCTTAGCAAAGAGAAGGAAAGAGCAAAAGGGAAAAACTGAGAAGGACAGGATATAGAAGAGCATCTAGCTGCCCTCAAACTGAACTTAGAATGTTTTCTGTGTTCTCTTTGGAAGAAGAGTTGGCCTGTCCAGCATTCAATGGAAACTTGTTGATTGACACTAAGTTGGGCATAAGTTCAGTGTGCCTTCAGCTATTTATTTGATTTTTTAAATGTAGCCTTTGCAGTCAGACTGTTTAGTTTCTCCTGGCACCCTAGGGCTTTGAGTTTAGATTGTTAAAATAGCAGCCATTAACATTATGTGTGTTATGACACTGTCCTCCCTGACCCCCTTCAAAGGAATTAAGCATGCAGTTGTTTGACAAAAGTTAAATTCTCCTATCTCCAGCAAGAGAAATGGAGAGTCTTCCTCTGAATTAGAGCACATTTTCATAGCCTTCACTCCAAAGCCTCCAATTCTGCCTGCCCCTTCAAACAGTTCCCACAGACACTGCCTGTTAAGTTGTATTTGATGTTAATTAGTCTGTGACCCTCACGACACACTCTCTACCACATTCACTCTCATTTTTACACACTCACACTCACACCTATGTCATGAGCTAAAGGAACCCTTGGGAGTTCTTGTACGTGTACTTCTGTTCTTTTGTTTTACTTTCATTTATTTGCTTTGTTTTGGTGTGAAATCGATCTTTGGAATTAAATTGGATGTGTGTGTGTGTGTGTGTGTGTTATTTTCCATGTTATTGATAGTGCTGTGGAGGGAGAATATAAGGATTTTGTCCTCAGTCCTGTACATGCTTGTTTCTCCCAACTAATAAACACAATGCTGACTTTCATTGATCAATCATACTCGTCATTGTCAGACCTCACTTACCATACCTCTTGGGCAAATAGCCCAGGGAGTTCTAAAAGATTCATCAGTTATTGGATTATCTAGTTATTCATGGGTCTGTTTAAAAGGGACTTTTTCATGAGTGGACTGGATGGCTGTGGCTTTCCCACAGGCCCTGGGGAAATATCAAAGGAACAGAGTCAGTGGAGGAAGTGTGGAGTGCTGAGCAACCAGAGCAGGACAATAATGGTGATTGGAGCAGAGCCCCACAGTCTAGGAAGGTCAGCATTGGTTATAGATGAACAGCCCTGAAAAGTCCAAGCCTAATGTCTTGGAGGAGAAGTTCTGTATTTTCTGGACATCTTTGATGCATGTTGTCTATACTGGTATATATGTTACCCAATAGAATTTTCACAATGATGGAAATATTCTAGATCTGTCTTGTCCAGTATAGCAGCCACTAGCACGTGTGGCTGCTGGTCACTTGAAATGTGACTGATGTGACTGAGGAACTGCCTGTTAAGTTGTTGTTAATTAGTTTAAATCTAAATAGATGCAGTTGACTAGTTGCTACTGTGGTTGATGGCAGTGCTCTGTACCATTCACTGGATACTTTTTCCTGTGTTGTATTTAATTTTATACCGTTCATTAATCTGTTCAGTGTCTTGTAAATAGATTATAAACTTCTTGAGGACAGGAATCATATATTATTGCACTACAAAAAATTATATCTTGAAGAGATGTTTTATCCAGCCCCTTCTATCACATTTGACAAATAGGGAGACTGAGAAAGAGCCTATAACTTCCTTGAAGCCACAGTGCTCATTATAATTAGCTAAACCTGGAACCTAGGTCTCCCCACCTCCTAGACTGTTACTGCCACATTTTTCTTGCAGATAGGTTTCAAAATAGTAAATATCCTCTTCCTTTCCATTCTCTTCACTGCTTATAACTGAGATTAATCCCCTGATACTTGAAAATAAGTTGGAACCCAAGTATCTTTATCTCCTCATATGCCAAGCCACAATGTAGGCTCTGAACAATTGTTTGTGGAATGAATTAACTCTCTAAGGCTTTCCTGTTGTCTGTTATGTTTTATGTAATATGTTTCAAGAAAATATGTTTCTATCTTACTCCGTGCATTTGAGTCAGTCAGTGCTCATGCTATCTCAACCGAGGGACACGGTGTCTCTATTCTACTGATATGGCCATGGCCTGTGCAGGGGTTTGAGTACAGACTAGAGAACCTTGGGAAGCTGCCTGGCAGGGTGGTGAAAATGCTGTAATGCTTTGGGTTCCAGACCCCATCTGCATTCTGAGTTCTTTATACTCAATGGTAACCAGGAATATCAGGCATAACTCTCTCCCTTATCCATTTTTCTCTGGCAAAACACAATCACCTAGAACTAAAGGTACCACAAGTAGTACTTGGGGGCCATATCTTACTGGTCACCTTAGAAATTGAGAGAAAACACCAAATCCAGACTAACTTCAGAATCAACTTCTAAAAGGATAAGACAGTTCAATTCATAAATCCAAGTAAAGTATCCTTTCATCTTCCTTCTCCTCTATTTCTCACCCCAGGCCTTGCCCTCCCCCCCCCACACACACACTGAGTCAACCAACAGTAACTCAGCAACAGCTGAATTGAAGCAAAACCTGTTAACAGCCACCAAAGGATGAATTTCGGCCAAGCAGCTGGCTCCAAGAGCCAGGCCGAGGAAAGGGAGCAAATGGCCTGTATCCCATCCGCAGTGGAATGGTCAGTTTATTTGCTAGTATCACCTAATGGAGGAGTGATCTGGTACTGAGATAGAAAGCTTCCAGGGACCTTCCCAATCCTCAAAATCTGAAGCCCAAGTATAGTCATTGGATGCCAAGGACACTGGAGGAAGTCTTTGGAGCATGTGGAACACCATGCCAGTTGGAGTGCCTGTTAAGCCAGCCCAGGATTCCTAGCATTCCAGCCACATCAGATACACCCCCACCCCAGAGGGCAGCCAGTGGCCACAGCAGAGGCAATGTCTAGCAGGCGGAGACCCTCATTAGACACTCAAAAAGCCTGTTCCCTCACGTAGGGCCTGCCTGCTTTCCCTGTACTCAGTTCAGGGAAGAGGACAAACTGCAATGCCGTTTAGCTTAAGACTCTCACTTGCCATGGAATCTCCAGGCAGTGAATCATTTTGAGCAAGTACTTAAGCAACTTTCCACTGAGTCATCCTGAGGACTGTCAGGTTCACTAATCCTCACACATACTGTATATATCCTTTATCAGATCCTATCCCCATCCTGATACTGGGGTGGGGGGTGGGTAGTAATCAACACAGCTTTAAATATATGCTTATTGGAAATCATTTGTACCAGATCTTATTTCACTTTTCTATCTCCAAAAAGGCCCAAAGCACTAATTAAAATCCTGCCAGTACCAACTCTTGATCTGCGTGTGCTCTTAGCTATATAGCTACTGAGAGTAAGCATATACTCTTTAATCTCAGTGGCAGTGCATGTTGGATATTTTTTCCAGACACTCCATGGATCCGTTTTTATTTGACTTCTTCTAGAGCATGGTCAGGAACTTTTTCTAAGGGTCAGATAGTAAATATTTTAGGCTTTGCAGGTCATATAGTCTCTGTCGTACCAACTCTTCCATTGTAGTATGAAATTAACCATAACATATGGAAATGAACAGGCATTACTGTGTTCCAGTGAAACTTTATTTACAAAAAACAAATCACAGGTCAGACTTGGCTCACAATCCCTGTTCCAAACACAATGGGCTCAGTCAATAATAGGTGAGACCTTGGTTTCTGCTGCTATAGTGCCTGTGAGTATCACTTTGGAGATGCAATCACTCTCACCCTCAATTATTTTGAAAAGATAAAAATTATGGGAATATGTTTTATCTTTCCAATTTTGAATATGAGAGTCCCTTCTTCATCAAGTGTTGGATACCTTATAACAATCATAATAGGCTCAATTATGACACAGTCACAAGCTACAAATCTCAGTGGCACAAAACAACAAAGGTTCATTTCTTAAACTGCATGTCCATCTCATGTTGGCACATGTCATTCTTACTTGTGGGCCCTGGCTGACAGAGCCTTGCCAGTTCTAGTGTCATGGAACAAAATAGCAAATTATGCCCTGGCTTTTAAAGACTTCTGCCCAGAAGTGACACAGATTACCTCTGTTCATGTGTCATTGGTCAGAGCATATGCCCATGTTTTGCTACCATGTATCTGGAAGGAAGAGAACTGAAATATTGATGAATAGTCCTAACAAATACTACACATTCCAGAACTTCTTTCCAGGTTTCTTCCTCATGTCATTCTTTGACTAGCTCTTCCATTATCTGACCCAGTTGTCCTTTTTGCCCAACTTTACCTGGCTTTCCTTAGTACTACTGGTCATTGACACTGACACCTGAGGCAATAGCTTAGTAATTAAAGAGTTGAGACAGTAATCATTCCCTAAAATTCTATGTAGACAAGCCATGAAAATAAATTTAAGCCTCTGAGCCAGGTCCTACAAGCCATTGGATCTGAGGGTTGATTGCCATTAGGCAGCAGGCCTGAGAAAAATTGGACCTCCCATGCCTCTGGGTTTGATTTCACTTTGGTTTTTTTTCAGTGGGAATTTGAATCAGAGCAGAAGTTCTGAGCATATTGACTCTAGGCAGTTCCTGTCCTTAGTGGCATAGAGAACAGTTGTCAAGATGGAAGAGGGAAGTGGAAAGTACATGGTAGAAAGTGCAGTTGATATTAACATATTATGGGCTAAAATGAATCTTTAATGGCCCATGATTTTAGAGGAGGGAGTATATTTGTAAAAATAAAAGAATTAGTCAGGATTAGCCAATTGCTCTAAAATCCCAGCATTTTGGTGGCTAAACATGGTGTGGGGGTGGATGCTGGGTGGAGGGAGGGAGGATTATGCTCCATAGAGTCATTCAGAACTCAGGCCCTCACCATAGTGGCCTTTCCATCCTCTAGGGTCTCAGAGCTCTCACTTGGTTCCTCTGCGTGGGACCCTTGGTCTAGAAAAAGAAAGAGGAGGTAAATAGTGCAGGAGGTTTTGCATGTCAGGCTTCGAAGACATGTGCATTACTTATTACCATATTCCATTGACTAGAACTCATTCACATAGTCCAACCTAACAGCAGGTGAGGCTGTGAAATATAGGGTAGCTGGGTTCTGGGAGCAGTGAAATATAGTGTAGCTTGGTGCTGGGAGCAGAGTGGAGGGGAGGTGGAAAATGGGTTTATTGAATACACAGCACCACTGTATACTTGTCTTAAACAAGGGTGATATTTTGTGGGAAAAGCTCAAAGTGCTGAGTTTTAGACTGAAGTCTTCGACAATAACCTGTCAATATTGAAATGTTTGCTACTTATGGAACATTATAGACCTTAGTGGAATAAGAGACTAGTCATCCCCTCAGAGAACTTGTATGATAAATAAAGCTAAAGGCAATTCCCCCAAACCTCACATTTTACTTTGTACTTCACATGGCCTCTGGACCCATAGGTAAAGGCAATTATATTCTTGCTGGTAAAGAGGCTTAGGATGTGTATCCTAGGAGCAGAAAAGTGAAAGAGTTGACATTTAGTGTAATGGACAGTTACCCTGGGCAACCCATTCTGAATCTTGAACTGTTCATCAATTACTCTCAGAAACTACAAGAACTATATAACTAATCTTCTTTCAGTTTTTGCCCTGACTACCAGGGCATTAGGAATTATTTAATGCTCACATACAATAGCTACTTCTTGGTTCAATTTTTTAAATATATATTTTAATTTTTAATTACTTGATAGTATATGCCTTTTGTAGCAGAAAGGGAAGAACAAAGTTATAGTTTCTTCTTTATTTAATGCTAAGTTTGAAAATTGGTATTTGTTAAAAAGATTTTCTGTGTTTATCGTGAATTCCTGAGCAGTTGGTTTTACATGGTATAGTTTTGGAAAAGACCTTTAGGTCAATGAAAGGCTCAACTCTCTAAGCCAAAAGTGTATACCACTCTTTCAAGGCCAGCTAGATCTTTCATGTCCAGCACATAGCTCTTAGTCAAAATGGAGAAAATCCTTTCAGGTATCTTTTCTCTCTAGCTGTGTTTTGAATATTTAGGGATCGAATTGTTTGCATTTATTACTTCCTCTAATTCAGAGTTTCTCTGGCTTTGGAATCAGGTAATTCTTTGTTGTGGGGGGCTGTGTTGTGCTGTTCATGGAGGATGTTTAGCAGCATCCCTGGTCTGTACCCACTAGATACCAGTAGCACACACACACATACCACTCATGACAGCCAAAATGTCTTCAGACATTGTCAAATGTCCCCTGCGGGAAAATTGCCCTCAGTTAAGAACCACTGCTGTATTCAAAAAGTATTTGTGATTTTGCATAGATACCCTAACTTCCCCACAATCCTGGTCTTTAACTAAATGTATTTTGTCATTACTCTTAAAGATAGGAGTTGAAGACAAAGTTATGGGTGGCAGGGAGCACAGTTCTAAGATTGCCTGCATTTATCTTCCTGTGGGGCATAGATTGAGGCAGTGTGGAACAAATGTTTTATGTATGTCCAGAACTGGAAGTAAAAAAAAAGCCTTCCCAATACTCATTAACATTTAAGAAGCTGAATCATTTCTAGATCATTATTAAAGTTTCTGAATAAGGTGAGTTCTAGAACCAGAAGCCCTAAAACAGTACCTCTCAAACTTTAATATGCACACGAGTCACTAGGAATCTTGTTGAAATACAGATGCTGATTCATAGGTCTGGGTGGGGCGTGTGAGATTCTGCATTTTTAACTAGCTCTCAGGTGACACTAATGCTGCTTGTCCCTGTACCATGTTTTGAGTAGAGGGCTATTGGTCTCTGAGAAGAGGAGCTGGCCATGCAATGCCCTTATCTCTCACTCTCCCTAACATTTGATGCTAATAGGAGGTGAGGTAGTCAAGTACTTTTTGATTAGTTACCTTATATGTTTTAGATATTCTACAAGTCCTCAAATCACATCGTTTTGTTCATCGTTGTTTTGTTATAATAGTGATGAGATGCTGTAGTAACTTAACTCTTCGTTTATATCAATTAGCTAGGGTAAAATTGGTTTGGTTATACATCGTTTTGCTTACAGTTGCAAAACCTAGTGACAATGGTAAGTGAAGAATTACTGTATGTGCCTGCATGTGAAAGAGAGTGTTTTCCTTTTCAGATGGAACAGTAAGAAGAACTTAAGAAAAGCAATTAGAGTAATAGAAAGGATTTTTGTTTGGTTGTCTCTTATCCCAGCTACAGTTTATAATGCAACCCGGATCTTGAGAGCAGTAGAGTGTAACTCCACTTCTGGGCCCAGAGACAGTTCCAGTTCCAGTTTGACCACTTTCTAACCTTAGTTTCTTCTTCTGTAGAGGAAAATAATGATATCTACCTCATAGGGTAGGCTTACGGAGAACAGAACTAATGGACATCAACATAAAGTGCTGAGCACAAAGCCTGCTCAGTTTAAGCATGAGTCAGTAAATATCAGTTGCTAATGTTATTGATGCTATCACTGTATGTATTGGAATTGTGGATCTCAAATTCTTTTCTGCCTCTAACATGTCTGCTTCTGCCACACCCCCAGCAGTGACTTCTCTCATTGTGCTCAGTGATTCTCAGTCAGGGATGGACTGATGTGTGGAGCTTGAAATTGCTCCCACCAGATACTGTGGTCCACTTAAGAATGAAGAGATCTCCCTTGCGAATCACTGGTCTCAATGATTGAGCTTCATACTGCTTTTATGGCCTTGATAAATTCAAAGATGGTAACAAGCCTCATTTACTTGGTTAATATCTGACCCCTACAGTTATTTTTCTCCTAATAACTTTACAGTTAGGAAAGGGGCCATCATATGAGAATCCCAATTTCAAACTGAAAATTTGCATTAATCTTTGATATTTCTTTACTATTCACACCTCTGTCTCCTGAGGAATAGTCACCATCCTATGGCAGTCAGTGGTAGAATTCTTTTGAATCTAGATTTCCTAACACTTTCTTTCTATTCTCTGTATTGTATACTCTTACTTATGTTACTCCTTGTCCAGCAGGGACTTTGACTTCAGTACTGAAAGGATTTTACAGGAGGAGAAACAGACTTTCTTTTCCCCTCTAGTTGTTCTATTACACAGCAGATGAGCTGCCTCCTTTGATCTTCAGAAAGAGATGGACTGCCTTTTCCTATTAGTGCTCAACTGCTCCAGCAGCCTGGAGCCTTCATCTGCCACTGCCTTCCCTACAGCCTTTGCCATTGGCCTCTAGGAGCCACTTTCTGAAGCCTGCTGCTAACACTTTTCCAAACACAACAAAAAGTGTGCTTGGGGATAAGTTTTCTCAATCCTCAAGTACTGAATGCCTCTTTTCTTCCTTTAGTATGTAATGTGATAGCAATAGGCTCTTTCACTAGCCTCCTGACAGGTCCTGCCTCCAACCTCACAGTCTCTTCTCCAGTCACCCCAGAATAGTCTCTCAGAAATGTAAATCTCACCAAATAACTTCACTGCTGAAATCACTTCACTGGTTTCTCATCATAAACAGGAAAAATCCAAACTCCTGGGCTTGACTACTTTGTATCCCCAGTGCCTGATGTCATTGGGCTATTGCTGCAAGTGCCAAACTGTATGGTTCAAGTTAACAGCACTGTGCAGTATTTCACAGGGGTGCTTTCTCTTGGTTCACAGGGCTCATGAGAGAGAGAGAGAGAGAGAGAGAGAGAGAGAGAGAGAGAGAGAGAAGAAAGAGGGAGGGAGGGAGGAAAGGAGGGAGGAAGGGGAGGAAGGGAGGATGCTATGC
This sequence comes from Rousettus aegyptiacus, assembly GCF_014176215.1. Lineage (NCBI taxonomy): Eukaryota > Metazoa > Chordata > Mammalia > Chiroptera > Pteropodidae > Rousettus > Rousettus aegyptiacus. Next base: position 66,377,916 of record NW_023416312.1, on the reverse strand, counting down.
AGCTTCCTAGGAGAAACATGTTAGGTCTTAGCTGAAGAGTGAGTGACTGAGAGTGGGAGTGGGGTCCTGAATTCAAAAGTTTATATTGTCCATAAGATAGCAATCATCCAGATCCTCAAATTATCTAGCTATTAGATGTGCTTTTGGCAGCACTTCCCAAATGGTGTTTCTGGAATGTTCATAGCTATTACATAGATGAAAAAGAAGAGTCTGGTGGTTCAGTAAAGTCAGAGAAAATGCTGTATTGTTGTTAAACAGGTTTCTTTACTATGGGACTTCTGAGCTCCTTTAACACACTGCAAGGGATATTATGGGGTTAGAATGTGGATCTTTTCCCAATTTTATTTGAAGCACAGAATTTTGTTTTCACAGAGAATCTTGTGGACTAGGAGTGCTTTGCAAAGTGGACTTGGGAAATGCTGGTGTCGGCAATACAAAGGAATGCTTCACTGCACTCCCCACTGTCTCAGCCAGATGCCTCACATTGTTTCTGTAAATGCTGCTTGAGGGTAGTGACTAATTTGTCCATTTCAAAGGGTCATTGACCTTCAAAAAAAGCCTGGTTCCCAAAGGATTAGAACTAACCAAGTAATAGTAGAACTCATTTTTAATTTATTTAGGGAGAAGAAGAAGGCGGTGAGTGACATATATTACTATAAAACCTGTCATTAACAATTGGGCATTGTGAAGAATAGTGATTAAACATTCTCATTTCAATTATAAGTCTATTTATTACACTGTTGAGTAATTAGAAAATTTAAAAACCCATAGTATAGTAACAAAGGAGTAAGACAGACCTATCAGATCCACCGCAGAAGGAGTTCTTTTGTTGGGCTACATAATCCAAATTGAGATAAAAGATTCAGATTCAGAAATTGGCCTCTGAAAACAGAGGGATTTATGTTTTATCTTTTTAAAATAATTGTTGGACTAGATTTTAGTGGGCTTCCCTAACCCTCATATTTTGTGTCTCTAGGTAAAATAAAGAGACCTTAGTTTGAATACTTGTTTTGACACTAAATAATGGTGTCCGCTTGGCAGCTCTGGGCCTCATTTCCCTCTGTGAAGAGAGTAAGACATTTCCCTTTCCCTCTTGGCGATATACATGGGAAACCCTAGAAGGCTTATGTAATGAGATTGGAATGGTCCATGAGCTGAATAATGGAGCTGATGATAAAGCTGTTCAGTAAAGTGGAAGAAGACATTTTGGCAGGACAGAAAATAGAGGTTCCCTCTGAAGATTGGATTATGGGAAGCATTTACCAGTAAATGCTCTCAGCACACAGAAAGATGAAAATGAGCATGAATAAACCTATATCCCTAGAAAATGGACGGAGTTACCTGAAAAATTCCAGTTCTGCTGAGGTAAAACCAAAAGGCCCATGACTTCGTAATAAAATAGTTGGGACACTTCTTTTGGGTGACGGAACATTTTGAGAATCTAATAGAACCCATGGACCCTCTTCCCAGAAGAATGCACATAACTGCATACATGCAAAATTCTGTAACTCACTTCAGAATCCCCTTTGAGAGTTATACTTATTTCTCTTTAGCTCTGCGACTCGAATGAAGAGCAACCTTGTCCCTGGTTGTACACATTTGCATCTTAACAGAATTAATAACAGACTCTCAACATTCAAACATCTGAATGTCTGTTCCTCCTTACTACTGGTACTAGAGCCAGGAGGAGATAGAGAAGTTAAGACATAAGCCTTGCCTCCCTTTCATTTATTTATCCCTCAGCAAACAGTAAACCTGTTATCAGGTGCTAGACTGAAGGGTACAGACAGACCATTAGAGTTTTTGCAAGGAATCAGAGTGTAGATGATGAGGGCTGGATAGGATATGAGTAAGCAAAGTGGGTGGTTGAGTCTAGCATGAGTCAGGGCAGAGTTGACAAGACATACAGTGAGAGTAGCGACTGGCTGGTCTGATGTAGGGCATTCTTTAGCCAAGGGCTTCATCCCTTGGGTGCTTGCTCACAGGAAGGTGATTGACACTGTGAGACTAGAACTGCTACCTGAAAAGCAGCAAATCACAAGCTGAGGGGCCTTTTCAGAGTTGGCAGAACCTTTACAGGATGTAGTAAACTCTGCAAACAGGACTATCAGAACAGACCCAATTATAAATCTCTTTTTCCCTTCCAATGGAATGCACTTGGTAATCTGGAGATAACCATAATTTATATTGACTGTGTTGCATATAGCTTCTTTTCTCCCTCAGCCTTTTTGAAAAAAATATATAATCTTACTTGTTCATACTATGTTTCTGTGAAGTAGAAGCAGGTGAAGTGATTACCCCAACAAACATATACATACTCACAAATGTAGAAAGTTCTTTAGAAACTGAGGCCCAAAGGTGCAAACTGACAGCAGTCTCATCACACAGCAAACCAGTGACAGGACCCAGCCAAGAACATATATGCTTCTCTTTCCTTCAAATCGAGTGCCTGGTCTTCCAGCACTCCTTGCTTCACAGAGACATGGTCTTCTCTTGGACAGACTCTCAAGCCATTCTTCCCAGCACCTGTCTGACAGGATGGCATATTCAGCAGGGTCACCTACTAACTGACAGCAGCTGAAACATTAATAGAAGTGGGATGAAAAACAGTCCACTGATAGGTTCTGGACAAGAAAGGGAAGAACTGGGATTACACTCGGGTGTGAGTTTTCAGTCCCCTCATCCGCTCTCTTCTCTCCAGCTAGACTGACACATAACTGTTTCTTCTCACTCAGTACCTTCTTGGTTAGAACAGAGTGTTGTGTCTGTCTGTTGAGCTGCAGAATGATCGGCTGAATCTGCTAGAAGAATTTCCTGGCTTGGGACCCCACTGGGGGTTGGACCGAGGGTGGGACTAGAGAGGCCACTTGTCTGTTGAAGGTGTGGACCCACAAATATCTCCATGAAAATTCTAAGCAGGAAAATCCTAACTTCCGTTGACTCCCTCCTTTAGCTCAGCTGTCTGGCTAAACCAGCTTATCTCCCAATGCAGGTATCCCAGGGCATGGTCAGGGGAAACAGACAAAATTATTACTTGGAATCAGCCCTCTCAACGCCTTTGTGGTTCTCCTTTCCTTTTACATTTACCTTTCCCTTCTTTACCTACCTCCCTCTACACAGCACCTTCATTTTATCCAGGCCTGCTGCACTCTGATACTTAGCTTTTGTGTCTGTGTTTTAAGATGTTCAGCGGTTTACTTTTTTTTTTATTAGAACTGTATTGAGATATAATTCACATACTATTTACCCTTCTAAAGTGTACAGTTTAGATGGTTTTAGTGTACATACAAAATAATGCATTTATTACCACCAGCTAATTTCAGAATATTTTCATCCCAAAAAGAAGCCGCATACCTACTCAGTCACTCTCCGTTCTCCTCTCTCCACAGCTCCTAGCATTGGTTGATCTACTATCTGTCTCCATGGATTTGCCTATTCTGGAATCATATAATATGTGGCTTTTTGTGTCTGGCTTCTTTTACTTAGCATAATATTTTCGAAGATTATCCATTATAACTGAATAATATTGCATTCTGTGAATCGCCATAGAATAGATTGTTTTCCCATCCATTCATTGATGACCACTCAGGTTGTTTACACCTTCTGACTGATGTGAATGGTGCTATGAATATTCATGAAAGCAGTTTGAGTCCCTGCTTACAATTTTCTTGAGTACATACCTAGTAGTAGAATTACAAGTTCATATGGTAAATCTTTGTTTAACTTTTTGATCAACTTCCAAATTGTTTCCAAAGCTGTACCATTTACATTTTTACATTTCCACTAGCAGTACATGAAGGTTACAATTTTTCCACACCCTTGCCAACATTTGTTATTATTGTCTTTTTTATTATAGCTGTCCCAGTGGGTATAAAGTGGTATCTTAGTGTGAATTTTTTGTCTCCCCACCCCCAGGGATTGCCCTTTATTGGGGGACTGCTCCAATATTTAGTACTCATTACTTGAATTTCTTAAACCTCTGGGAAAGGTAAGGCCCTTCTCTAACTAATGCTTGAACCTGGGGCCATGTCATGTACTCTCGCTATGCAGAGAGAAATAGATTATAAGGACAGAGTGAACTTGCTACCTTTGGAAACTCTGCCATAGAATGAGCAGTCAGCTCTACCAATCAACTGAGAGTAGAGGCATAAAAGGATTCTTAATGAACATGATGACTCAAAAGTGACTTTCTAGTCACCACTTAGAATCTTGCTATATTTGAGAAGTTCTAGAAGGCAATGAAAAACAGTCAGTTCGGGCTGCTATAAAAAATACTATGGACTAAGTGGCTTAACAAACAAACATTTATTTCTCACAGTTCTGGAGGCTGGAAGTCCAAGGTCAAAGTGCCAGTACAGCTGGTGTCTGGTAAGAGTCTACTTCCTGGTTCATAGATAGCCACCTTCAATGCTGTGTTCTTACATGCTGAGAGTAGAGGTCATCTCACTCCTGTCTCTTTCTCTTCTTATAATGGTACTAATCCCATTCATGAGGGCTCTGCTGTCATGACCTAATCACATCCCAAAGATCCCACTATAAAGTCACATTGAAGATTAAATTTTCAACATGTAAATTTTGTGGGGGGAACACAAACATTCAGTATATTGTAGGCACTGTAACGAATAGGCAGTTCCACATCTCTTTCCTTAATAGCCTGCTTTCTGCCTTCTAGAAACCCTGTCATTTGTAGCTAATAGTAATATAACACTAACAGCATTTATTAAGCATTATTATGCACCCAGTACTATGCCATACATGTTATATGTCTTATCTCATTTGATCCTCACAATAACTTATGAGTAGGAGTATGGTACTATTGTCAGCCCAATTTTATATGTGGGGAAACTGAGGCTCACAAATGTGAAGTGGTTTTCTCAGCTAATAAGTGATAACTAATTAGTAGTGGAGCTGGAACTTGAACCCGAATAAGACACTCTGAAGTCAGGCCTTTCCTCCCACTAGGACAGATCTTGGAGGCTGCAATTTCAGTAATCTCCCCCATGTTCCGGAAAGTTTTACACTCCTTGCTCTGTTGCTCTATAGCTTCATTATAGATAAAGCAGCAAAATGCCATATTATAATTTATTTTTTTGGGGGGGGAAAACCTGTTTTCAAGCATTGTGTTCTATTGGTACCTTAATATGAGTTAATGAGATGAGTCCTAAGCTTTCCTAGCAGGACACCAATGTAATAGGCCACAAAAGAATTAAGTTTTTATGGCAGAGAAGAGTTTGGGGAAGATCTGGAAATTATAGGTCTCTGCCCAAGGAAAGGAGGTCTAGTTAAATCAACACTTTGAGAAGCTTGGGGAAAAAGGAAGCGATAAGGGTTGGAGCACTGGAAGGAAGAAATCTAAATGGTAGATATCATTAATTTAGCTGGTTGACCCATTTGAAGCAGTATCTTTGCTTTTAGTGAGCATCCCAAAGAAAAACTCATCCAAACCCACATGTTCTCAGAGGGTGACCACTGTTCATTTTTGGAAGGGGACTACAGATGCCCATTGTTTTGGATGCAGTCATTCTGCAAGATGTGTCTCATCCTTGCTGTATGCTCTGACCTAGCTTGACCAAAATGCAGTTCTGTGGAGAGGAGGAGCACAGGTGGTTTCCTAGTAATACCCTTATTTCTCTGCTTCCTTCCCATCTGGGCCAAGGCCTAAGAGGCAGACCAAACTTACACACTTTAAATCAATATGCTTTAGAAAGCAATATAGCAGCCTCCACTTTCTCTAAGGTGCTGAATAGTGTCAATAAAAGTCAGACTGGGACCACGGAATCTGTCCTACTAGTAGGATAGAGCTGAGCTTCTGTAACTGGCTTCTTAGAATTGATTTCTGTCTTCGAAAGGGACCCAAAATGGCCACCTAGTATAGCTTCTGGCTTTCAAGTAGAATATTTTTTTCAAACATAACCTCTTCAAATTTAATTTTTTTTAATGAGAAATACAACTAGGAATACTTTCTAATGTCTAACCTGAATCCTTAGTGATGCAGTTGACACTCCTTTCCACTTGATATCATTTGACAATTTTTGGTAATTTAACCTCTCTTCCATTCTTACCTTTACATGTTATTTAAATATATCATTTAACACGTTTTCGTGCTGGCTCCTCCAATGAGAGCAGGATTCTCCTTAAAGTCAGGTACATGACTTATTTACCCTAGTAGCTCTAACCTAGCATGATAGTAGTTATTGTCAAGCTATAGTCAAAGACCTATTGTTGTCATGTATGATCAAAGACCTCTATAAGTATTTGTTGAATGAAGAAGGGAAAATGAGGGAAATGGTGTCTTAACTGTCTTTATCTCCACAGCACCTACTATACACATAAGCACAAAGCAAACACCTTTTAATTAATTGTCTAGGCATCCAAGGAAACAAGAAAAATCTCAGCATGTCCTTCAAGTTCATGGCTTTCTTCTATTTTCCTTCTTTTAGACCAACACCATTTACTATTTATTATGAACTTTGTTATGCATCAGATACTTTGGGGCTTTTAAAATTAAATTATCTCTAAGCCTCACAGTCATGTAAGCTAGATGGCACACTCATTTTGAAGCTGAGGAAATGAAAGTGCAAAGAGATTAAGTAGTTTTAATAACTTTACAGAACAAAGACATGCCAAAGCTGGAATTTATATCTAATGTTTGTGGCCTCCAGAGACCAGGCTCAATTCTTTTCTCTTGCATCACTATGAGATGCAGAGCTGAAAAACACTGCATACAATCTGCACCTTACACCACAATTTGTTTCCTTGCCCTTTTGTCATTCTCTCCTCATGTTTCTGAGACTAGGGTTAAGCTCTTTGGACTATATGGTCCTGTTTTGTTAGATATGTGTATATCTGTGTCTGTGTGTCTGTCTCATGATAATTAAAGGGGATATAAATTATTTTAAGACTTTTACCCTCATCTCCATATTCCCCTTCCACTACCACCTCCAAAATGGCCTGCAGGTGTGCTGAGACTGCACTAGTAGAATGATAAAGAACCAGGCCAGAAACATAAGCATCATGTTGTCGACAAAAAAAAAAATGTGCAAATCGTTAGGGAATTTTTATGAGTTTATTTGAGCCAAACTGCTGACATTGCTGGGGAGCAAGATCTCAAATGCTCCAGAGAATGACCATTTTACAGTTTCTTTTATACATTTGGAATTAAGAAGGGAAATATGGAAGATTAATAAAGGTAGGAGAAAGCAAGGTACAGGATAGTTAACAAGAGTATGTGCATCATTGAGGATGGTTGTGTTTATGAGGGGTCTGGAAAAGAGGCATTTCAAGAACAATGGACAGGGCTTGCTTAAGGCAAAGATTAACCTATTACTAAGAAAGTTATAGGCCTGAGGCATGACTACCCACTATAACTTGCAAAGTTAGGGATTTACGATCAGATCACCTCATGTTACTTTTGGTCACTGAAATTATATGTATCCCCTTTTTCATACACAGGCTCAGCCATCAAAAGTAAAATAGGAACACAAGTAACAAGGGCAAAAGAAGGGAAGGTTTGGAGTTGAGGAGATTAACAACTGATCCCTGGGAACTCTGGACAGGTTTGCATTTATCACATCAATACTGGGAGCTGATTTGTCTTCTGATAGACAAGTGGCCTTTCCAACTAGCCAAAAACTGCCCCACTAAGAAAATAGACATTTGAGGGTAGGGAGAGTGGAGAAGAGAACAACCAGTTGAGGACTTTGGGTTCAAGGGGTGGGGAGAAAGATAGTACAATGAAGAGAGAAAAAGGAAGTAGGAAAGAACCACAGACTTCTTACTGAAATTTGCCAATTTCTCTGAAGGGGGAAAAAAGCTTGTGGCAAAGTTATTCACACTAAGAAGTTAGTGACAATATGTAACCTCTCACAGAAATTTTGAGATTATAAAATCTGAGTGTAAAATGGCAGCTATTTACCCTAAAGGAATGAACTTCTAATGATGGTATTTTAGATACCACTGAGAGAAAGTAGTTAAGAGATCTTTAGGATAAGAGTGTTTTATGAGCACCCCAGAAATCATACTTCTGCTTACATATAAGATCATCCCTCACTGGGGGAGAAGAAAGTTTCCTTTCCCAAAACAACAGTAGTCAGATGTCTTAATGATTTTATCTGCTTACCTCACAATGTCATTCTTTCACTCCTCAATTTTGTGAGGGATTTGACTGAAAAATAGGAGATGGTGGAAGCTAGATGACATGTAGCCTGGTCATTTCTGTTGTAGCCTTCCTCTGAGGGTTCCCGAAACCAGCTCTGCTTTGGACTGATTTTCTACCAGGTTTTGGCCAAGAACACTGAATGTGTTCCAAGGATAGTTGGTTAGAAGCCCAGCCACCTTGGAAAATATGGAATGGGAAAGAGTAGAGTACGAGGTAGCTTTCCTTCCTTCTGCGGTTCATTGCATGCTGTGCTGGCCTTCTAAAGATGCAAGGGGAGATTTGAGCCCAATTTTCCATTCTTAGATAGAAAAATTGAGGCCCAAAGAGAAAAAGTGGATTGTTCAAGGTTATGGAGAGTGGTTACCTGAATTGAGATTGACTTAGTGATCCTTCCCCCCAGTTTTTTTTTAATTATTTTATTTTCTTTAGTAAAAATTGTATGTATTTAAGATGTACAACATGCTGATTTGATACACATATACACATTGAAATGATTGCTACAGTCGAGCTAATTAACATCATCTCCTCACATAATTGCCATTTGTTTTGTGGTAAGAACCCCTGAAATATACTCTCATAGTATATTTCCAGTATGCAATACAGTATTATTAACTGTAGTCATCACTGTACATCAGATCTCTAGACTTATTCAACCTGCATCGCTATAACTTTGTACCTTTGACCAATACCTCCCCATTTTCCTCACCTTTAATTTCTGGTAACCAACATTCTACTCTCTGCTTCTATGTTTTGGAATTTTTTTGATTTCACATATAAGTGAGATCATGCAGTTCTTTTTTCTGTCTGCATCTGGCTAATTTCACTTAGCATTATGTTCTCTAGGTTAATCCCTGCTGTTGTAAATAGTAGAATATCTTTTTTAAGGCTGAATAATATTCCACTGTGCACATATATGCCACAGATTATTTATCCATTCATCCATCAGTATACACTTAGGTTGTTTCCATATATTGACTGTTATGAATAATGCTGCAATAAACATGGGATACATTAAACATGGGAGCCCAAATATCTCTTCGAGGTACTGAGTTCATTTTATTTCTGCCCCCAGTTTTAACACCCACTCTGTGCAAAGAATATAAACTTTGAGTCAGGAAAAACTATGTTTCTGAATTGACTCTCCTATTAAATAGCTAAGTGGCATGGGCCAAATCTTTTGGGATATCAGTAGCCTCATTTTCATAATTTTACTCACATCCCATTAGGGATAGTAGAAGAATGAAATAAGAATAAATGGGAAGATGTTGAATATATTATATATAATTAGTATTAAGCATGACCATAATTGGTTTCTTTTTCTTTGATTTTGTCTCTCTTCCTCTATTTTGTTTTCTCCCCATCTCCTATTGAGTAGATTAATAAACTCCAAGGCCATGTTACTTTGAAGACTGTTGCAAGAAAGATTCTAAAAGTCATGCTTCCACTGGAAAACCTCACCTTTAACTCTTTGATGGAGAGCCCAATTCAAAACTCTTTTGCATTCTTTTGAGGCAAAATAATTCCTTTGGGGTGGTATTATAAAAATCCACAAACTCCTGTAAGAGTAATGGCAAATATTATTTGGTATGTCATCCTGATTTTCCTTCACCAAAAAATACTAAGATTTTGTGTAATTAGAGCCCAGTGGGTAAATGATCCTGCTTGTGTCTTCCTCTTCACTCCTGTCTATCAACTGCAGCTGTCTGGTCATATGTACTTGTAGGCAGGAGCAGGGAATCATAGCCTAGACCAGAGAATCAATTAGTATGAGTTAAAGTCTTTCTAGGAATTAAGGCTGCTTCTTTTTAAGGCAAAATTAAGGAACTTCCTTTGTACCTTGTTAGGGATTATTAAGTAGTTAACACCCATGAGGTGAGTTACTCAAATTGAAGCTAGATCAATTTATATAGCAAATTATAGAATTAATTTAGTTTACCAAATAACTGAAGCCAAAGAAAGTGAGATGTCAGTTTTATGGGTGGTTTAGGCCAAAATATTCAAGGGAACAACACAGCCTTCATGTTCCATTGTTTTTGTTGTTGTTGTTGTTGTTTGTTTGTTTTTGTTAAATGATCCCTCTCTTGTTACAGGCTTGATCTGGTTGGCACCCTCCTTGATAGTGGCTCGGAGGGAAGAGTCTAGAATAAGTCACACATCAGTTCACATCCTAGTGCTATCACTTAAAAATTGTGTGACCTGGGGCAAGCCAATTAATTTCTTAAGCCTTAGATTCCTCATCAGCAAAATGTTTATAATCATAATGTCTACATGAGAATGTTGTTAGTAATAGCCAATAAGATAATGTATGGAAAACCATTCACTATTGTGTCTAAAATATTAGTTAAGGCTTGATAAATGTTAGCTATATTATTATTATTACTTTAGCCTTTATCATTTCCAGCTATATCCTGAGAAAATTTCATCCTGCCTTTCTTTTTAAAACAGTTGTTTTGAAGTATAATTTACCTATAAGGTGGACTCATTTTCATTATAATTTTGATTGATGGTAAAGAAAGGATGGTCTAATTCTCTCAGCCTCCTGCTAATGAAATATTCAACTCCTCTTATTTCTTTTCTTCCATATCCCACAGCAAGCATTTTCCCAGTTCTGTGTGTATCTATTACAAATTTGTATGTCAATGATTAGTTTAATCTGGGGTTTTGTTCACTGTTGTTTGGTGTGGGTGTGTAGGGGGGTGCATCCACCATGCACTTTAAGGAAGCCCAGTGAAAAGACTTCCTGAGACCATTCACTTAGAGTCAACTCATCAAGTGCATTGACTTTTTGCCACATGGCAACCCTGCTCTAGACTCCACAGAGAAAAGAGACATGTAAGGCAGAGTCCTAGTTCAAAACAAGAAAAGAAAGAAAAGAAAAGAAAATACATACACATGTATATATAAATTGATAGAAAGAAGATGGAATTTAGGATCAGGAGATCAGATTTCAACTATTTTTTTATCACTCACTAGCTTGGTGACTTTAGATAGGTCTCTCAATCTCAGAGGCTTGTTGCCCTCAAATGAAACATGAAGATAAGAATATGCCTTACTTGATTAATGAGGTTATTATAAGGCTTTACTGTAATAATGTATGTGAAATATCTTCATAAATTGTTGGCTAGATGACTGTAACTCACAAATATGAGTTACAATGATATTCATGTGCCAGATTGGATGCTTCAAACATCAGACATTTGAGAGATCCAGATTATGGACTGGAGCTATTAGGGAATGCTTCGTGGAGGAAAAGGGACTTTTGCATGAGCCTTATACATCAGATAAGACTTCAATAGGTGGAAAAGAGCAGGAGGGAAGGGATAATCTTGGTAGGGGAATTGAAAATAAGCAATGACTCCAGAAGCTAGAACAAGCATACAAACACATATTAAGTGATAAAAGTTATTAGGGTAGTTATAATAGATGGTTCCTCTTCTGAAAGGACTCCTTCCTTCCAGCAAGTCAATACCTTATTCATCTAGGTCTGTTAGCTACATCAAAGCAGGGACATTGTCCTCCTACTCTGCTCTCTCTCTAGTGCCTATCACAGTGCTTGACACATATTAGGTTATCAAAATATGCTCAAAGAATGAAAGAATGGATGATGGTCATGCCAGATGCTATTCTGTCTGGCTGTGTTAATATAGGCATACCTTGGAGATATTGCGATTTCAGTTCCAGACACCTCAATAAAGCAAGTATTACAATAAGGCAAGTTATAATCTTTTTGTTGGTAGAGGATTTTGCCTTCAATTTGTAAAGAATGCAACATCTATGAAGTGCAATAAAGCAAAGCACCAATAAAACGAGGTGTGTTTGTATTTTTTAAAGTCATCGGCCACTGAATTAGGGACTATCTTTTAAGTCCCTCTATGTGGTACAGTCCTACCTGCTGTCAGGATTTATGAAATTCTTTGCAATGATGTCAACACTTATGTGTTTTTTTCTCTACCCTGTTCCAGAAGACCCCTTACCCCCAGTGAACAATAAGGTGGCCAGCAAGTCATGTGAGTACAATGGGACCACTTACCAACATGGTGAGCTGTTCATGGCTGAAGGGCTCTTTCAGAATCGGCAACCTAATCAATGCACCCAGTGCAGCTGTTCGGTAAGACCCTGCATCTTTATGTCCCAACTAGTCTCTACCCAAATAAGAGAGCTTCCCCTGTACTCACACCTTTAGTTTGAGCCTACACCATAGGGTATTTGAATGGAAGATGAATTGCATTTAAACAATAAGCCTCCTTATCAATCCAGACTTCCTGATTTAATTAATCCTGAATAGCTATGTTGAAGAGATCAGACCCAGTCATATTCCAGTCTTAAAGCTTTATGACTGCTTAAATAGATGTAGATTAGCTGGTGGTCTTGATCTACACTCCTTTTCACAGCAGTTACATCACCAGTGCCTTCATCTGATGGACTCAGTTATTTGAAGCTTTGGGGATGCTATGGGTAGAAAAGCCACTGGCACCATCTAGGGCTGGCCACTCAGTACAATTCACAAGAAAATGGGATGTCTCTTGATCCCAGCTTTGAAGTATTCTACTAACCAGTTCATCCCTGGTACCCTACAAAGAGAACTTTCTTGACAAAAGTGATTTATTCCATGACGTTATTTGTCAAAAGAACTGTGTATACTTTAGGAATAAAGTATACCAATTATATCATCATCTAGTAGTGCAGTCAAGAGAATGTAATAAATAGAACAAGAAAATGGAATAAAATGGGTGTTTATAAGAGAATAAAGTTAGTTGTAGAAACAACTCTTCTTCCTTTAAGGGGTATTATATGCCAGATTGCCAAGGGAAGTTATAGAATCCCTTTCCTTAGGGATTTTTAGTAAAAATATAGAATCTCAGTTGTTTGGGATAATTTGATTGTGGGCTTGCCTTCTTGACCTTTCAAGAACCTTTCTAGCTCCAGAATTATATGCTTCTAAGAACTAAGAACAAAGTTTAAGGAACAATGTTTGGAACACAAAACTTAAGTGAATGGAGATTATGCAAAGAAAAAAAAGACAGAAAAAAAAAACAAGTATAGTTGATGTTCTCCTTTGCCTCATGCTAGACTGAGCTGTCAGTTTGGATCATTTGTATAATTTTGTGTTACTCTAGAAAGCTTGCCTCCTGGGTTTGGAAGGGAGACTAATGAGTTTACAAAAGGTGGCTATCATGCAAATACACATTCTCTGAAATCCTCAACATCCATCTGGGGTGTGATGGAGACCAAGGGATGCCATAAACAGAGAAGAGAAGAACAAGATTATATTTGGTGGTTTGGAGAGCCACAGAAGCCTTCACACTGACAACTTTGTACCTTCTTTGTACCAGGATGCCCAATGAGGATTGCCAACTCTTCTGTAACTTAGTCTCTGGCATGGTGAAACTGTAAATAGAAAAAAAAATACTGCCTAATACAATTTAGGAAGTACCTGGAATTGACTGTGAGAGAGCAGGGGGGAAAGACCTGCCATGTTTGGAGCCCTTACTCATCTCAAATATAAAGCTAAGCATTTACAGTTATCCCAGATCCTTCTGACCTTAATTCTGTTTCTTTTTGTTAGGAGGGAAATGTATACTGTGGTCTCAAGACTTGCCCCAAGTTAGCCTGTGCATTCCCTGTCTCTGTTCCAGATTCCTGCTGCAGAGTATGCAAAGGTAGGTGTCTCATGTCTCAAGATTCACAGTGCTGCCATCTTGATTAGCAGTACTTACAAGAGAAGAGAATACCTGCCTAATGTCCCTGGGAAATGCAATTTTCCATGGTAGCTTTAGTTTTTGGTGGTGGTTTCACACACAAAAGGGAAAAAAAAGTAAAAGCACTGATTTTAAGGGTCACCCCCTGAAAGAAACTACAGGAGTGTGGCAGAAGTGAGCTTGGAGTCATCTCATATGAAAGTGAGTGCCTTTAACTCTCCTTCCTTAATCCCTCCTAGCTTGGCCCCCACATTACTGTATTGTAAAGCACAAATCATTTTCACACACAGCCTTAAAAGGCAGAATGGGCCTTACAAAGCATTGATGTTGCAATTTTGAAGACTGTGCAGGGCAAACGTATGTATATTTTTAAAAATTCCACAGTAGGATGGTGAAAAATTCAGTAAAAGCAAAACGTAAGGCTTCGTTTTCTCAAATTATATCTAAAATGGAATCGTCATCTTCTCAAGCCATTTTTTCCTTCTGAGTTCCATTTCTTTGATAATGGCACCATTTTTTTTCTCTCAGTTCCTAAGATCAAACGTAATCCATTAATGTTTTTATTGCCTCTTCTCAAATTACCAAATCAGCAATCTTCTATATCCCTCTGTATTCCTGCTTTCCTTATAGCACTATCCTAATTTTGTCTTCTTCCATCCAATCAGCATATTTATTGAGCATCTACTACATGCTGAGCACTGTTCTAGAAGCTAGCTAGATACATATTGGTACATTTAGGAGACATACAGAGCACCTGCCAGACCATATAGCATCTTTATGTGAATTATGAAAAATATTCCTTTATTTAAGATACTTTGTTGCCATTTGCCAGAAAATCCTGTGAATATACCCCCTTTGCTGTGGCACCTTTCTGCAGCATATAACCATATCTGGCATATATGGCAGCAAAGACATGTCCTTTGCTCTTATAGAACTCATGTTTTACCAGAGAAGACAAATAATAAACAAAAAAGTAAAAAAAAATAATTATAAATATGAACAATGTAAGTACAGTTGACCCTCTGCATCCATGAGTTATGCATCCACTGGTTCAACCAACTGCACATTGAAAAAATATATGTTTTTAAATCCCAGAAAGTTGCAAAAAGCAAAACTTGAATTTGCCATATGCTGAGCACTGTGCTGAATCCATGCTAATAAAGTGATGCGTAGGTATACCCTGCTATAGCCTATATAGCCTATATATAAATATGGATTATATGCAAATACTATGCCATTTTATATGAAGGGCTTGAGAATCCTCATAACTTGGTGTCTGTGGGGTGATTCTGGAACTCAGCTGATACTGAGAGACAACTGTGCTATAAAGTAAATAAATTAAAGGACTGAGATAAAAAATAAGAAATGAAAACATTTAGGTTGAGTGGTTGGGAAGGCCTCTCTAGAGATGACATTTAAGCCCAGACTAGAAAGGTGAAAGGGAGTCATCCCTGCAAGATTCTGGAGGAAGGACATTCCAGGCAGAAATAAAACAAAGTTTAAAGGCCTCAGGTAGAGAAGAGTTTAGAGCATTCAAGGAATCTAAGGATCAGTGTGGTTGGAATATAGTGATTGTGGTTAAAATTAGCATGAGATAAGGCTGGAGAGGTGAATAGGAGTCAGACTGTGAAGGATCTTCAAGACCCTGGGAAGGAGTTTGGATTTCAGCTTTCAAATGCTTTAGGAAGCCATTGGAATACTGTGCTGAGGGGCATGACATGATCCATTTGATGTCTTTAAAGATCTCACTGACTGTGGTGTTCAGACTAGATTGGAAGGAGGCAGTAGAGTAAGTGTAGAGTCCAGGAAGAAAGTGAGTGGAGCCATTTCTCTAGTGTGGGAGGGTGGGTATCTGGTCTGGGGACACAGTGCAGGGTAATGGTTCAGAATAGAGCCTCTGGAGCCAGACTGCTTTGGCTCTCATCCCAGCCCTGTTACTATCTAGCTGAGTGATCTCAAGCAATGTACTCAAGCTTTCTAACAATCTTTAAAGTGAGGATAATGTTAATTTCTACCTCCAAATGGTAGTGAGGTTTAAATGAGATAACTTAAGAAAAGAACCTAACACAGTATCTTGAATATAATTAGGATTCAAAAACAACAACCAAAAAAATGGACAAATTTGAAATATATTAGTTTTCAACGATGAGTGCATATTGGAATTACCTTGGTAAATTTACATCTGCACCAATGGAGGGGAGGGTGACAGAAGTGATTTCAAAGTGTAGCCAAAGTTGAGAACCACTGAGAGGGCAAAAAAATTATATAGGATCTTGTGATGTGGAATAAATATACATTACTGCCAGCTTAATCTTCCAAGAAGATAACCTTAACCATGATACACCTTTGCTTAAAAGTCTTTATGCTGACACATATCATACTTGTGTGTGATAGTCACAGTTCTGAGCAATTTACAGATATGAACTCATTTAATCCATGACAACCCTGTGTGGTGAGTATGATTATTATCCCCATTTCATAGATAATGAAGCAGAAAAAAGTTAAGAACTTTGTCCAAGATCATAGCTAGTGAATCAGGGAGCTAAGATTTGAACTCTGGCAGTCTGACTCCAGACTCTAGGATTTTAACCACTCCACTCTGCCAATAAAAGGGATGGCTTCCTTTTTCCAGTAAAATACATCTCAATTCTCTGACTCTGATAGTGAAGGCCTTCTGTACTCTAACTCAACTTACCTTTAAAAGTTCACATTCTCCCATTCATGCACCTCAGGTTCCACTCACATCATTCCTGTGCTCTCTTACCTTTATACTTTGCTTTCTCTTCCAGCCTTCAATATTTCTCAGATGTTAGTGTGCTTCAGAATCACCTGAAAAATTTGTTTAAATTTAGATCCTCAGACCATAACTGCAGAGATTCTGATTAAATGGCTTCGGAGTGGGCCCCTGATTGTGCATTGTAACAGGCCCCATAGCGCATTCTGATGTAGGTGATCCTAGGCCATGGTTTTGAGGAACCATGTAGATGACTGGGGGTGGCCTGAAACAATCGTTTACATCTTATTTTAGTGCACTTAAATTGAGCCTATTAGAAGTTTAAAACCTGAGTAAGCCAATAGAAAAGTAATCAATGGCAGTTTCTGATTGGTCAGAGTATCTTGTTCCAACTATATGACAATCAAATTTGGGGTGAATGAGTGGAGGTTATTTTATGACTAGGAACTAGAAGGGAAAGCAGACAAAACAGCAGCCTAGGTAATGACTGCACATATACAGTATGGGTTGGGGGAGGGAGTGTTGTTTTTCTGGAAAACCCTTTCCCTCCATCTCTGACTGAAAATCTTGTCCATTCCTCAAGATCTGGTATCCAAATGCAGCCTCCTCAGATTCAAACACAAGTACTCCACAACTTATATTTTGCTAAATACTAACTGGAAGGCCTTTCTCTCTTTTCTGCCTCCCCACCTACATCCCTAATTTCTCTACACCTAAATTTTGCTTATCTTTAAAAGGCCAGGCTAAATATTACCTCTTCTCTGAACCTTTTTTAAAAACTAAATTTTATTAAAGTATAGTTGTTGTACAACATTATATTGGTTTCAGGTGTACAACATTTATATACATTAGGATGCGCCTAGTACCCATCTGTCAACCGTGCAAAGTTTTTATAAAATTATCGACTATATTCCCTGTGCTGTACACTACATCCCCATGGTTTATTTATTTTATAACTGGAAGTTACTTACTAATCTTGTAAATTAGGAGTAAACCTCCCTTCTCTCTAGTACCCCCCAATACCACACCTATGTTTCTCTAGTAGCATTTATTACCTTGTTACATTTTGTTTTTTTATTATTTGTGCACACGTCTTATCATCCCCACCAGTTTATAAGCTCATTGATTGAGAAGCTGTTTTTGGTTCATCCCCAGTGTGCTAGGCTCTTTGAATGAATGCACCCTTGCTGGGAAGTATTACCAGAAAGTTAATAATGGTTTGAATTAGATGCTACTAAAATAGGATAGTATTGTTGTGTTTTTTTCCTCTGAATTGCTGATTGACTGTGGTAGATGGTATTGACTATACATTGGTTCATGGTCAACAGGAAATTACCATGATAATTACCATGTCATTCCTGATCCCCATTTTGTTTTTTTCCCCACTTCACTTAAAAACACTATAGTTATTTTTTTTAAAAGAAATGACCTTATTCTGAGTATCGGTATTACTCGTCCCTTTTAATATGCTCTTTGTACCAGCCCTCACAAGTCAGTATGGATTTACTTATGGCCTAATTTGATTTATATTTCAATACCTGGATCTTTTCATACCTATTTCTCAAGTGTGTATGTACTGAACCTCAGTACAGCTATTACATTTCATTCAGGAAAGATTGGCATTTTTTCTCACCTCTTTTTCCATCTTTGCCTCAATTTGACTTGAGTCTGCTCCAAAAGGAACAGAGTCCATACTGAGAAGAGATGTGTATATGTGGTTGCTGATTTAACCAGCTATTTGCTATAATCCAGTTGTTAGGCTGAGATTATTTTGCTTGGACAAAAGGGTATGTGAAATCTAAACTGAAAAACTATTAATAAAAGAATTGAAACCACACACGCACACAAAAAAATATTATTGCCTCCAAGAGGCAATATAGTACAAAGGGCATAGGCCCTGAAGCAAAGAACATAGATTTGACATTACAGTAGAGTTATCACCTACTAGGGATGTTACCTTGGACAAGCTACTTTACTACTCAGGACCTCAGTTCTCTTAGCTATGAAAATGGAGATTATAAAATCTATGAGCAATGGAAAGATGGTAAAAATTAGGTGAGATAATACAGAGTGCTAGGAGAAGGTCTAGTACAGAGTTATTGCTCAGTAAATAACAATAATTATAGTTCCTAGAATAACTACTATATTTAATATCCTGGGGTTAAGTAGAATTATATCTTCTCCACTATCTCTGATAGTCTTGCTTTTGTATTTACTCAATTTCCAAATATAGAACTTTATTTCTAGTCCTTCTTGTGGTAACAGATCCTGGAACTAACCATCTTCTCCAGTACTCTTGTCACAATTTAAATTTATTTTCTTTTATTATGTCCTCAGAAGCAACAGATAAAAGCTAGTTATTACTGATCACGTATTGTCCCTTCACATAGTTGACATTTCGTTAAGTCCTTTCTTTGCCATCTCTTCTCCAGCCTAAATAAACCATTCTCTTTCATCTTGCCCTATAACAACTAAATCCTACACTTTCATAAAATTGATGCTTTTTTCTCTGCCTTTAATTTCTTTATGTCTTTCAGTTGTATATAATGTGATTGAATCTCTTTGATGTTCTAAATTTTGAAGCACCAAGTTATTTTCCTGTTGAAATGTTGTTTTTACAAAGGTATATCTTGTATAAGCATATTACTTATACAGCAGTGAATTCATACACAGTTATCCCCTATGCTGGTCACCCTAATTGAAGGCAAAATACTGCCGAAGAAATAACCTTTTGAGTACTGAACTTGCAAACCTTAATATAAAAGGCCCCATTGAAACAGGCTCTCTACACTGTCATCAAACACAAATGTGTACCTTTCTTCCTGGGTCAGACAGCAATATTAGCTGCAGATTGAATCTCAGCCCTGACCTCAGTTGTTTAGACATATCTCTGAGGCTAGGACGGTCAGGAGAGTGTTGGCAGGGTGTGTGTCATTTCTGGCACTTCAACAAACCTCATCTGGTTTAGAAGTACAGCACAAACAGCCACTGGAACCTTAAGAAAAACTATTGGAAGCAAAAATCTCTTCAGAGATTGTATGGCTGCCACATTCTGGGCAGGCAGGCCTCAAACCCAAACCCACACCCAGCTTCCCTCTACCCATTTATCATGTTTACTTCCTGTCTCCTGCCTATCTTGCCAAAGCAAAGGGGAAGGCTATGTACTTGGACTGTAGATGAAGGAGAGGTATTTGGAGTAAGCTATCAGCTGTATTGAGAGCCAAGATTGCATTTGGTACACAATGTACATATGTAGCACTTACTATGTGGCAGACAATGGTTGAAGCACTTAGATGTGCAATAGCTCCCTTGATCCTTATGACAAAGTAGGAATAATTATTATCCACATTTTAAAGGTAAGGAAACTGAGGCAGAGAAGTTAAGAGATTTGCCCAAGGATACGTGGTAGTAAGTGGCTAGCTAGAATTTAAAACTTGACAGCCTGGCTCTAGAGTCTCAAGTTCTTACACTACTGGATGGGAGTCATTCATAGGCCTATGACAGGGTCCTCTCCTAGTGCAGAGAAGTAAAGGAGGAGAGAGGACATGCATGGAAAATTGGCATAGTCAAATAATTTTAAAAGACTACACTGTTCATTTTTCTCCATCAAGGCTTCAACCTATTCACTCTCAACCATAGGGGAATGCCTTTGTTCACCCTTCTCTCTTTCTAGACTTAAAAGGTTTGAGTGTAAATATCTACCTTCTTCAATTCAGCAAACATTTGTCAGGAAACCAATAAGTACCTGGCACTATGCTGGTGTGGGAGATACAAATGAGAACAAAACAGATGTGGAACTGCCCTCATGTAATTTAGTGGAGAAGACAATATTTATCAAATAATAATACATGTAAATATAAAATTGAAACTGTGGGGAGATTGGATTAAACTCGGTGGACTGAGAGATGTTCCTAGATCTCTCCCATTGAAACAACAATAAAACTCAACAAACATCTAAAATTCAACAAGAAACACCAAAACTACATACCAGCATGTCTGAGCATGGGATCAGCACATAAGACTTACCACAAGTCAGAACCCCAGATGTTGTGTGGCGGACTGGGAGAAATAAAGAAGCTACCTCTTGCAGCATCTGTCTGGAGCTCCCTGTAGGGGGAGGTAAAGGGGAGAAGGAGCAGCAAGTTTCATGAACAGCCTTGCCTAGGTAAGCTGTGAGCTCCATGTGGCTGACAGCAGTGCCTAATCATCAGGGCAGAAGGCAGAGAATTGGGGATGACAGAAAAGCGGGGACAGCAGAGAAACTGCAGTTGATTTTTACCAGCCAGAGTTGCAAAACGGAGGCTAAGCCACAGACCTCATCCCCCAACCCAGAGGGCCCCTCCCCCCATACCCTCCGAGACCGAACACTACAGAGCTCGGGAATCTGAGCAACCGCTACTGACACTATCACTAACACTATCACTGAAAGGAACTGAGACTGAGGGTAACAAGCATGATTAAACATCTATCAGGGAAAAAAGACATTATTAAGACTTTATATAAAGCAGAAATCCAAGAGGCTTAGACACCACCTACTGGAAACCAAAAGAAGAGTGCCTTCTTTGCAACAGGCTAGGGACCATTATATAATAAATCTTTCTGGGGAAAAAAAAAGCAGAACACACTTACATTAATGCCAGGTGGAAATAGTCCATTAACACCATGAATGACCAGGGCGACAAGGCATCTCAGAAAGAAAGAGAAAAATCACCAGAAAATAACCTTACAGACATAGAAATATGCAACTTAAATGACAGAGAATTTAGGAAAGCACTTCTGAAAAAATTCAGCGAGATCTGAAACGAGTCATATCAACAATATCAGGAATTGAAAAAAAAAACTAGATGAGCACAATGACTTCTTTAGAAAGGAGATTGAAACCCTCAGAAATTGCTGAACAGAACTTCTGGAGAGGAAGAACACACTGCAGGAGTTGGAAAAGGAGATATCAAGTTTGGGAAATGGAGTTGACAAAAAAGAGAAAAGGACTGGTGATATTGAAGGCAGAGTCTAGAAATAAATCAGAAGGAAGAAGAGAGAAATTAAAGAATGAAAAATAATGAAAGAGAAATACAAGAACTATCAGATAGCATCAGAAAAGAAAACATAAGAATAATGGGCATTCTCGAAGGGCAGGCAAAGGAGCAGGAATAAGAAAGCATGTTCAGACAAATAACTGATGAGAATTTCTCAAATCTAAGGAATGAGCTAGAGCTTGGATTTCAATAAGTCAACAGAATACTCAATTATCTCAACCCAAAAGGCCTTCACCAAGGTATATCATATTAAAATCATCAAAAATCAATGAAAAAGAATTCTCAGTTAAGCCAGGGAAAAGAAGATGGTATCTTATAGAAGAAAACCCATTAGATTATCGTTGGACTTCTGAGCACAAACCTTACAAGCCAGAAAGGAGTGAAATCAAATATTCAAACTATTTAATGAATGGAACTGCCAGCCAAGAAAAATGTATCCAGCTAAGCTCTCCTTTAGGTATGAAGGAGAATTAAAGACCTGTCCAGACATAGAAAAATTGAGGGAATTCTCCACTATGAGACCTGCACTACAGGAAATACTGAAAGGCATCAGCTCACCTAAAACAGAAAGACAAAAAGAAAATACATAATTAGGAGTAAGGTGACTAGCAGGCTGATAGAAGCAGAGGAGTGTAACCCTTACTAGGAACAGGGCACTATAAGCTTAAAATAAGCAAGATTTGCTATAGTAAGATAGTAATAAATGTTCATCATATGAAGGGACAAATTGAGGCAACAATGACTGAAAAGAGGAGAATTCAAAGATCCAAATTCACAAAGGGGAACGGAGATACGGCATATGCAGAAGAAAAAGGACGACTGTATATACTACTATTCATTACATATTCATAATGGTAAGCAAATGCCAAAGATTCAGAACAGAAGTATATAACATAAAACAAGAAGAAGCAGAGGCAAAATCGATAGAAGCCAAACAAAATAGGGAAAACAGAAACACAAAGATAAGGAAGCAATGGAAACACTGAGATATTAGGAACCAAAAGATAAAATGGCTATAAGAAGACCTCCTAGTTCAATAATCACCCTAAATGTAAATGGATTGAACTCACCAATAAAAAAAAACACATAGTTGCAGATTGTATCAAAAAACAAAACCCAAACATATGCTGCCTCCAGGAGACACATATCAGTTCCAAAGACAAATATACACTCAAAGTGAAAGGGTGAGAATGGTATTTCAAGCAAATGACATTCAGAGAAAAGCAGGAGTAGCAGTACTAATATCAGATGAAATAGACTTCAAAATATAAAAAATGTAAAGAAAGATACTGAGGGACACTTCATAATGATAAAGGGAAGCATGCACCAAGAAGACATAACACTTATTAATATTTATGCTCCCAATCAAGGAGCCCCGAAATATGTAAAGCAATTACTAACAGAACTAAAGGGAGAAACAGACCAAAAAACTATCGTAGTAGGGGACCTAAATACCAAACTATCGGAAATTGACAAATCGTTCAAACAGAAAATCAACAAGGAAATAACTTCCTTAAATGACACATTAGACCAAGTGGACATTATTGACATATACAGAGAATTCCATGCCAAAAGAGCTGCTTACACATTCTTCTCTAATGCACATGGAACATTCTCAATAATCAACCACGTACTGGGAAACAGAGTTAGCCTCAAGAAATATAAGAGGGTTGAAATCATGCCAGCCATATTCTCTGATCATAATGCTTTCAAACTAGAAGCCAATTGCAGAAAGAAATCAGGAAGAACCACAAATACATAGAGATTAAACAACATATTACTGAAGAATAACTGGGTCAGGTAAGAAATAAAAAGAGAGATTAAGAGATACATAGAAATGAATGATAATGCTAATACAACATATCAAAGCTTTTAGGACATGGCAAAAGCGGTCATAAGAGCAAAGTTCATACCATTACAGGCCTACCACCAAAAACAAAAATGAGCCCAAGTAAACAACCTAACGCTTCATCTTAAAAAACTAGGAAAGAGAGAACAAATGAGGCCTAAAGAGAGCCAAAGGAGAGAAAATATCAAAATTAGAAGAGAAATAAATGAAATTGAAAACAAACAAACAAAAAAAGCAAAGAAAAAATAAGTACAACAAGGAGTTGGTTGTTTCAGAAGGTTAATAAAATTGACAACCACTGGCTAGACTCACTAAAGGAAAAAAGAGAAAGGACACAAACAAAATCAGGGATGAAATGGGAAATTACGACTGACACCAGAGAAATACAAAGGATCATGCAAGAATACTATGAAAAAGTATGTAACATCAAATTTAATAACCTAGAAGTAATGGACCAATATTTTAAAATACAATCTACCTATTCTGAATCAAGAAGATCAGCAGTATGGAAACTGAAACAATCATCAAAAACCTACTAAAAAGGAGAAGTCCAGGACCAGATGGCTTCACCAGTGAATTCTACCAAGCATTCAAAGAAAATGTAATACTTATTCTCCTCAAAATCTTCCAAAAAGATCAAAGAGGAGGCAATACTTCTTTTATGAGGCCAATATTACCTTAATACCAAAACCTGGTAAAGATAACACACAAAAAAGAAAACTACAGTCCAATATCTCGCGTGAACACTGATGCAAAAATACTAAATCAGATACTAGTAAACCGAATACAGCAACATATTAAAAAGATTATACACCTGATCAAGTGTGCTTCATCCAAGGGGCACAAGGATGGTTTAACATATGCAAATCAATTAATATGATACACCACATAAAAAATTACAAAGTAAAAATCATATGATCGTATCAATAGATACAGAAAAAGCCTTCAACAAGGTAGAGCTTCCATTTATGATCAAAACACTTAACAAAATTCATATAGAAGGAAAGTATCTTAACATAATAAAGACCATATATGACAAACTATCAGCCAACATTATACTTACTGGTAAAAAATTACAAACATTCTCTCTAAGATCAGGAACAATGCAAGGCTGTCCACTATCACCACTGTTATTTAATATAACATTGGAGATCCTGGTGAGTGCCATCAGACAAGAGAAAGACATAAAAGGAATTTAATAGGAAATGAAGAAGTAAAACTGTCACTATTTGCAGATGACACAATTCTCTCTATATATAGAAAACCCTAAGACTCCACAAGAAAACTACTGGAAACAATAAGCAAATACAGGAATGTCTCTGGATACAAAATCAATGCCCCAAAATCCATAGCATTCCTATGCTCCAATAATGAAGTGTCAGAAAAAGAAGTGGAAAAAATAATTCCATTTACAATTGAAACAAAAAGAATAAAATATCTAGGAATAAATTTAATGAAACGTTAAGTACCTATATAATAAAAACTATAAGATCTTATTAAAAGAAATCAAAGAAGATACAAAGAAATGGAAAAAATATTCCATGTTCATGGATTGGAAGAATCAACATAGTTAAAAAGACCATTTTACCTAAAGCATTATACAGATTTAATGCAACCCCCATCAAAATCCCATCAGCATTTTTTAAAGAAATAGAACAAAAATCATCAGATTTGCATGGAAGCACAAAAGTCCCTGAATTGCCAAAGGTATCCTGAGAAAAAGGAATGAGGCAGGAGGCATCATTCTGCCTGACTTTAAATTGTACTGCAAAGGGACAGTAATCAAAACGGCATGGTATTGGCAGAAAAACAGACACAGAGGCCAGTGGAACAGAATCAAGAGTCTAGAAGTAAACTCGTATTTATATGGGCAAATAATTTTCAACAAAAAAGCTAAAAATAATACAGTGGAGAAATGAAAGCCTCTTCAACAAATGGTGCTATGAAAACTGGAAAGTCATCTGCAAAAGAATGAAACTACACCGCTGTCTATCGTCACACACCAAAATTGACTCAAAATTAATTAAAGACCTGAATATAAGACTTGAAACCTTAAAATGCATGGAAAAAAAACATAGGAACTAAATTCAAGGACCTTGGACTTAAAGTGGATTTTATGAATTTGACCTCAAAGGCAAGGGAAGTAAAAGGTAAAATAAATGAATAAAACTACATCAAACTAAAAGCTGCACAGCAAAAGGAATTGTCAGCAAGGTAAAGAGACAGCCATCCAAATGGGAAAATATATTTGCAAGCAATGCCTCTGTAAAGGGACTAATATCCAAAATATACAAAGAACTCATACAACTCAGTAACAGCAAAACACAAACGATCCAATCAAAAAATGGGCAGAGGACCTGAAGAGGCACTTCTCCCTAGAGGACATACAAATGGCCAACAAATATATGAAAAGATGCTCAACGTCGCTAGCTATTAGGGAAATGCAAGTCAAAACCACAGTGAGATACCATCTCACACCTGTTAGAATAGCTATAATCAACAGAACAAGTAATAACAAATGTTGGAGAGGGAGCGGAGAAAAAGGAACCCTCATATGCTGCTGGTGGGACTGCATATTGGTACAGCCACTATGGAAAGCAGTATGGAGGTTCCTCAGAAAAATAAGAATTGATCTACCGTATGATCCAGCAATCCCTCTACTGGGTATTTACTCCAAAGATTTGAAATCTCATATCCATAAAGATATTTACACACCGATGTTCATAGCAGCATTACTCACAGTGTCCAGGATATGGAGGCAACCAAAGTGTCCTACGATAGATGATCGACTAAAGAAACTGTGGTTGCATATATACGATGGAATATTACTCAGCCATAAGAAGAGATGAAATCTTGCCATTTGTGACAACCTGGTTGGACCTCGAGATAATCATGCTAAGCGAAAAAAATCAGAAAAAGTTGAAAGTCACAAGATATCACTTATATGTGGGATGTTAACCTAAAAGCAACAAATGAACAGGACAAACAAAGATTCAGGGACATGGACAATGGACTAGTGGTTACCAGAGGGTAGGTGGTGCAGGAGGAGGGAAGCAGTTGATAGGGTAAAGGGAGTCCAATATAAGGGGCTTTGGGGAGAGTGAAGTGGGTAAAGGTGATGAAATATATAGTGGCTGAAGGAATCTGGACTCTGGGTGGTAATCACACATTAGAGCATATAGATAGATGTCAAATTATAATGTACACCTGAAAATTATGTACTTGTATTATCCAGTGTTACCCCAATAAACTTAAAAAAAACAAAAGCGTATTTGTTCTAGTTCTGTGACAAATGCCATTGGTATTTTGATAGGAATTACATTGATTCTATAGATTGCTTTGGGTAACATGAACATTTTAACAGTTAATTCTTTCTGTCCATGAATACGGTATATGCTTCCATTTATTTGTACATTCTTCAATGCCTTCTTCATGACATCCTTTTCTGAGTACATGACTTTTACCTCCTTGGTTAGATTTTTTCCTAGATATTTTATTGTTCTTCTTGCAATTGTAAGTGGTATTGTTTTCTTAATTTCTCTTTCTGATAGTTCATTATTGATATATAAAAATGAATCTAATTTATGAATATTAATTTTGTATTTTGCTACTTTACTGAATTCATTTATCAATTCTAACAGCTTTTTAGTGGACTCTTTAGGGTTCTCTATATATAATATCATGTCATATACAAGTAACAACAGTTTTACTTCTTCCTCTCCAGTTTAGATGCCATTTATTTCTTTTTCTTGTCTGATTGCTATGGCGAGGAATTCTAATATTATGTTGAATAAAAGTGGTGAAAGTGAACATCCTTATCTCATTCCCGATATTAAGGAAAACATTTTTAGTTTTTCTCTGTTGAGTATGAAGTTAGCTTTGTGTTTGTTGTATATGGCCTTTGTTATATTGAGGTATGTTCCCTCTATTCCTGCTTTGCTGAGGGTTTTATCATAAATGGATGCTGATTTTGTTGAATGTCCTTTCTGCATCTATTAATTTGATCACATGATTTTTATCTTTCAGTTTTTTCCATTTCTTTGTATCTTCTTTGATTTCTTTTAATAAGATCTTATAGTTTTTATTATATAGGTACTTAACGTTTCATTAAATTTATTCCTAGATATTTTATTCTTTTTGTTTCAATTGCAAATGGAATTATTTTTTCCACTTCTTTTTCTGACACTTCATTATTGGAGCATAGGAATGCTATGGATTTTGGGGCATTGATTTTGTATCCAGAGACATTCCTGTATTTGCTTATTGTTTCCAGTAGTTTTCTTGTGGAGTCTTAGGGTTTTCTATATATAGAGAGAATTGTGTCATCTGCAAATAGTGACAGTTTTACTTCTTCATTTCCTATTAAATTCCTTTTATGTCTTTCTCTTGTCTGATGGCACTCACCAGGATCTCCAATGTTATATTAATTAACAGTGGTGATAGTGGACAGCCTTGCACTGTTCCTAATCTTAGAGCATGGTTTGTAGTTTTTCACCATTAAGTATCATGTTTGCTGAGGATTTGTCATAGATGGCCTTTATTTTGATAAGGTACCGATTTTATTAAGTGTTTTGATCATAAATGATGCTGTATCTTTTAAAAGGGTTTTCTGTATCTATTGATATGATCATATGATTCTTAATTTTAATTTATGTGGTGTATCAGTTAATCAAATTTCACATATTGAACCATCCCTGTGCCCTGGGATGTAGCCCGCTTGAACATGGTGTATAACCTTTTTAATATGTTGCTGTATTCAGTTCACTAGTATCTTATTTAGGATTTTTGCATTTGTGCTCATGAGAGATATTCGCCTGTAATTTTCATTTTTTGTGTTATCTTTACCAGGTTTTGGTATCAGGGTAATTTTGGCTTCATAAAATGAGTTGAGAAGTATTGACTCCTCTTCAATTTTTTGGAAGAGTTTTAGGAGAGTAGGTATTAAATCTTTGAATTTTTGGTAGAATTCACTGGTGAAGCCATCTGGTCCTGGACTTTTCCTTTTTGGTAGGTTTTTGATGATTGTTTCAGTTTCCATACTGCTGATCTGTCTATTTAGATTTTCCAGTTCTTCTTGATTCAGTCTAGGAAGGTTATATTTTTCTAAGTACTGGTCCATTTTTTCTAGGTTATTAAATTTGGTGTTATATACTTTTTCATAGTATTCTTGTATGATCCTTTGTACTTTTATGGTGTCTGTCATAATTTCCCCTTTTTCATCCCTGATTCCCCTGGGGGCTGTGTGGTGTTTAGTCTTGGAGGATATGTGGGGAGGTGTCCTCTGGGTTGAGGCATGGGAGTTGTGGCTCAGCCTCATGTTTTGCAACCACAGCTAGTAATAATCAACTGCTGTTTCTCTGCCATTCACACTTCTCTGCCATCCTCACTTCTCTGCTTTATTCCCTGATACCTGGGCACTGCCGCTGGCTGTGTGGGCCTTACAGCTCTCCCAGGCAGGGCTGTTTAGAGAATGCACTGCACCTTATCCCCTCCCCACTCCTCCTACAAGGAGCTCTGACTGCAAGAGGCAGCTTCCTTTTTCTCCCAGTCTACTGCCAAACTCCTGGGATTCTGACCTGTGGTAGTTCGTATGTGCAGATTCACACTCAGAAGTGTCGGTGTGCAGTCTGGGTGTTTTTGTTGAGTTTTAAATGTTCAGCTTGTTGTTGTTTCAAGAGGAGAGGCCTATGGACGTCTCTCACTCTTCCATGTTTCTGACATCACTAATTTTTTTTTTTTCTTGAGGTAGGCCTATATTGCTATGAATTTTCCTCCTAGGACTGCTTTTGCTGTTTTCTGTAGATTCTGAGTCATTTTGTTTTAATTTTAATTTCTCTCAAAGTATCTTTTGATTTATTTCTCGATCTCATAGATAATGCATTTATTATTTGGTAGAATATTATTTGGTCTCCATGTGTTTGTGTATTTTCATTTTATTCTTATAATTGGTTTCAAATTTTATACCATCGTGGTAAGAGAAGACGCTTGATGTAATTTGAATCTTCTTAAATTCATTAATACTCTTTTTGTGACATGACATGGGATGTATCTTAGAAAATATTTCATGTGTACTTGAAAAAATGTATATTCTGTTTTTTTGTGTGAAACATTCTAAAATATCAAATCCATCTGGTCTAGTGTGTAATTTAAGTCTACTGTTTCCTTGATTTTCTCTCTGGAGGATCTGTCCATTGGGGGTGTTAAAGGCCCCTACTATGACTATTATTGTCAATCTTACCATTTATGTTGGTTAATATTTGCTTTATATATCTAGGCACTCCTTTGTTGGATCCATAAATGTTTACTAGGCTTATACTCACTTGTTGCATTGATCTTTTTATCATTATGTAATGTCCTTCTCTGTCTCTTATGAAAGGCTTTGTTTAAAGTCTATTTTGTCTGACATAATAGTGGCTACCCCAGCTTTTTTCCATTTCCATTTTCATAAAATATCTTTTTCCATCCCTTTACTTTTAGTCTGCATGTATCTTTGTCTGAAGTGGGTCTCTTGTAGACAGTATATGTATGAGTCTTGTTTTCTTATCCATTCAGCTATGCTATGCCTTTGATTGGAGCATTTAATCCATTTACATTTATTTATTTTATTTTATTTTTTTTTAGTCAAAGCAACCCTTGGTTGACCTTACAAACTGCAAAGACTTTGTCAGCTTACAGTCCCTTATTTTATTTTACTTTATTTTATTTTATTTTATTTTATTTTATTTTATTTTATTTTTTGTGTTTACAGCACCTGGACTTCCTAGGTGGTCTCCCATCCAAATACTAACCAGGCTCAACCCTGCTTAGCTTCTGAGATCAGATGATATTGGGCTTGTTCAGGGCGACAGGGCTGTAGACTTAGTCCATTTACATTTAAACTGACTATTGATACATACATAAATATTACTATTTTATTATTTATATTTATGGTTTTTTACCCTTCTTTTTCTTAAAGAAGTTCTTTTAACATATCTTGTAACATTGGCTTTATGGTAATGAACTCTGTTAGTTTTTTCTGTCTCGGAAGCTCTTTTTTCTCACCTTCAGTATTAATGGATAACTTTGCTGGATAGATTAGTCTTGGTTGTAGGTCCTTACTTTTCATCCCTTTGAATATTTCCTGCCAATCCCTCTGGCTTTCAAAGCTTCAGTTAAGAAATTAACTGATAGTCTCATGGGAGCTCCCTTGTAAGTAACTAGCTGCCTTTCTCTTGCTGCTTTTAGGATTCTCTCTTTGTCTTTAATTTTTGGCATTTTAATTACTATGTGTCTTGGTGTGGGCCTGTTTGGGTTCTTCTTACTTGGGACTCTCTGTGCTTCCTGGGTTTATATGTTTATTTCCTTTGCCAGATTAGGGAAGTTTTCTATCATTATTTCTTCAGGTATGTTTTCAATTCCTTGCTCTCTCTCTTCTCCTTATGTTACCACTATGATGAGATTTTGTTGCATTTGATGTTGTCCTAAAGGTCCCTTGAACTTTCCTCATTTTTAAAATTTTTTTTGTTGCTGTTCCGATTGGGTGTTTTCTGCTACCTTGTCTTCCAAATTGCTGATTCAGTCCTCTGCTTTATAGACTCTACTGTTGATTCCCTCTAGTGTATTCTTCATTTGTTATTGTATTCTTCATTTCTGACTGGTTCTTTTTCATGGCTTCCATGTCCTTTCTTATACTTACTATCTCTTTGTTGAAGTTCTCACTGAGCCTTAATTGTTGTTGGCACATCAGTGAGTGGGATTGACTGACAGGTAGTGAGGATAGTCCACTCCCACAGGGTTTGAGCTGCTGTGTGGGGCTGACTCCATGGAGTGGGATTTGCCCCAGTGGGCTTGTGTGCCTCTTGAGACCACCCTTTGGATGTGCCACTTATGGGGCTAATCAGGTGATTCTCTGTTTTAGTCTGACACCAATCTCTGAGTCTGTTGGTTCTGGGCCACCTTGGGAGGGTGCTGCCTGTGACCACCTTGGGGTACTTAGTAGGAGCTAGAAAGTGGTCTGCAATTTGTTGGTGTCTGTTCTGGACCTGGAGGCATGTGAGAGAGGCCACATGATGAACCAAGCCCAGCTGCCACCAGCAGTGGGCCTGGGTCAACTCAGCACAGTGTCCAGGGCACCCCAAGGTCTGAGGCCATCTGCTGGCTTTCCACAGAGTTCATCAGCTGAAGAAATCCCAAGTGGTATGCAAGTTGGGTGAGGTGAGATCACCAGAAGTTATCAAGGTGGGTCAGGCAGCACCCCCAGGTTAGTGCGAACTCAGACTTGGTGCCAGTCATGAGATTGGCCATTTAAAAATGTCTCAGATCACACCAAGGACAGCCACCAACTGCCTGCATCCCAAAGATTCCTGAGATTGGCTTAAGAAACACTGAAGCTGGGGCCTTGACTAGTCACCCACCACCCAAACCGTCCCAGAGGTGGGCAGGTTGAGGCCTGTTAGTTTCTGCCAAAAGTCTCCTGCTTACAGGACTGGGCAGGGCTGGCCACACAGCCAAGAATATGCCTCCAACAGTTCATGAGTTGGATGGGGCAAGGTCCTCCTAGAGTGTCACCCAGTGGAACAAGTGGATTTTACCAGGCCATTGTAAATTCAGATTTGGTCATGAGGGAGGAGAACTCAACACAGGCAAGATGGCACCTTCCTGTAGGCTACACAGGAGAAGGGCTCTACATAGGGAAAATGGCAGTTGTCCTTCAATTCCTCACCCTGAAGCCACACAACTTAGTCCCTCCCTATTTCTCCAGTACTTCCTGCGCTTCTGTTCTTCTGCCAGAGCCTAGGGTGAGTAACTGTGAGTAATCTAGTCTGTGCACTGGTTCTCAAAGGGATGTCTGGGTTTCCAGCAGCCCTCCATCTCACCCAGACAGTTGAAATCCCCACTGATTTTCACAACCAGATTCTGCAGGGACTCCTGGCACTGGAACCCCAGGCTGGGGCCCTGGAGTGGGGCCGGGGCCGCTCGCTCCTCCACAGCTGAGACAGTCCTCCCGATGTTCAATGGCCACATGCAGGTGTGGGGCCAACCCCTTTTTCATCTCTGCCCTCCCACTAGTCTCAATTGTGGTCTCCTCTTTATATCCTTAGTTATAGGAGTTATGTACAGCCAGTCCTGAGACAGTTCTCCAGGTTAATAATAGTTGCAATATTAATGTGGTCATGGAAGGAGGCAAGCACAGCATTCATCCACCCCACCATTTCGACCAGAACTCATTAATATTTTACTTCTGCCCTGATCTCTTTCTGCAAACCCATTTGCTCTCACAATGTGTTTTTTAAAAATTATGTATTTCTGATTTTTTCTGAATAAATGCTTTTGTACTCTTCTTCAGATTTGGCTTGCTACTACTGGCAGAACGTTTCCCTTTGTCTGTGTCTTAGTATTTTCCAGGCAGATATTTTGTTAAAAATGCTAAGATAGCCCAAACGAAAAAAAATGACTTTCCAGTTTACAAGATGCTGGAGGAATGTTTGCAGTACTATACCTTATTACTGGAAGCTCAAATGTCTACCAATGAAGATTCTTTATACTAGTGTTCTTTAAATTTTTTTTCTCAGATTTCATCACACTTCTCTCTCTCAACAGAATTTATAGAATTAGATGTTTGGCAGAGGCCCCTAGAGAACTTTCCACTTCCTCTTTCATCTCTAGCTTAGGTATTGAGTACTGGCTAAAAAAGTGGCCCACCACAGAATCTGGGATGTAGTAGGTAGAGATTTCCTGATCATTTTCTTACTCTATGCCTTCTCTCAATTTCCCTCAAAGCCCTTTAATCATTTGCCCTAATTCTGCTGATTTCAACTTGTTTCTCTAAAAATACAGAGATCACTTTCTCTTGTCAGAGATCAGGTCCCCTGTCTCAGGGATTCATTTAATTTCTGTTTGCCTTTATTACAGTGACCATATAATTTATCATCCAAATCAAGACACCTTGGAAAATAAAAGAGGCAATCTTAATAATTATGCCTGCCAGAAAAAAACAAGCATAAAACTGGGTTGTCCCAGATAAATTGGTATCTATCGGCACCCTGTTTATGATGTCGCATGTGGATCAGAAGTGGCCACGTGCTGGCATAGATATGCTGTCTGAGGCTGATCTTCATGAATATCTCATAATTTCATTGTCTTTTGAGAGGACACAGTTTACTTCTGCGACCTGCTCAAGGCACCCAAAAATTAATGGAAGCAATGGGAGTTATAAACAGTCTTAATTTTAGCCTAGCTCTTGACTATTTTCGAATACTTGTTCTCCCATTGCCAGAAAACAAAGCCATTCGAGCTCCATAGGGTACCACTTGGAGTATAATTGAGGTCTGAATAAACACATTTGGCTTTTAAGGTTAAATGAATATTGTTTGACATACAGTACACTAGAGTTGTTTTTCATTTTGGTTTAAAAAATTTGTTAAAATTACATCTTGTTGCTTCTTGAAATTAACTAGACTCCATCTGTCTCCATTAGAATTATTGTTTTTATTTTTTTAAAGCCTCAGATGAAAAAAGAGGCTCTCTCTCACTCAAGATAATTTGTCTAATGAATCAGAGGGAATAAGTAAAGAAACAGGTTTTTTAGCGTGTCAGTACTTAATTTCTTTTATGTATTTTATCTCATAGATATATCTGTTATAATATCTAAGGTTTATCATCTAAGATTGCAAATGGAAAACTCTATTTTCAGCTGTCCAGACAGAACCTGCCCAGGTATAGAGAGCCACTTATAGCTGTAGGAAATATGAACATCTAAGAAAATAATTCTACTTTAACTATGGTTCAAATTAAATAGCACGCCCGAAATGTAGCAGCTACTTAAGGAACACTCCAGAATTTCAAGGCAACAAAAATACTAGTAGTTCCTACAAGAGAGAGAGAGAGAGAGAGAGAGAGAGAGAGAGAGAGAGAGAGAATGTGTGTGTGTGTGTGTGTGTATACACACACATACATACAGAAGTAATGGCTCCAGTGGTTTTTAATGAAGTGAAATGGTCCAAATTTAGGTATATGTGCCTTTCTGAAAATGCTTAGGTGATTGTGACACATTCATTTGAACTTGTGTTACAGGGTATTAATAATTTGTTGCCATGCTTGATACCTACTTGCTTCCTTGCTTTGCCATCTAACTTCTCTGCTCATTTAAAAGGGACTCTATGCTACTATATTGCTTTGATATTTTGACTATAAGTATTTAAAGACTATTTAAGAGTCCTATTAAGACAGTAGGGTCTAAATGAAATAAATTGAACTTCTCGGAAGGCCATGCTGAGTAAAGATTGCATGTCAATACCCATCATTAAATCTACATTTTAAAAGAGTATTTGATGAGGAATGCTATTTTATCATTTTGTTTTTGTAATTTGTTATCTTTTGGCTTCTTAAGTTAGGTTTGAAAACACATATTGTTTTGCCACTTGCCAGTGTATGTTTTCTGCTTTCAAGTCTTCTCTTGGGTCTAACATTTTCATTTGTCTCAGATCCTAAACCCACCACTGCCGGCTAAAATAGAACAAGTAAATCGAGTTCATCCCCACTCCGTCATTGTCAGAGGTAGTGTCATTTCCCAGCTCTCCAAATTTGTAAGTCTAGAGTCATTATATACTGTTTTGACCTTCGCTTTTTTTTGTCCATTATCAAATCTTCCATTGGTATCTTCGTTTTCTTCTTATCTGTAGTAGTCTGATTTGCCCCTTCATTTTCATTATTTTATAGATACTCATGGCCTATCACATATTACTACAACAGCCTCCTGGCTGACCTTCCAGATTTCAGTAGCTCTTGAACTAGTCAACACTCCATTGCTAGGATAAGCTTCCACACATACCATTTTTACCATAGGAACCTCCACATAAAAATTGGTAACAGAATCAAATGTGAATTATTCAGTCTCTTTTTGAAGTTTATGCAGCCATTATTTACCACCCATATTTATCTCAACAACCTATTTTCTTCCCTCCCTCCCTCTTTTACCCTCCCTCTCTTTTTCTCTCTTTCTACCAGCCCCATTTCTCTAGTTTCACATCTTAAGTTTCTATTCAAGCCACACCTTGCTTGCTGTCACCAGTGCGTGACTTGCTATTTCCAAAGCTCTGATCTTTTGCAAATGCCATTTTCTTGGATTGAAATACCCCCTGCCCAAATCACTGTCTTTTTAAACTCTACATATCTATTTATAAAAACATGACTTAATTATTTTGGGAAGCTTTCCACAATTACATCTGACTGCTGACTTTACCTATTCAATGTCTCCTAAACATGTACATTCCATTTCTATTTCCAGTTACTCTATGTGTATGTTTTTAAGCTGTTTCCTCTATTGATTTTCTGTCATCTCCATACAGGTTGTAAATGTCTTGAGGGCAAGAGCTCAGCCTGATTTCTGTCTTCATCCTGCCTTAATATCAGGCTCTCCAGCCAAGAAACATTCAATGAATGTTAACTGACTTTTAGGCATTATTTTCTAGACAGAAACAAAGGTGAAATCATCATCATTGTTATGGGGTAAGCCCGGATTTCTACATTGTCTGTATGTGGTTTTTGTCTACCATCTTTACTTCAACATGGAATAACTAGGAAGAGGAGTGTATACTATTAACCAAGCACTTAATTCTGTCTTTGTGACTGCAGTTCAATTCAGTACATATACTGAGAACCTGATATGTACCCAGGAAAATGCTAAGTGCTCTAGCCCAGTTATTCTCAAACTCTTGCATGCCTCAGACTCCTCGGGAAGGCTTGTCAAAACCGAGATCACTGGCCCCCACCCCAGAGTTTCTGACTTTGTAGGTTGGGTGTGAGTTCCAAAATTTTGCATTTCTTACAAGTTCCCAGATAATACTGGTGCTGCTGATCCAGAGGCCACACTTGGAGAACCAGTAATCTAGGGAATACAGAGGGGGATTTAAGACATGGTCTCTGGTTTCAAGGGATTTACAGTTTCTTAAGGGAGGCAATGCAGGCTCAGGAAACATTTAACAGCAGAAAATATTATACAATATTTTAGTATTTATTCATTCAAGAAATATTGAATGAGTACTAACCGTGTGACCAGCACTGTTCTAGGTACTGGAGTTACATCAGTGAACATGATAGACAAAAATTCTTATTCTTATTTCAAGCCTAGTTTCACAGGATAATTCTGGTGGGAAAAGGCTGACAATAAACAAAACAAAACAATATATAAAATGTAAGATAAAATTAACTACTAAGAAGAAAATACAACAAGGAGGAATAAAAAAATCAGAGGGAGGTTGAAATTTTAGATAGGTGATCAAAGAAGGGCTCATAATTCCATGATTTTACAAGTATTTGTGGAATGAATACTGTGTGTCAGGCATTGTCATAAACGATGGTGATACAGCCATAAATAACACAAATAATAAGCCCTGCCTTTATAAACTGGATACACTTATTTGGGAGCCAGGAAATCTGGGGTTTTGGTGTTAACTCTCATGAACTCATTATGTGATCTGGAGCCAAGATTCTAGGTCTCCAAGAAAACTTCTTTTTTTTTATGCCTACAGCACCCGGTCTTCCTAGGTGGTCTCCCTTCCAAGTACTAACCAGGCCAGAACCTGCTCAGCTTCTGAGATCAGACAAGATCATGCATGGCGTGGCTATAGATGAAAACTTCTTTTAGCAGAGGACAGGTTTGACCCTTGGGTTAAGGTCTCCAATCTATTAGTATTCAAAGAGAA
Organism: Rousettus aegyptiacus; assembly: GCF_014176215.1. Classification (NCBI taxonomy): domain Eukaryota; kingdom Metazoa; phylum Chordata; class Mammalia; order Chiroptera; family Pteropodidae; genus Rousettus; species Rousettus aegyptiacus. The sequence goes on along the minus strand of NW_023416312.1, from coordinate 66,340,758 downwards.
CAAGTTTGGTGCCTTAGGAACAGGTCTCTGCTGTAGTGTTAGGAAGAGACAGACTTTGTGCCATGGGCCCAGGTCACTACTCTGGCTACTAATCTCGTTCTCTGAGCCTTGGTTCCTCTGTCTGTTAAATGGAGCAGCTGGACAAAGTTGTGCTTGTACTCCTATACATCTCTAAGGCTACAGGATACTAAGTCTTTTGGGTAATTGGAAATATGTAAGAGTGTTTGAGGAAGACTTTGTAGATGAGGAAAATCTTAACAGTTTTCATAGGCATAGGGGAGCTGTGGGGTATGGGAGGTAGGAAGAAAATTGTAGAATAACATGAACAAAACATGGAAGCAAGAATGAGAGACATGTGTTCAATAAAGAACAAGAAGGTCAAAGGGTTCCCAAAATAGCGTAGCTGAGATAGTTGAGTAGGAGGTAACTGCTCAATAAAGATGAGGTTAGGGCTAGTTATAGAGTCTTGGATGGGAACTCACTGAGGGTTTTGATCAGGCAATGTGACAATTATACAGTCAAAGTGGTGTTTTAGGAAGGTTAACATAGCAACCAGCTAACTTTTCAAAATTCATTTTTTCCCCATAAGATCTTTGAATCATGAAGAATTAAAGTCGTTCTTTGCTATATGTCACTGTCTGATTATAATATTGCTATCAAGCTAATTTTTAGGTATTTTTCAAGCCCTAAAAGCCAGCGATATTACATAGTTGTTTTTTTTTTTTTCTAACAGTACTACCACACGTTTGAACCAGTAACATGTTACTGTTTAGACTTGGATTTTGAAACCTTGGGCGATGAATTAGAATAAAAAAATTTTAATGCTTATTTTTTTTTGTATTTTTTGTTATCCCATGAAATATATGGTTGGATCCATATTGGGTTTATCCTTAGCCAGATACATAGATATCTGTTTCTATACATATCTCTCTATTTATTTCTACTTCTAAACACACACACACATTCACACACATAGATAGTACTCATTTAGAGTGGTGCAAACTCCATTGGCTTGCTTGGTCATAGATAACAAAGGTAATATTCTTGGGAATTATCTCCTAATTTTTCATCTTTATTCAGATGAGGAATTTCCATATCTTTTGTATGTTTGTTGCTCTTCAAGCTGCAAATAAAATCTTCCTCCTAAAGGCAATTACTCTGGAAAACAGCTGATAGGGGTTGGCACTTCAAAGAGTGAACATGTACAACGAGAGAAAGGCATCTCAGGTGAAAAAATAGAGAATAATATTTTGGATATTAGTTATGTAAGCACTCTAACCTTAGCAGGTTTTAACTTTTAGATCATATCATAATTTCTTAGAGATATAATGGTGAATTTAATAAATCATGACAGACTGAACCCTCAAAGCTCTCATTTTTTAAAGGTAGTTTAAACACAAGTTAAATATGACCTGCAAAATATTTAACTATCACTGGAATAAGATAAGCAAAAGTGACAATGATGGTTATATTAAACTGCAAAGCGATTATTTTTCTTTCATTTTCCAAATTCTGAGTAGTATTGCTTGATGGTCTATTTTAGAAAATGGTAACTTTCTTCTGAGTTGTTTTGAAAACTGAGGCACACCCAGAGAGAAATCCTTAAGTGTTGCTTTTCTGAAAAATAGCTAAGTGTCTGGAAAACCTTGGGGTCATAGAACCAAAAATGTTATTGGGTCACAAGAGTGATATTTTTCCCTTCTATGTATATATAATTCTTTATTTTTTTCTTTTAATAAACAGGGGATGGAGAATTGTCATGGGAACATTCTGATGATGATATCTTCCGGCAGCCTGCCAACAGAGAAGCAGTAAGTGTGAATAGCTCTAATAATTCAACACCCCACAGCATCAGGCCAAACTTTCCTCTCTCCATGGCTACTATTCCTGCAACTCCATGAAAGGATACATTTCTAACACTATTTATCTTCTCTTTCCTCAGAAATTTAAATGGCTTCATCAGCAACCTGTAACCATTTAAGTACACTGTGTAATTGGTAGCCAATTGGGCCAGGACATGAACACAAGGAAATCATAACCTTGGGAACCCTTCATCTAGATCAGAAGTTGGTTCCCTTTCAAGATGGCTTGCCAAATATTTGCCTTCTGTAAGAAGGTCAGGTTACTGCCCCATCCTCAATAGTGAGATTCTTCTGTGGGATTATAAAGTAAGCCACCCCATCCTTTTGGCAGAGGTACTTGGGTCATATCCACGTAAACTTTCTCCTAAGCCTTAGGCTCTCACACATACTGCTAGAAGAGAAGAAAGATAGCAGGCCAGATTCTTCTTTCTCATCCTGCAACATCCTCTCATTTCCATTCTCTATACTAATCTCAGAATAAGCCTTATGAGTAGGCATCTCTCTACGTATAGTAATAACATCTCTTGTTCCTTTGTATTTTGAAGTAATTGACAAAATAGACTTTCCTTCTAAAAGCATATATGTCTAAGTACAGCAACACCTCAAACTTCTTAAAATGAAAAACGATTTGTTCCTGTTCGAAAAATTAATATTGAAGGGCTTATAAAAGTGTACAAAATGTATAAAGGCATTGGTTGCACAAAATAGGCATTCATCATACCCTAGTACAAAAAAAAAAGTATACAGGGGCATTCAATGCAGCATTATTTTTATAAGAGCAAAGCAAATGGAGACAACCTAAATATCTATCAATAGGGGCTTGGTTGAACACGCCCCCCATCTATGGTACACTGGGTAGGTGTTAAAAAAATACAATACATAGAAATGTCATAAAGTGGAGGAATCTCCAAGATATATGATGTAAATGAAAAGAGGTTCAGGATGCAATTTATACTATAATATAGTTATGTAAAAATAATGTGTGTGCTGTATGTAAATGCATATGAAAAAATCTGGAAGGTTACATACCAACATATTAAGAGTGGCAATCTCAAAGGTATGGAAGTGGGCAGAAAGAAAGGTCGACTTTGACTTTTTACTTTATGTCTTTGGTATATGAACATGAATTTTTTTAATGAATAACATTTAAAGGATTTTCTAAAACCTTAGGAATTAGTTTTCAACATGCATTGGATAAGGCAAGAGTCTAAGTAATTATGGGGAACACCTATAGTGAAGGTGTGAGGAAAGTGTTGATAGGGGACACAATGAAATGACCAATACAGACATCACAGTGCTGCTTAGTCATCCCATGTGCCTCTTCTGACTTGCATGCCCTCACCTTGCCAACACCCTGTCTCCATTTCTGTGTTGTAAATTTCCATTTTTTTCTCAGCCCCAATTTTTTTTTATTGTGGTAGGAAATCAGGAGTGGATAAATTAATGACTGTCAACCAGATGCCATTCTAAACCAAATTTAGGACACAGTCACCATAAGCTATGTGCCTTACTTAAGCCGAATGGCTTAGCACCCAACACTAAGCACTCTGGCCACCTCAATGGTCTCGCTGATAAGGCCTTTCTTCTTTACTTCATCTTATGCTGCCCCTAACTCCATCTCAATTCTTTCAGCCTCATTGTTCTTCCTAGCTTCTGATGATAGGCCTGGATTTAATCCAATACTTCCTGTAGCAAAATATGTCAGGTACAGAATGCAGGGCCTTGAAATAGTTATTGATTTTCAAAGGAGTTCAAGACTTATCTTTAGAAACAAACATTTGGGCCTAGTAGACCAATATGTCCAGATGGTTCCACTTTGTGATAAATATTTGCCTTTGTTCTAAAAGGGGTAGATATTTGGAATATGAGTTGAATAATCAATAGCATCTGGAGTAATGGAAAAGTAGTGCCTGGCACATAATAGGTGCCCAATAAATACATGTTGAATGAATGAGTATGGAAGATGGAATGAAATGTTGTGATTTGGGGATAGAGGGAGCTTTTCATTAATGTTAATGCCCATGAATTTGTCCCAAATCAAAGAGAAATTCTTCAAACTTGATTATTCTTGACCAGCCAAAAATCAGAAGGTAGGAGAATCTTTTCTGACTGTCCTTTGCAGCGCAACTTTCTGCATGGGAGGAAAAAAAAAGGCTGTCCTAAAAACAAATTTCCAATTTAGTAGAATTTCTCTTAGTAGACTGCTTAAATGTAGAGGGAACTATCAAAACCTCAGTTCAACAAAAATACAGCTGATTGGTTTATTTTGCCAAGTGGGCTGAAAACCATCAGTTTATCAAGTTTTACTGAGTGCACAGGAAGATAGAACCAGTAGTTCAATTATGACCTCTTTGTGAAAACCTAAAATGATTTTTCGATTTCTGGATCATAATTTCACATGAACTGGTCCAAGTACCATCATGGGGAATATGCATATGTGTGTTGGGGGTATATGTGAGGAAGGGAAAGTAGGTGCAGGGTGGAAAGCCAAAACATGAAAGTAAGCATAATTTTATTTTGGACAAAAGCCAAACTCTGATTTTCCCCCAATAGATTACTCAGAGATTTACAAATAATATGGGAGAGATTAAAATCCATGTCTCATTCACTTTGTCAGAACAATTTTGGGAAGGAAACTGGCCTTTCTCCTAGACAGGGATAGTCCTGGTTACTATTGATGAAGATATCATGTGCTCATGGCTGTGTGATTTAGAAAACATTCCAAAGATTTTTTTTAAATAAATGTTTTATCTTGTGGTAACTCTAGATTCACTTGCAATTGTTAGAGATAACACAGAGAGATCACATGTGCCCTTTACCCAGTTTTCCCCAATGGTGACACCTGATAAAACTCTGGAACAATATTTTAACCATGAAATCAATAGCAGAACTTTTCTGTCTCTGCCAATAAAACCCTTATATATTAGACCTTAGAACAAATAAGGAAGAAATTCCTAGGGAACTGCTGCAATGGTGGGGATTTTTCAATACTAGGAAAGAACTGTGTAAGAGCCACCTCAAAAGCCTGTAATATTTATTAGTCCTTCAAGTCAGTAAATCACATAATACTAAAATATCGAGTAGAAAAAAACAATGCATAGCTATATGGTTATTTTTACCTAACTAGTTTTTTTGTTATTTATTTGTTATTGAGGCAACATTGGTAAATAACATTATAGAAATTTTAAGTGTACAACAGTATAAATTCAATGTCGTATGGATTATAGCGTGCTCACCATCAAAAATATAGTTTCCATCTGTCATCATGTATTTGATCCCTTTTACCCACTTTGCCCTCCTCCCACTCCCCTTCCCCTCTGGTAACCACCATTCTGTTGTCTATCTATGAGCTTGATTTGTTTTGTTTTGTTTGTTACTTTTTTTGTTTTATATTCCACATGAGTGAAATGAAATCATTTGGTTTTTGTCAATTTTGACCTGCTCTCTCAAGCGGCCTATTCATAGTTGTTTTTTTTTTAAGCTCCAGTTTCATTTAAAGCTCCAAGGTATTAATGCCTTTTTCATCTTTGCTGTAAGTTATAAGGTCAGAATGGTCCCTGGTAAGTCTCTTTGTTTAGGGGAACAATTCTAAAAAAGCTATTATACTTAAATGAAAATCACACATCACCATCCCCACTCCCAAACTGAAACAGGAGACCCTTGGCTTAAAATTAAAGTCTATTAAAGAGTGCATAAAAATCCTGATACCTAGGTCTCACCCCAGACCAAGTTCATCAGATCCCCTGGGGGTGGGACCCAGGCATCAGTATTTTCACAGCTCCCCAGATGATTCTGTGTGCAGCCAAGGTGGAGGCCAGTGGCACGTGTGAACACTATAGCAGATTTCTATATTGGAAAGAAGTTTTCTTTGAAGATGTTTTTAGCCAAATATTTGTGGATCAGTGAGCTTGACCAGATATATATTATCTCTCCCACTTTCTCCTCCTCTTCTTCCTCTTCTTCCTCTCGTTCATCTTCCTCTCTCCCCCAACCCCTACTCTTACTCTCTTGCTAGCTCTAAAAACTCAGCCTTCATTGTCACACTGAATAAATCCCTTCACCTCCTTGGCCTCAGTTTCTCTGTCTGTAAAACTAAAGACATAAGATAAGGTTCTGAGGGCCTGACTGGTTTTTGATAAAAATCCCTGAGTTTTTTGTTTGTTTGTTTTGTCTTCAGTGATTTTTCACCCTTATCATATATCTAATGCCTGAGTCCTTGGTACCAAAGAACAGCTTTTCATTATGTGTTCATCCTCATAAATCAGAGAACTTCTTGTGCTTGCAGCTTATTCTAGGTCAGTGACCTTCCATCTCAAATTCTAGCACGGCCAAACTCCCTCCTTTTAGCACTAGTAGGACACCCACCAGCCAAACTGTCCTTTCTGTGTTTCTTTGGCAAAACTTTGCCAAACTCCCAAAAGGACAGAACAATCTGTAATCGCTTTTGAGGAATGTGAGTAATTATGGAAGAAAAAGACATATGAACTATTATGGAAATGAAAAATATTTGCACCAAGAATCCTGTGTGCATAATAGTTAATGGACATAAATTCTTATTTATGTGTATTTTTATAGCAATGCACTGGCATGGGCTCTTCTTAGATAGAGAGAATGATGTTCTCTTTTTCTTACTCCAGCTCTTCTCTCTCCTCTTCTCTTACCAAGGACCTCTCCTCAAGAAAAGAAGAATAATTTTCAAAGCTAAATTTGCAACATGTGTGTCTATGGAAATAACTATATTAAATGTTTTATGGGATGGTGGGGTAAGGGGACCCTATAACTACCTTCTCAATGTTCCCTGCTACTTATAACACTGAATATAAGGATCTACCTTGTCAAATGCCAGCAAAATAATTTTTTATTGGATCCCCTTCCTTTGCCCCTAACAATTGCCTCTAAATCACAGTGTTAATGGGCTTTATGCCTTAGGTTCTACTCTTCATTCATTCCATCCCCTATCCTCATTCTACCTCAGCTCCTGGCATAGGAGTAGATAACAGAATAGTGGATCCATCATGTTTCTTGACCCCTTGCTGAAAGAGCAATAATTAGATTATTCTAGAAGACTCTAAGCTTTCATTAGGGACCACAGCTTTCACTCATTCATTCATTCATTCAACAAGTTTTTGATGATCACCTTTCTAAATGCTAGACACTGTTTTAGGCACCAGAGATACAGCAGGGAACAAAATAAAGTCCTCTCCTCTGCAGAGCTGACATTCTAGTACTGTTTTGTACTGTCAGTTCTTCTATCTATGAAATGTCTATGACATCTATGCCCTGATCTATAATCTCATACCATTTGTTGTGTTTAGAGTCTCAGTACATTTATCTGAACTGTGTTTGACTCCCCTCTCTTCCTCTTATTCAATTTATCCTATGTATTCTCAGGGTTCAGTGCTTGGAAACACAGTTTTGATTATTACCATACTTGAAAAACATCCTTCGAAAAAGTCTACACTGTCACCTCTGTTGCCTACCAAATAGAATCTCACCCCTTAGAGTGCCATTTAAAATCCTCCACGATTTGGCTTCAACCCACTTTCAGATTATCTTTTGATTCTTCCCTTTTATGGACTCTATGTTCTCTGCTTCACCTTCTCAACTTATAAACCTCTGCCTGGAATATTCCTCACCAGCTCTGCCCATAAAATGTCTATCCACCCTTCATGACCCAGCTCACAAAGCCTCCCCAAGGAGAAGCTCTCTTTCTCATCCTAATTTGCACAGCATTTTATACTTCTCCTGTGGCCCTGTTGCATTCTGCCTTGGGTTGCAGGCTGCTACCTTAATTCTTAAATCTGAGTGTGAGAGTCTGAGGAGTAGGAAGGACACTTTACACTTTTTGCCTGTTTGCTCCCTCAGAAGTTTATAGGTGAATCTAGTCCAATCTTCTACAAGAAGAGAGAAACATCTCAGCATGTTGCCAGTGCTGTTTTACTTTACATCTCTTTTCTTTACTGGTGTGGATATGCAGTTCAGATCACAGCTCATCACTAAAAATCATCGAATGCTTTCTAATGTATGTAAGGTCATTTCTGCCTTCACACTGGTGGATTTGGGAAACTGAATTTGTCCTTCTCATTTTACAGAGGCATTCTTACCAACGCTCTCACTATGATCCTCCACCAAGCCGGCAAGCTGGAGGTCTGCTCCGCTTTCCTGGGGCCAGAAGTCACCGGGGAGCTCTTACGGATTCCCAGCAAGCCTCAGGCACCATCGTGCAGATTGTTATCAATAACAAGCACAAGCATGGACAGGGTAAGGAGTGTGTTCCTTTTGTATTGCATCCACTTCAGGGCTTCAGTAGCCCTGGTCTTCAGAGGGCTAGAGCTGGGAAAGTGCCCTGTCTCCCATGCATGTCTCATACATTCAATTTGGGTCACTCACCATAAAGTCTACAATGTATGGACTGGTGACTCCAGGAGACTCTGAAGATTTCTCTAAATACAGTCCAAAGAACATAGTTTATATTTCAGGTGTATTTGTCTTTCTTTAGGACAAGAGGCAAAAAATCAGTGACCCTAATACAGTCCCAAGCATTTTCTCAGTCGCCCACGGGGGTTGAAGGTCTTTCGGGAAATTCATTGGGTTTTTAACAAAATGAGAGGTTGTTTGTTTTCCAGTTAAGGTACCCAATATTCAAAGATATTCATTTACGAACACTTTTGAAGCTCTTATCCATACCTTAGAAATATTATTCTCACACCTCTGTGCACCCCAGATTATGTTGGGGCTTTTGTTAAAGGTACGCATTCTGGGCCCCACACTCAGAGATTCTACTTCATGTGAAGAGATTGTCCTTAGAAATGAATAATCCAGTGACAAATACAGAACCCCCCTGGCCAAACATCAGGAGGACTGATCAAGTTATCACCAACACACAGCCCACTAGGCTGACCAGCTGGCTGCAGCAGATACCCACACATGTCTGAGGCCTGTTCTTTCCTGTACATAGTTCTCTGGCCTCCACCCACCCCATTAGTGGGGGTATGGGGGGAGAGAAATTCAATCAAACAATTGACTGCTTTTTACTCTTTTAGGCATCGTGTCAACCAGCTCATCAGAGCATGAGCTCAGCTGGTTCCTTTTTATGAAATCATAAACATGTTTTGTTTCTTTTAAAGGAGAAACAAATCAAAGGCAGTTCTCTGAATGAGTTAAAAGTAATAAATTATTAAACCAAATGATTGAATAACATGGGCGAAAAAAAAATCCTTTACAAAGAACTCTTACTATAAATCTCAATAAAGCTAGTCAAGCCAAAACTAGTTGATCACATCTGTTACTAGTTAGATATAAATTTCAGATTACAGATAAAATTAAATTGCTTTAAAAACTAACAGGCTTAAAAGAAGAATGTTCAAAATAAAACTCTTAATAGAATATGGTGATGTATTAGAAGAATTGGAAATATTTACTATCGATCTGGGTTAGATTTGAAATTTATTTCTTTTAAATTCTAAGGCATTCTGATATGAATTTATGAAATGAGGAAGAGTTATGATGCAGTTTGATTTTCAATTCTAAATTGCCTCCAATAGATTCCATTTGTTCTGAAAGTATTTCAAAGCCTTAAAAATCCTAAATCCCATAATTTCTGCAGGCCTCTTTATTTTCAGGGCAGAGGCTCATCCCTTGATTTTTTCCATGTCTTACAAAACCCCCAGCTGGTTCACATTTATTCATTGCCCGCAATGATTTGGATGCAGTAGTTCTTTCCTGACCTTTCTATTATAGTTCACTGGAGAATCACTTATCCCCACTCCCAACTCCCAGTGCCCCAGTGGATGATTCAGAATCATCCTGAGAATTTATTGGTGAGGAGAAGGCTGCATTTCCCTCTAGAGAATTTACCTCACCCTGTTTCACTTGAGACCATAGCCTCTCATTCAGCTTAGATTATTACCTTAGTCTAGACATTTAGGGGCAAGAGAACCTAGCTATAATGCTAGGAATCCTTCTTGCCATTTTTTGTTTTCTTTTCTTTTTTAGCTCCCTTGCTACTGATGTGCTCTTTCTAATCTTTTGTACCATGCTAGAGTCAAAGAAGAGAAATAACAGAACTCCACCATTTTGAACTTGAGTCCAGCCTAAATTTTTTTCAAACAGACTATGTACCCACCTGACCACATTGTCTAGAATGTAGTTTCATTGTCTGGGGAAAAGAGAGAAGAGGTGAGGGCAGAAGAGAGAACACATCTTCCCTGACTCGTCATGTAATTCTGTTCACAGCCCTGAGCCTCACACTTCAGATGTCAAGACCCAAATACTGTAAGGTTGAGAGCTTCTCTGATTTAGGTTCTTAGGTTCTTGGAAATATTTACATGGACTGACTTGTTAGAGTACTTAGCACTCTAACAGCTCTTGTAAAGGACAGGAAAAGGCAGCCAGCATCATCTGTATCTCCTGTAACACTGTGAATTTGATGAGAAAGAAATAGCCCAATGGTTTATCCTTCTGAAGCTACTACTGTCTTGCAGCCAAATCAGTCAATTCCTAGGAATGCCCAATGTAGGGATATTTCTCCCACCCTAGTCCTGCCGTAAGTGATACAACCCACCCTAGAGATGTTGATTGCGATGCTGACAAGTCTTCCCGGGTTTGATGAGGTGATGAGAGTGAGAAACACACCCAGTTGTAGTCATGGCTTGAAATCTTCAAAATGCGTCAGCACTTTCAAAAAGGGAGACAACTCATTTTCAGACCTCCTGCATTTGCAGCCCTATGAACTTCGCATTCTGGAGACTAGATCCAAGCCTTATAGTAGGTTATATACACTTTTCTGTTGGTGTTCATGGAAGGATGTTCCTATGGCCCCTTCCCTTCACAGGCCCCTCAGCTTGCAGCCCAGATTCTTCCTCTTGCAAGGCCCCTCAGAAAACATGGAGCCAGTGATTTCACTTCTCATTCAACAAATGTGAGACCACCAAAGGATATCTGTAGGACAGGCAGTGATTCACTGTAGCCAAACCTCTGCAGCCACTATTAGGTGAGGGACATAGGACACTGTCTCAAGAGTAGAGGAAAAAAAGGCTACCTACTTACTTGGGTGGTGTGGGTACTTTTTCTCTCAATTTTATCTTAGCATTTTCCTTCCCATGCCAGAGAGTAGGCCAGCACCATTAAGCTCCATGCCCATCTGTGTTGGTGGATCAGAGTCTCACAGCGTTTGATGCTCTGAATGAATTTGCTTCAGGGCCTGGAAAAAAATGGCCCTTTGGGAATAGCAATAATTTTCACATCTAGCTTCCCTAAGTAGCAAATTTTTATGGGAAATCTTTATGCCAAGAAGCATATCCACTTGGGCCATACAAATCTTTTATGGAATTGCAGGTGTTATTACTACATTCTACTAGAAGTTCTTTATCAAGATACCCTGGACAGATAGAACTCCGCTTTCATGTGTTATTCTTTTCTTCACTTGAGAAAAAAATATATATGTGTGTGTGTATGTATATATATACATATATACGTGTGTGTGTATATGTGTGTGTGTGTGTGTATATATATATATATATATATATATATATATATATATATAGAGAGAGAGAGAGAGAGAGAGAGAGAGAGAGAGAGAGACTTCTAGGCACTTGTGAGCATCCAGAGGCCACTGCTGAAGCACCTGGATAGGTAGAACAAGGCCCAAGCTGTTTTAGGGGTTAGAAGAGGCCGCCTTGTAAATGTATCTCCATTGCCATGTAGAAAACAAAGGATACTTTATGTTTTAAAGGTGTTAAGTCTTGGGGTCTGGGCACAGAGGCACATTTCAGCTATCTAGCGTTAATTTTCACTCATATGTTCTCTTACAGTGTGTGTTTCCAATGGAAAGACCTATTCCCATGGCGAGTCCTGGCACCCAAACCTTCGGGCATTTGGCATTGTGGAGTGTGTGCTGTGTACTTGTAATGTCACCAAACAAGAGTGTAAGAAAATCCACTGCCCCAACCGATACCCCTGCAAATATCCTCAAAAAATAGATGGAAAATGCTGCAAGGTGTGTCCAGGTAAAAAGGCAAAAGGTGTGTTGGTTAGAAACCTTGCCTTTGATTGACTAAGATTCCCACATAGTCATTCTCAATGTTTTCTTCAGCATCGGAAACATAATCAACCTGTGATATCATTGTAATGATAATAGTTTCACCAATAATGAATCTTATTCTCTCCTTTCTTAAAGGGCTGATAAGATGGTTGCTTGGAAGAAATTTACTAAGAAACAGACTGGGGATTTGCTTGTGTCAGCGATACCTTTGGCTCCATGTAGTCCTAAGTGCCAAACTTAAGCCTTGGTTTTATAAATAGTAGAGAAATTAGCTTATGATGATGATGATTAGGAAGAACAATAGCAACTTTCATTTCTATCACTATTTAACTAATTAAATCACAATCACATCCAATACCCTTTTGAGATAAGACGAGACAGATGAGGTATTGTAAAAGGAGAGTACATTCTGGTCTTGATATAAGTTTCTGTGTAACCTTGGAAATGTGCTAAATCTGCTATGGGCCTCATCTGCCTCATCTGTGCAATGAAAAGTTCAGAGTTGATCTCCAAGCTCCCCTCCAAGACTAAAATCCTATCATGATATTATTATTTCACCATTTAAGAAAACTTAGATGTATAAAGTAGAATGACTTGCCCAGAGTCACACAAATAGATCATAAAACCAAGGCCTGGACTCCAGGTCACATCCAGCCCATTGTCTTTTCCAGGCCAGTAGAAAATATTAACTGATAAAAAGGGCAAATTAATTTTTTAAATGGAGCTAGATAAAAATATAGTTTATAGTATTGGGGTTGACAGGGTATAATTGATAATCAGGTATTCTAGCCCTGGCTCTGCCACTGGTTTCCTGTGTGACCTAGAACAAGTCATTTCACCTCTCTGAGCCTCAGTTTCCTCTGCAAAACTAGAGTTAGAGTAGATTATTTCTTAGGGTCCTTCAACATTCTAAGAGTGAATGAATTAGTCACTTCCAAGGACATGAATTTATCTTTTCTTATGCCTACTTGCAAAGCATTTTTGTAAAGACAGTTGAAAAAACATTTTTAAATGTAGGAATAGAGCTCATTTATTCCTTGAATTTAGGCAACTCATGAGATGCAGGCAAATGTGAACTTATTTAATATATATATTTTTGAGCATTTCATGTAGGTCAATGGTTCTCAAACTTGTCTGCACTTTGGAACCCTCAGAGAACTTCTAAAAAATACCTGTATCCCATCTGCAGAGATTATGATTTAATTGATATAAGGTGTGGCTTGTGTTTAGGAATATTTAAAAGACCCCCAGGTGATAGTAATTTGCAGACAAGTTTGGGAACTCCTGCTGTGGGCCCAGAATGGTTTATGGTCTTGTTACTCAAAGTGTGGTTTGTGGACCAGCAGCACCTAGAAGCTAGTTAGAAATGCAGACACTTAGGTTTCACCTTGGACCTACTGTACCAGAATCTACACTTTAACAGGACACCCCCCCCAGTTGATTCTAGTGCACATTAAACTTTGAGAAACATGTATTAATGGTACAAACAAAAACTTAACATAATGGCCCTCATATTTCAGAGTAAATAGGTGGCAAGATATGGATAGGAAGGACAGGAGCTATCCGATCTGAAATAGAGAATTGGGTCATTAAAACTGGTGAGGAGATGTGCTCATTAGGGATAGAGAGAGAGAGAGAGAGCACATTTTGAGGTTGATATGGACATGGGGGACACCCAACCACAATGACCTTTTATAACTTCCAAGTCTATGATCTTACTGGATCCTCAAACCGTTTGGCGTCACTTAGGAGTAATTCAACCAACACAGCTTTCCCTTAGGTTAAGGGTCTAATGCTTGTAGTCATTTAAATACTACAACATGATAATTTCATATGGAACTAATATTACCTAAACTACCCCAAGTAAGGTAAATTCTCCCACTATATAATATTCTAATTTCAATCTCAAATCTTCAGACCAAATCTCCTTTCACTCTGCCCTTAAAATTTTATTGATGTAAATGATTCAAATAAGTGAAATGATCAAAAAAGTATGACACAGAACAGGCATTGCCTTTTAAATAATTAACTTCTCATATTGGTAATGCATATTAAAATCTTTATTTTCCATACTCCTTGGCTCAGTAGTTCCACTCCTAGGAATTCTAAGAAAGTAATAAGAGGCATACACAGATATACAAACAAGGATTTTTGCTGCATGCTGTTCAAAATAGTAAAAAGTTGTAAACAAATTGAAAGTCCACTAACATGGAATTGATTAAATAAATTATGGTGTATCTGTACTGTGGCATAATACATCACCATTAAAAATCATTGTAGACCAAGATTTAATGGTACAGAAAGATGTTTGCAATACATTTCTTAAGTTCAAAGAACAAGCTGCAGAACAATATGTATGATTTAAATTTCTGTTAAAAAAATAATTTATAATACATTTAAACCAAAGAAGATAGAAAGGGCATATAGCAGAATGTTAACAGCGGCTATCTTGAAGTGACTGAAATATGGGCAATTTTTATATTCTTCTTTTAGTTTATTTGTATTTTCTAAATTTTCAATGTGTACTACTTTTGTAATTAGAAAAAATAACAAAAGTTATTATTTTAAAAACTACTCTTCAAAATTGGGTTGAAATCATAACAACCATATTCTCTGACTATAATGCCTTGAAGCTAGAGATCAACTGTATAAAGAAAGCAGGAAGAACCACAAATACATGGAGATTAAACAACATACTACTGAAAAATAACTGGATCAGAGAAGAAAGAAAAAGAAAGATCAGAGATACATAGAAATGAATGATAATGATAGTACAGCATATAAAACTTTTGGGACATGGCAAAAGCAGTCATAAGAGGAAAGGTCATATCATTGCAGGCCTATCTCAAGACACAAGAATGAGCCTAAATAAAAAAAAACCTAATGATTCATCTCAAAAAACTAGAAAAGGAAGAACAAATAAAGCCTAAAGTCAGTAGAAGGAAAGAAATAAACAAAATTATAGTAGAATTAAATGAAATTGAAAACAACAACAACAAAACAATAGAAAAGAATAAATGTAACAAAGAGCTGGTTCTTTGAGAAGGTTGATAAAATTGACAAACCCCTGGGTAGACTCACTAAAGAAAAAAGAGAAAGTACAAAAATAAATAAAATCAGGCACAAACTGGTAAAATATGACAGACACTGGTAAAATATGACAGGCACAAACTGGTAAAATATGACAGAAACTGGTAAAATATGACAGACACTGCAGAAGTACAATGGATCATGCAAGAATACTATGAAAATGTATATAACACCAAATTTAATAACCTAGAAGAAATGGACCAGTACTTAGAAAAATACAACCTTCCTAGACTTAATCAAGAACTGGAGAATCTAAATAGACAGATCAGCAGTATGGAAATTGAAACAATCATCAAAAAAACTACCAAAAAGGAAAAGTCCAGGACCAGATGGCTTCACCACTGAACTCTACCAAACATTCAAAGATTTAATACTTATTGTCCTCATAATCTTCCAAAAAAAATCAAAGTGGAAGCAATACTTCTCAACTCGTTTTATGAGGCCAAAATTGCTATGATACCAAAACCTGGCAAAGATAACACTCAAAAAGAAAATTACAGACCAATATCTCTCATGGACACAAATGCAAAAATCCTAAATAAGATACTAGCAAACCGAATACAGCAACATATTAAAAAGATTATACACCATGATCAAGTAGGCTTCATCCCAGAGTCACATGGATGTTCAACATAAGCAAATTGATTAATGAGATACACCACATAAACAAATTAAAAAATAAGAATCATATGATCACATTAATAGATGCAGAAAAATCCTTTTAAAAATACAGCATCCATTTATGATCAAAACACTTAACAAAATCGGTATAGAAGGAAAGTATCTTAACATAATAAAGGCCATCTATGACAAACCCTCAGCCAGCATTAATGGTGAAAAGCTAAAATCCTTCCTAGATCATCGACAAGTCAAGGCTGTCCATTATCGCCGCTGTTATTCAATATAATATTGGAGGTCCTAGCGAGTGAAATTAGGCAAGAGAAAGATATAAAGGCATCTAAACAGGAAATTAAGAAGTCAAACTGTCACTATTTGTGGATGACATGATTCTCTAGAAAACCCTAAAGACTTCACAAGAACACTACTAGAAACGATGAGCAAATAAAGTACATTTTCTGGATACAAAATCGATATTCAAAAATCCATAGTGTTTATATTCTAATAACGAAGTGTCAGAATAAGAAGTTAAAAAAATAATTCCTTTTGCAAATGCAATGAAAAGAATAAAATACCTAGGAATCTAACGAAACATGTGAAGGACATATATAATAAAAACTGTAAGACCCTATTAAAAGAAATCAAAGAAGATACAAAGAAATGGAAAGATATTCTGTGTTCTTGGATTGGAAGAATAAACATAATTAAAATGACATTATTACCTAAAGTATTATACAGATTTAAGGCAATTGCCATTAAAATCCCATCAGCATTTTTTAAAGAAATAAAAATCATCAGATTTGTATGGAAGCACAAAAGACCCTGAATCGTCAAAGCCATCCTGAGAAAAGAGAACGAGCCTGGAGGCATCACTCTGCTTGACTTCAGATTATACTATAAAGCGACAATAATCAAAACTGCATGGTATTGCCAGAAAAACAGACACACAGACCAGTGTAACAGAATTGAGAATCCAGAGGTAAACTGATATTTATGTGGGAAAATAATTTTCTAAATAAAGGCCAAAAACATACAGTGGAGAAAGGAAAGCCTCTTCAACAAATGGTGCTGGGAAAACTGGAAAGTCACCTGCAAAAGAATCAAACTAGACTGTTGTCTATCACCACACACCAAAAGTAACTCAAAATGAATTAAGGACCTGAATATAAGACCTGAAACTATAAAATTCATAAAAGAAAACATAGGAACTAAACTCAGGGATCTTGGACTTAAAGAGGATTTTATGAATTTGACCTCAAAAGCAAGGGAAGTAAAAGCTAAAATAAGTGAATGGGACTACATAAAACTAAAAAGTTTCTGCTCAACAAAAGAAATAGTTAACAAGGTAAAGAGACGACCATCCAAATGGGAAAATATATTTGCAAGCAATGCCGTCGATAAGGGCCTAATATCCAGAATATACGAAGAACTCATATGACTCAATAACAACAAAAATCAAATGATCCAATCAAAAACTGGTCAGAGGATTTGAACAGACATTTCTCCCTAGAGGACATAGAAACGGCCAACAAATATTTGAAAAGATGCTCAACATCACTAGCTAGTAGCAAAATTCAAATCAAAACCATAGTGACATACCATCTCACACCTGTTAGCATAGCAGTTATCAACAGAACAAATAACAAGTGTTGGAGAAAATGTGGAGAAAAAGGAACCCTCATATATTGCTGGCGAGACTGCAAATTGGTACAGCCACCATGGAAAACAGTATGGAATTTCCTCAAAAAACTAAGACTTGATCTACCATATGATCTAGCAATCTCTTTACTGGGTAATTACCTCAAAGACTTGAAACCCCATATCCTAAAAGATATTTTCACACCAATGTTCATAGCAGCATTATTCATTGCACCAAGGCATGGAGGCAACTGAAGCATCCCACAACAGACAATTAGATAAAGATTCTTTGGCACATATATACAATGAAATATTACTCATCCATAAGAACAGATGAAATACTGCCATTTGTAACAACATGGATGGGCCTTGAGATAATCATGCTACACTAATTAAGCCAGACAGAACAAGTTTAAAACTATATGATATTACTTATATGTGGGATATAAACTTAAAAGCAACAAATGAATAAGACAAACAAACAGAGATTCATGGACATGGGCAATAGACTAGTGGTTACCTGAGGATGGGGGAAAGGGTGAAGGAGGTGAGAGGTGAGAGTAGATGAGTTAAAGGATGTCAAATATGTGGTGACAAAGAAATCTAACTATTGTCGCTAAACACAAAATGCTATACACACACACACATATGCCTTACTGTTTAATTGCACACCTGAAACTTACTGGATTTCATTAACCAATGTTGACATAATGAAAATAAAATAAATTTTAAAAGCTGCCCTCCATAATTTTAGTTGGCAACATATTGAAGAGTATGATTGACTAAAAGTGTTTCTTTTAAAAATCTACTTTCCCACCCTGCTCAGGTGTGTGGAGATTGAAGACTTAATAGACAATATGGAAGGAGAAATTGTCTTTCTCATTCTGTGTTCAGTGAGCAAGACATGGGTGTGCATATTGAATGAGTCCTGATAGTCACATTACCTAATAAGAGTGACTGTCCACAGAGGCCAGGGCACCTGTTCTAAGTACTCAGCAACTTCAGAGCATCAGAGGGCATGCACTTCTTCATGCATTCAATCTGGAAATATGTATTATGTATCTACTGTGTGCAAGACAGATAAAGGCTACTTACCAGCATAGTCCTTACATTCTTGTAGGAGAAGAAAGACAATAAACATAAATCGATATGGTAATTTTAGATTGTAATGAGTTTTGTGAATCAAAAAATAGAATTAGGTGATGGTGAATGCAGGGTGGCACATCCGAAAGAATGGTGAGGGAAGGCTTCCCTGAACGATAGCCCTGAGCAATTTGAAGTTGTAAGAAATGGGAAGATCATGTCATCACCAGCCTCTAAGAAAATAACACATGATGAAGGAAAAGGGAAAAAAGAATAAGGAGGGGAAAAGGTAGATGGAAAAAAGAACAATAAATTCAGTTATTCATGTTGAAAATGGAAAAGAGACAAATAAAATTTACAGATGATCCAACCAAAAGTTTTATTTTAACAAATGATTGCAGGCTTTTCCAGTAACAAACTAGGGCCAAAATAGAGAATGAATTTTACCTCTCTTTCTTGCCTTTTCTCTGGTATAGGCTGGCATTGCCTTGCATATCACTGGCCACCTACAGGGTTGTATAGGCCTTCAACTTCCTGAATGTTCCCCAGCTCACCTCTCACCCCACTGCACCACCCTAATACCTAGAATTCCTATTATTGCACACTCCTTTTGGGTTAGAGCATAAAAAGCCTCCATTAAGACTTAAAAGATTCCTAGGCTAGGCTAATATGTCCCCTTCATCAGTGATCACCACTTCCACAAGGAAATGGTTTCTTAATTTCTTAGTTCTGGAGGGCTCAGGACAGTAGCATTCTCCCGGAAAGTGAGAATGGCCAGAAATGACTTCAACATGACATGGTTACCTGGAAGTGATGTCAAGGAGCTTAACCAAGGCCCTCTGTCAGCCCATTCCTAGGGTCTCTGTTGGTAATAGTGAGCTAGACAGACCATGATCCTAACTCAGCATGGAAAAATCCTATGTCCCCTTCAGTACCTAGGAGATCCATACCTGGCCACATTTTTCTTCCTCATTAAGGTCCACTTGTGTGCTAGTGGGTAGATCCACTTTAGTTTGTGGGCCAGTGTTCTACAAAACTATGGATGTTGTCATGTGGACTTAAAAATCATGTGTTCCTTTGTAAGATTCGATGGCTGTTACAGGGGCAGTCTAAGCTGAGCCAGTAAAATATGGGTTGAATTTTATCTCCATAAAAATGTTCCTGTTGATCATCTAATTTTATAAGTAGGATGTGTTACAAACGATGAGATACATAAATGCAGGAGTTTGCTTTTAGTTTTGGAAAACCATGACAAAACTCTACTTGATTTCTGATTCTAGAAGAACTACCAGGCCAAAGCTTTGACAGCAAAGGCTACATTTGTGGAGAAGAAACAATGCCTGTGTATGAGTCTGTGTTTATGGATGATGGAGAGACCACCAGAAAAATAGCACTGGAGACAGAGAGACCACCTCAGGTAGAGGTCCACGTTTGGACCATTCGAAAGGGTGAGCAAAATGACATTCCTTTTTTGTTATTTTTTTTTTGTAAAGGGGACATTGGGAAGAAGAGGAAAATTCACATTGATTTTGCTTCAACCTGTCCCTCTGTTTTGGTAAGGAGATTTCCTGATTGCTTAGAAACTAACACATGACTAACACGGTTATTATGGCCTTTAAATTTAACCTTGGCTAAAAAGATGTATTGACTCTTGGGGTTTGTTGTATTTCTCATGCAAACAAGGATAGAAGAGTGGTTCTCAACACTGGCCACACATTAGAGTCATCTAGGATTAGATGATGATGATGATGATGATTATCAAATGTGTGAACCTACCCCCAGAGATTCTTACTAATTGGTTGGGAGTAGGGCCTGGGCTTAAGTGTTTTTAGTATATAGCCAGGGTTGCAAATTATCAAAGTATAGTCTACCATTTTTTCCAATATAAAACTCCACAAACATGAAAATCCATTCATTCAACGGGAAGCAAAGTTTATTAAATCATGCCATGTACTCTAGGGTAAGACAAATTTAAAACATCATCCCTGCCCTCAAGATTGTAGTGTAACTGGAGCAACAGTCCCAGTCAAGATGCTTAATACCTTTTTTTAATTTTATTTTAATTAGTTTCAAGTAACAGTACATTAAACATCTATATAGTTCATAAAACAATCCCCGCAATTGCTCCCTCCCTCCCCTGACCCCCCACCTAGGCAACGTATTAATGCTAACTGCATTTCCTGTGTCATGCTCCCCATCCCCATGGCCATCCATCAACTACTAATTTGTACTGCTTTAACCCTTCATCCCATTCTCCCAGCCCTCCAAATTCCCCTCCTCTCTGTCCATCACCAAATTCTCCACTATATTTGTGAGTCTGCTTTTGATTAGTTTGTTCTTTTTATTCCTCAAATTCTGTACATAAGTGAAATCATATAGTGTTTATCTTTATCTGACTTAAATACCTTCTATGTCCATCAAAGCAATATCTTTTCCATCCCCTTCCTTTTCATATGCAATAGTCTAGTTTTCTTATCCTTTTAGCCACTCTATCTTTTGGTTGGAGCACTTAATTCTTCTCCATTGAAGGGACTTATTGATAGGAATGTAGTTGTTTCCAGTTTTTATTCCTGTTTTTGATACATGTTTTTTCTTCTTAAAGAAGTCCCTCCAACATTTCCTGTAATAATGTGGTGATAAATTCCTTGAGCTTATTTTTGTCTGGGAAGCTCTTTATATGTCTGTCCTTCAACTCTAAATGATAGCTTTGCTGGATAAATTATTCTTGGTTGTAGATTCTGGGCCTTTATCCTGTCGAATATTTTTTGCCATGCCCCTTCTGTCCTGCATAGTTTCTTTTGAGAAATCAGCTGCCAGTCTTATGGGTGTTCCTTTATAAGTAACTATCTGTTTTTCTCTTGCTACTTTAAATATTCTTTCTTTGTATTTAACCTTTGGCATTTTAATTATGATGTGTCTTGGTGTGGGCTTCTTTGAATTTTGGAATTCGCTGAGCTTCTTGGGCTTTTATGTCCATTTCCTTCACCAGGTTAGGGAAGTTTTCCATCATTATTTCTTCAAACGGCCATTCAACATCTTGATTTTCTTCTGTTACGCCAATCGGATGGATATTTGGACTCTTAATAGTGTCCCATATGCTCCTTAAATTATTTTTATAGTCTTGGCATCTTATCTCTTGCCATTCTGATTGTGCGTCCTTGGCTTTCCAGTCCTTTAGATAAGGCATTTGATCCTTTTCTTTATTCACTTTGTTTATTCCATTTAATATACTTCTCATCTCAAATAATGTGTTCTCCATTTCAGACTGATTCCATTTTATAATTTCCATTTACATTTTTATGTTTTTTTAAATCTCTTTGTTGGAGTTCTCTACAATTCCCAAAAGTTCATTGAGCATCTTTACAACCAGTGTTTTGAACTCTGCATGTTAGATTACTTGACTCCATTACATCTGGATCTCTGTTCTGTTCTCTTATATGGTTTCTGCTTCTTTGTCTTCCCATTTTGGCTGCCATTCTATGTTTGTTTCTATGTACTAAGCAAAGCCTCTAAGTCTCCCAGTCTTATTAATGTGTATTTGTGAAGTGTCCAGTGGCACAGTCCTGAGGGAGTTCAGCTGCAAGCCAAACAGAGTTCAAGCCTATACCCCTCTGGAGCTACTTGTTAAGATTCAGCAAGCAATCCACAGATGCTGTACTTACAGTTGCCTCAAAAGCCACACTAGAAACTAAGACCAGCTGCCTCCAGTGTGAGTCTAGGTGCTACTCAACAAGGAGCTCCTGACTCTCTGAGGATACACCTGGATGTGGCTTGGGTGGAGTCGTGAGTTGGGAGAAGCAGGATTTAAGGGAATCCTCTGGGCGGAGCGACCTCTATTATCCAGTTTGATGATGTCATGGCTATGACGGTGCTGTGTTCACACAGTGGTAGTGGGGAAGGCTCAACTGGCAACAGTGGATACTGCTGACACTTCTGTACAGAGCGAGTCTCACTCATCCTTCATTCCAACAATGTCTCCCTATAAGTCCCTGGTGCCCCCTGCACACAGCCAAATTGGCACTGTTTCTCAGAGTGAGCAGGTCTGTCCCCACAAACATCTGCTTGTGGACACAGCCCCTTTAAGAGGCTTCCACCGCTTCCGCTACTACATCCTCCATCTCACTCAGCTGCTCGGGACCAGGCAGCCTGCTTCCTCGCCCCGTGTTGCAGGGTGCTTTCTTGGATTTCTCCCTAGTTGTACGGCTTGTTTATCCCAGGCAATTTTTCTTGCTGCTGCTCCTTATTTCTGTCACAACTTTGATTTGGTCACCAGAGAGATGAGCGTAGCCTCTATCATCTACGCCATTTTTTTCTCCTCCTAATTCCTTTTTTGATTACTTACATTAACTGCCATAGCAAGTCACATTGTGCTCATTGTAATCCTATAGCTAGTCAAACCATCCCATAGATAAAAGGTGAGTGCTGATCTAGTCTGGCCAAGTTTCCTAGGAATTCAAGTGTAGAAGTGAGATTTCAATTGGAAAATCATGCACATTTTTTTTCTACTGGTATCTGCATAAGGCTTGTGAGTGCTCAAACATTAGTATGTTTCAGCATCATGCAAGTAGGTGGTTTAAAATGCAGCTACCTGGCCCCATCCAAGAGATGCAAATTCAGTAGGCCTTGGGTAGGTTCTAAACTTCTGCATTTTTAACAAATAGCCAGATGATTCTAATGAAGGTGGCACTTGGGCCATAGTTTGAGAAACAACTGTTCTAGTATTTGTGGGGCTTTTTTCTCTCCCCTTTCACAGCCATCTTTCTTTCTGGAAAGAATGATTTCTTCCCTACTCCTTAAAAAGTATTCTAGAACACACATATATTTCTCATTCACGTTTATTTTTCTCTACACCTAGGAATGTTGATTTTCTTTCTCTAACTCCCTGGTTCCTCTATAACTAGCCACCTAGGACTAAGTGCTGTTATGTTGGCTTCCCAGGCAGTGGGCCTGCTATTCATCATACTACATCTCTCACCCCACTAAGGTGTATGGATGTTTTTCAACTCACTAGTGTAGAATCTAAATAACCTTGTTTATAGTGCTGGGCAATCAAGATTCATTCATGGTGGGAACTAAAAAAAACAAGGCTTCATTTATGTTGCTCCCTGTAGACCTCTTGAAGATTAGTTAAGTGGGGTGGTAACATGTTGTTACTTAACTGCAAGGCAGTTTTCAGTTGTTTACATGTTATTTTGATAAAAGCTCTTCAGGCAAGGTTGAGAGTGTGGAGCCCCCTTATTTTAATTCTCCATTAAGAGAGGTAAAATAACTGCAAATGTTTCTCAAAAGAAAATATGTTTTTTGGTGAGTTCAAGAACAGGAATGGCTTCTCCATTTCCACAAACAACCTGTCTCTAATCCCCCTGCTGTCTCTAGCTGCTTAGCCAGGAAGGCAGCCCTGTGGTTTGGTGGGTATATATCTACCCAGACTCGGGGCAAGGGCAGAATTTCTACTACTACCCTTGGCTGCAGAAGCTCCAACCAGCACCCATGTTTGATTCCATGTGGCTTTCCCTAGGAGCGGGTCCCATGGTCAGCAGCACTATCTCCCTATCCAGTGAGCCAAGAAAACAAATGGAGTCAATGATAACCCTTGAGCTATCCAAGTTCCTGGTTAAGCATAGTATACAGCCAAGCTCAATACTCCTAAGCCCCAGTAATGAGATGATATGCTCAGCTCAAGCAGAAAAAGAGGCTAGTGGTTCCAGATAGAGAACACCTGACCACCTGCCCTACTTTTTGCTTTGCCCCAGGCATCCTTCAGCACTTCCATATTGAGAAGATCTCCAAGAAGATGTTTGAAGAGTTCCATCATTTTAAGCTGGTTACCAGGACAACCCTGAGTAAGTGGTACCTCTTTCTTTACTCCTCCCTGGAAATCACATCCAGTTTTCAACGGAGCATAGCCCCAAACAAAGTTTCTCTGTGTTCTCAATGAACATTAGCGATGCTTGCAATCAGCATTGGAGGATGTTCTATTTCTCTTCCAGTGACTTTGCATGGAATATTGTGTTTGCATGTGAATTGAAAAGCCTGGACCAAGTAAATACAAATCTAGATGTCATCCTAGCATAAGCTACCTCAGGTCAAGGTTTCCTGAATACTTTAATGAAACTGCTAACCCCGGAGTCTCAATGAGATCAGAGAAAGCTCACAAGATTCCAGGTCTGATATATTTGTGGAGACCTAACATCTAGTAGGACATGTCCTCTGGTGGTGGGGATGAGAAAGAAAATGAATACATATCATTTCCTGTATGGCTCTTTGGAACTGCCGCTGGGCGGTCATCTTCTTTACAAGCATTCAGGTACTCGGGCATACTTACAGCTTTCCCCCTTTCTACGTGAGATAGAGCCTAGGGACTAGATACTTTTAGGCACTTGGGGGAGTGGGGTGCACTTCTGAAAGTGTAAAAGACAGAATTTCTATCCACAGGGAATTCTAATAGGCAAGACAAAACATGAAAATGCCTTAACCGTGAATTAGTATACTTCTGAGGAGTTATATACCTAAGTGCTCAGGGGAATCTGCAAAGAACAATTAGATGAGAGCCAGGTAGGCTTAGTCAGGAAAGGCTTCAGGGAGGAGGTGTGTTTTAAAAGAGAAGGGTGTGACTGTTCAACAGGTCAAGAAATCAGGGAGAGAGTACAGTCTAGGAGAAGACTCAGACAGGACCAAATAAGAGGTGTGTGTGAAGAACAATTGCAAAAACCACATGGGGTTCATAGAAAGATGAGAGGAGTTTGATGTAGGAAGTAGTCAGAGGGCATGAAAGAAGCCTATGAGAAGTTCAGATATAAAGCAGGTAGCATTTGTAGTTGCTTTACCCTCACAGTGTGGTGATAGCAAAATGGTGCTTTGGAAAGATGTCTCCTGGCTGTCAGATGGGTTTATTAAGCACCTTCTTTGATAAAAACAGATCTTGTAGAGCCCAATATGCATGCTAAGAAGTTGGGCTTCATCTCCAGACTAGAGAACCCCAGTTAAGGTTTTAAGCAAGTGAAGGATGTGTTCGCATCTGTTTCATTTATTTGTTTGTTTATTTGTTTGTTTGTTTTAGAATGAGGTGCTTGCTGTGTGGGGACTGAAAGGTAGACTATTAGTGAAAGGGCTGATGATAATTTGAATTAGGATGTAATTATACTGTGTTAAGTAGGTTAGACAGGGAGGAGAGATCACTGTGAGACACACTCTGAGGTTAAATTATCAAGAACAGTATCAAAGAGAGAAATGGGTTTGGAATGACTCTAATATTAATAACTTTATAGAATGAGTGAATAGTAATGCCATTCACCAATGGGAAACTGGAGAATAAGCAGGAATTGGTAAAATTTTTAAAAATAGTTTCTTTTGGAACATCTTTACCTTAAGATGCTTAAGAGCCATCTGAGCAGAATTATCCAATACGCAGCTGGAAATATAGTTGATGAGGTCAGTTGTTTGTTCTTTAGGAGACCAATAGACAATAAACTGTGTAGTAGGAGAATTCAAATGGAAGAGGTAGGAGTCTTTACATATGAGTAAGGAATAAAGGAGGCAGAGTCTAGGGTCCCAGGGTCTATGATGTGACTTTCGAAATTACCAATTAATGTCAAAGAACATATTTTTGTTCATACTGTGAAAAAGATACTGCTAGGTACCAGGGGACTTGAAAGATTATTTAAACAAACTTTCCATTTATAACAGGTTGTATTTGGGGTGTATAATGGAAATAGATAGCATGTGCTTCAAACTGTTTGCAGCTGAAGGAAATGAGTAATGAGGCAATGCCCTGGGGACAAAGAAGGACAAGCCTGACCCCTTTTCATAATGTGTCCCTCAGATCCTGGCACACAGTAGGGCTTCAGTAAAAGCTGATTTCTTTCCCAGCCCTTCTCACTTTTCCCTTCTACTTTGCCATTGAGTTGGACAAAATAGGGAAATAGGTATAGAGGAATTGAATCTATAAAAAGGGTGGGGGTCATGTTCTAATGTAGCTAATGAAAAAAAAAAGAACAGGTTCAACATAGGTTCTGGATTGAGAGGAGCTTGTTAACTTTGGACTAGTAGTCCTCCGGGTATAATATCATGAGCACAAGAATAAAAAAAAAAGACTGAAGAAGTTATCCAGAGTGGGAAGTTTGTTATGAAGAATATTTGACAGGGCAAGATGATAGATAGCAGGAGAAGGAAGAAGATCTTGCCAATCAAGGACCAGGGCAGTTGGAAAAAAAATGGGTCAGAGCTCTAGGATGATTTCTAGTGTGCAGCACAGAATGTGCACTCAAAAATGTTTGCTCAATTAGCATGATATAATAGGGGATAGAAGAGTTGGCAAGGCCACTTTGGAAGTGTGTACAGTTGCATGGAGGGAGAGGAGGAAACAGGGAATGGAAGGGACACAGGCATGTTTACCTAGAGTAGAAAGGAGTCACATGCAGGATGTGAGAATGGAGCTCTATAAGCAACCATAAGAGGCAGTAATGTAATGGCTATGTGTAGAGCCAAAGGGAAGATGGAGTAATCAGGGGGATTGTTTTGTAAACTATATAAATGTCTAACCAATGTATTGTATACTTGAAACTAATAATAAGATATTTTTTTAAAAAAAGAAGCCATAGGAGGGGATTGAGGGGTGCTAAAGGAGGGGTAAGGACAGCCTGCAGGCATAGAAGAAAGCAGAGATGAGCACTTTTTAACAAAGGGTGGCGGGAATAGAGAAAAGAGCAGTAAATTATCAAGTAACCCAAACCAATATTTGGGCCCCAGATAGTAAGCAAAGCCCCAGTAATTGACCAGATAGTGTTTTCCAAACTACCTATTTGACCTGGTGCAAAGTGAGCCACCTAAATAATAATAATCTGAATAGTGGAGCATTTTTTAAATGCTAAATGTACTGTAAAAATTCAAATAGTATTTACATTTTACTCTTGAGTCAGTTATGTATTATTCTCGGAATTCTTACAAATGATGTGTGTTGAAATGAAAACTCCATGGCCCATTTTTCATATCTGCCCCCAGAAAAATATTTTGGGGACCTGACATTTGTATCCCGGCTCACCTGGTTGGGCTGTGCATGAATTGGAAAAAATTGGGAATATTGGTTATACTGCTAATTGGCTCTGCACACCTCTTACATCACTGGATCACTTATGTTTTCCTTTTAGGTCAGTGGAAGATATTCACTGAAGGAGAAGCTCAAATCAGCCAGATGTGTTCAAGTCGTGTGTGCAGAACAGAGCTTGAAGATTTGGTCAAGGTTTTGTACCTGGAAAGGTCTGAAAAGGGCCACTGTTAAGATGAGACAGACAGTAAAGCAAGAAAACTCAAGCTGCAGCTGGACTGCAGGCTTATTTTGCTTAAGTCAACAGTGTCCTAAAAACCAAACTCAAATGCAGTTAATTGTTCATACCATGCACAGCATAACTTGCTCTTTTATGTGGAGTTGTGTGTCAGCCCTTAAACTTCTCCTCTAAAGAGAATAGAAGAGTCTTGGATTATTTGTGGGAGGAAGAGGGACAGAACACCGTAACTGTTTGTAGGAGAATCACACTTCTTTACAGGTTAAAGAGTAAACAAAACCCCAGGGTTTCTATCTAGAAAGTTATTCCAATGAAAGAAAGAGAAGGGAATTGCTTCTTAGTCGGAGTTCTGTAGTACAGAGAAAATGTTTGTATGAAATTATACTCTTTGAATTTTAGAATGTCTTGTGTTTTAAAAAAAAAATTAATTACCCCCTCTACACACACACACACACACACACACATTAAGCCTTCATTTCGATGCAAGGCCACTGTAGACTCTCCCCTCCTTTCCCTGGCATGGTTCCCAAGTAGCTGGTAGTTGTTAGTACTCAGGAGGATAAATAAGGAACTGTGAGCAGAATGCTCTGCCCTTGGGTCTGTGGTGTGGTTGTTGAAGTCACTAACTATGGTGGCAGGGTGAGAAATAAAAACACCATTTCATGGCCCCATTCACTTAGAAGTGGTAAATAATTTTCCCCACTTCCCTTTTCCCCCTGAACATTTATGGAGCTTCCATAAAGAAATTAGAATTCAGTAAAATTCTCAGAAATAGAATCCACATATGACAAAATAATTGTTGAATAAAGGAGTTGATAGACATCAACAAGGCCATCCTCGTGTTTTCAAGTCAATAAAACTCACTAAATAATAGTGCAATACTCACTAGTTTTATTGAGACCATAGTTCTCTAGTCCAAAAATTTAGGTTAAATGATTAAATTCTAGAAGCTACTTAAAGGGAAGTTTCCCTTCTCCAATTACAGGAGTTAATTTTTACTTTGCAAACAGGCTCAGTCCTCACGAACTTCTGAATGCCTGTTTTTCAATTAGGAGAATGGTTGCTTATTTGGGAGATGGGAATTCTGATACAGATCTTTATCTTAAACCTTCCTGTCATTCTCATCTCATCCATCAAGTATGGATTTGAATCATGGATCCTAGAGAAGCCAGCTCCAAAAAATGTCTTATTTGCAGCACAATACCAGAGCATAAATGATCCATTCTGAGGCCTGACTTTAGAAATTATCTTTGTGGAAAAACTATAAATTCTCCACAGCAAGGATGTGAAGCCTGCCTTTTAGATTTATCTTCTCTGATGGGTTATGAATGAACTCTCATGAGTACTTGAAAATATCAAGGACCCAGAAATCCCATATTACCCACTCAGTGACCATAGGCAAGAGGAACATTTTTTTTTCTTTAAGAGTATTTGAAACCTATAGAGAAAAATGTAAAAGGTCCAGTCTTTATGGCAACTTGGCATAAAGGAGTCTGTTCTCATAAAAGAGACACAGGGGCCTTGTGGCCAGGCCTTCATGGGATAAGCCTTTCACCAGCCCCTCACACACATTCTCCTCAAGAAAGGGAGGTCAGACATCCATGGCTGAAAGGCCACAGAGCATTATTGTGAAGAGAGTGTTAAGTAGCTGCTGCCTCCCTCCCAGAAGTGGCAGTATTTCCATAGTGTGGAAAGAAGTAACCAGATCCTGAAGCAAAGCCATGATTTCCCTTTCTTGATGATTCACCGCAAAGCCTTCCTACCCAGATTTTCTCTGAAAGCTTAACCTTCAGGGAACACCCAGAAAGCTTCCATAGATAGACTGCTGCCCCAAGGTAATGGGACACACCTTTACAAAGTACTGTGTGAAGGAAGAGCTGAGGACCTGTGCTGGGCCAACATAGAAACCTTCCAGTGTTTGGTAGTATGTAGGGAGTAGGACATAGGGAGAAGAGGCCAAGTGCCTATAGTTAGTAGAGAGGAGTGGATATGGTTCTTCTTGTATATTTATTTGTATCATAAACACGTGGAATAACAAAAACCATAAGCACCAGTTAGCAGTTATAGACACTTTATAGTTAACTCATGTAAACAAATAAGAATAACATAACAGTATTACCCTTTCACTCTTCTCACAGGACATGTACCTAAATATGGTACTTATTTATGTAGTCACTGTATTTCTGGATTTTTAAATTAATAAAAAAGTTAATTTTGAAAAATCACATGGATGAATGCTGTGTGAGTAATTGACTGTCTGGTCAATGCTGACCTTGGACTGGGTAATGGTAATGGGTAGTCGGACTACAACTGTGTTTGTCAGTTTCCTGAATTATAAAATGGGGATAATAGTGGTACTATTGCCCTTTACCTGCAATCTTAAATTGAGGTTTAATTCAGTCAATGAATGTAAAGTGATTAGAGTAGCATCTAGTTCATAGTGAGCATTCATTTATGACCATGGATGTTCAAGAATGGCATGACATTGAAAATGCCATTGGTTTTTGACTTCCCTTTAGGCCAAGACATTTAAAACAATGAGGACAGAAGGCCATTGACTTGGATTTCAAGAAGGCCTCAATTTTGGTCTGCTGCTCAGTGGCAAATTTGTATAGGAAACAGGGTAAGTTTTGTCACATATATTAATCCAAACTAAATTTCCTCAAATTCCTAATACAAGCTAGATTTGTGCTATCACAGAAGCAAAGATATAAGAGCTGAAATGTCAAGTGACAGTACGTGTCAGTATTAGCAGCACAGAAGTCATCGGTGGTGAAATGTTGGGGGAGTAATAAGAGGAGCAGAAGCCAGAAGTGAGGGAGAGAAGAATTGGAGATAGCAATAAGAGACAACTCTTTGGAGTAGCTTAATTACAGAGAGTGGAGAGATGAGGTGAGGAAGAAGCTAGAGAAAGATATGAGGCCAAAGGAAAATTTTTGTCTTCAATATGGGAAATATTTGGCCATGTCAGTACTGAAGAGAGGGATCTTACAGAAAGAAAAAAGATTGAAATTAATGGGAAAAAGAGGGTTAACTTATGTGAGATGCATGAGAAGCCATGCCCCCATCCTGAGCCCTCAAAACACAATTCTTGACCCGCAATCGAGGCAAAATTTTGGCCTTTGACTGCCAACCCCTTACTATGAATGAGCCGAACCTCAGCTCTATTAGATTGGTCTGTTTTACACTGAGCACATTGTCTTCTGGAACAGTGGGCTATAAATTCCAGTAGTGCTCCACCTCCATTGGAGCCACAAAACTCAAACTAGGCACCTTGGCTTCATCGGCACTCCTCATTCCCTAATAACTCATATCCAAGTTGCTCCAAGTCCTATCAATTTGCTCTCCTAAATGTAGTCCATATTTATTGACCTTTGCTCTAATTTCCTCCTTTCTAATCTTTTCCTCTCTACAGTTTCTAACTTCCTCTCCTCCCCAAAGTGATTCCTAGGAAGCTCTAAAGATCATTTCATATGGGCCCAAGGACAAGTCCTGCTGACGCCTCATGTTACTACCCACTCTTTTTTCCCTTTCTTGCTTTAGCCTTCCTCTGTGATAGGTACTGCTAGAAAACATAGTCACCCCCTGCCTCCATCACCACACATCTCCTATCATTCACAAATGCCAGCTGCGATACTGACAATATATGTTCCTCCTGGCCTAGAAGTGTCACCATGATGATGGTGCTCTGGAATTCTCAGTGTTCCCCAGTTGCACCGTATCTTGTGCACAAGTGGAGAGAATGCCCTCCTCTCTCCCCATCTGTGATGTTACACTTGGCCACTGCACATTAAACCAATTAACACATAGTTCTTGAGTATGTATTATGAGCAACAAAGCAGGGTCTTATTGTGCCTCAGGGTCTCCTGAGGTTTTAATGGAAACAAGTTCTTCAGGTTCTACTTTCAGCCCTTTCCTCAGCGCTCAGTTGCCAGTATGTAGAAGCTTTGCTGAATGTAAGCCTCTAAGACAGACATGAGATTGTCCTAATTCCTCTCCCCTTGGTGCACATGTATTGCTTCTATTCTCTACCAAATCCCTCATGCAAAGTGACTTTAGGGAGTCCACCCCACCAGTCTGCCAAACAAGCTCAGGACGTCTGAAGCCTCCAAGTAGGAGAGAGCTGAGTCCTAGAAAGCAGA
The DNA here is from genome assembly GCF_014176215.1 of Rousettus aegyptiacus. NCBI lineage: Eukaryota > Metazoa > Chordata > Mammalia > Chiroptera > Pteropodidae > Rousettus > Rousettus aegyptiacus. Next base: position 66,309,002 of record NW_023416312.1, on the reverse strand, counting down.
GCTCCAGCTCCAGCTGTCTCCAAATTATTTGATACACATTTACAACTTTGTTCCTTTCTATATGTTCTTCTCACCTCTGAAATATCCTTCCCTCTTCTTTGCCTGCCAAACTCCTACTCATTCAGTTGAAATGTCACTTCCTCTGTGGAGACTTGCCTGCCTCCCTCCTAATTTGCCACCATTTTCCCTTTCTTCCTATGTAATGTATGCACAACTGGGCTGAATGCATCCTTTGGAATTTCTATGTCCTTAGTACTTCTCTGCCTTTGCACACAGCTCCTTTTGCCTGGAATATGCATCCTCTGATACCTCTACTTAATGAACACCTACTCATCTTTTAAAACATGCATTGCTCATCTCAGACCTCATCTACCTCTTTCAGGCACTGTTAGTCGTTGCCCTCTCCATGTTCCTAGGAAATAACAACCAAAGCACTTACCTTGTGCCAGTCACTGTAGTGATCAATTAGCATGCATGTTTTCTTAGTTAATCCTCAGCACAGCCCTATGTGGTAGGTCCTATTATTGAATCTATTTTAGAGATAAGGACATTGAGAACATTTACCTTTTATATGCCATTAAATGTAAAAATACAATGTATTTGCTCAGCCACAGTCTTACCGATTAGACTAGAGAGCCCCTAGAAGTCAGAGACCTCATGCCCAGCACTTCCAGACATGCAGTAAATATTTGCTAAGTGAAGAGTCAATCTAATGAGATTATTTTCTCTAGTTAAATATCCAGGGCCATGCAGTCCTTTAGGAAATTTTCTCTGTACCCGACTCTAAGAGAAACTAATAAAATCTAGGTTAACAAATACAAATGAAAAAGTGCTTGTGTGCATTGCAAAATGAATTGCCATGAGATGTCTTAAAATAACTAACAAATATAGGGATTGCGTGTAAATTTTTTTTTTTTAGTGCTTAGGCCTCACAGCTGTGAAGGATTCTTGCTAAGACTTCAATATTGTGGATGTTAAGTAGTATATCTATATTTCTACATATACTATCTATATTTTAATGTAATATTTACAAAAGCTATAGTACATATTATGACTTTTTATCTGTGTGTGAGTGTGTGTGTGTGTGTGTGTGTGTGTGAATAGACTCCAAAATAACATGGTATGTATGGCACCTTCATAAAATGGAAAATTTTGGAGACCCAAGGCCTGGCTTTAAGATAATGTAGACAAGAGGAATTCTGAGTTGCCTCCAAGCATAAGTCATCCTCAATCTAGGAATGAAGTATTAGACAAAAATTTAGAGTACAGCATGCATTTTCTTATAAAAACATCATTATATCTAATGGTCAGATTCCCAGGCCAGTCCACACAAGCCTCTTGAAACCTAAACAGAGCCAAATTATATATAGTACTAATTAGTATCTGCTTAGGCTTGGACCTGGGGATAAGGGCAGGTGATAAGGAGAGAGGAGCAAGCAGGGCGTTTCCTTTTACTTTTTTGGGGGTAGGACAGGTGGGAGGAGGTGAGGAGCATGCTCTAGGCAAAATCTCAAAGAAGACAAAGTTTGGCTTGACAGCCTCTTCTCTCCATTTCATCACACACTCTCCAGATCCCCAGTGCTGTCATTCTGCCCTTTACATCCAGTTATCCCAGACTCAGAGTTGCCTTGCTCCAGGAACAACCCTCAGGCTCTGCCATTAATTACTTCAGTTAACAATCAGAACTTAAATCCCTTCAGGGCAGCTGTCTGGGCCTTAGAAGGAAGCAAGTTTAGTGAAGTGAGAGTTGCTTAACACTCAGATACCTATTCACTTTTAAGACTTTATTAGTCTTTATTACCCTCAAAATGAATTCCCCAAGTACAAAATTGCAAGCAGAGAGCTGGAGTGAGTGAAAACCTTCTGGCAATGGAGGCAGTAAGAGGGAGTTGTATGCATGTGTTGGGGGTGAGGTTGGGTTTGATATTTGGGGTGATGGAGGGTAGGTAGCATCAAGTAAGCAAGTGACACTTTACCTTTCTTGCCTGAGTATCTGCAGTTCCTATCTCCACTCCTTGAAAATGGTGCTAATGCCGTTACTGCTCTCCCAGGTTTTCCTTCTTTCTTTTCTGTAACTGCTCTTTTCTAAAATGCTAAGCTTTGGGTTTGTTTATAGTGGGGACTGGCAGCTCTCATGGCAGCAGAGGCCCTGGTGAGGAGGGGGTGCTATTTGTCCACTAGTGCTGTTGAGACCTGTCTCTGCAGGCTGTCCATCGGCACTCACTTGGCCTTGGCCCTGTGCCAGCCCTAGGAGGGAGCACTCAAAAACAAATTCAGAACTCAAGAATGTATCTTGGTGGGCAGATGGCTTCATCGGGAGGTTATGAGGGAAAAGGGAAACATTGTAGAAGCCTTTTAGCCATTATCAGTCCAGTGATCACCAACAAAATTAATGAAATAAGAAGTTGGGGTCAAACCTAGTGAAGAGTCCACTCACATCAAAAAACTAGGAGACAGAGAGTTAATACTTGCAAATAGTTCACATTTCTTTCACTATTCTCCCTGTTTCCTACATCTCTTAATCTCCATTCCCTTATCTGTAAACTGCCATAATAGTAACTGACGCATAACAAGTGCACAGTAAATTCCACTTTCTAATTAGGTGAAATATTTGTTCTTAAACTCTAGTAATTCAAAGTAAGGAGTAAGCAGTTGAAGCTTGGGTTATTTTAGGCAGAAAGTGGAACCTGAGCCTGGTTTTCAAGGAAGTGCCAACCCGGGATAGCTAAAAAGGAGAAGCCTTTTGAGGATTCTGGCGTAGAAAAGGATTGAGGATGTCCCCACAGGTTTTCAGTTAGGATTTAGCAAAAGAAAGAACCTGATTTTCATGTAAGGAAAGGAGGAATAAATCTATCCACTAGAAACTTGGAATTGTAGCCACTGTGTTTAGTTTTAAAATGTAATCACATGAAGAAAAGGTAGGAGAACCTGGTTGACCACATTTTTTGTTCTGAGAAATGACCGAGAGGTTGGTGTTTACCATAATTTCAATAAAAGCCCACAGTGTGTGACATGTGACATGGCTATTTCCAGTGTTCATTGATTTATAGACTGTAGTAACAAGAAGTCTCTTATCCATTCATTCATTTATAGAACACCTAGAGAGGGCTGGGTACTACACTTGGTTCTGGAGTTCCAATGGTGAACAATATAGACCTGATATCTGCCTGCACAGAAGTTATAGTCTACCAGGGAATACAGACACTGAACAAGCAAGCCCAAGTGTAATAGGTAGTATAAAAAGGCATGTTCAAAGTGCAATGAGAGTGTCAGTCACAGGAATTTATCCTCATCATGGAAGAGCAAGGAAGATTTACCTGAGGATTTGACATTGAAGGTAAAGCTTAAAAAGAATTAGAAGTTTGGGTTCCATACCACATTTTGTTTGAAAATAGAGTTTTACTACTTTAAAAGAGTTTGAACATGCATTGGCCTACAACACCGATTCTTCAGGGGACTCCTGTTACAATGTAGGTGCTCCTGGTAGGGATAGATGGGTACCTGCTAAAAGTTCTGCCCTGTAATGAAATTCCAACAAGTAGGGAGAAGGGCCCTAAAGTATAGATTTCAAGACAGGGAAATTTTTATAGAGGGAATAGGTATGACTCTAAAGTATAATTTGAAAAGTCAGCCTTAAGTATGCCTCTCCAGAGGGTATGAAAGAACTACTTAGATGCTGGAGTGGGGGCAGTGGTATATCAAAATGTATTTTATCACTGAAATTGTTTAGTAATGCTAGAGCATAGTGACAATAAAAATCTGACCAGATTTTAGTCAGTTCTGTTATAGTTTTTAAGTTCTCTACAGACAATGTACCTATTTATTAACTACACCCCGGATACCACTCCTACCTTCCACCCTACCACACCCCAACCACACGTGCCACTAGGTGGCAGTCAGACAGAGGTTGGAGAAAGACATAAATGTTTTTAGTTCTGTTCTCAGGAACTTTGTAGAGTATACAATTCTAAGAAAATAAGCTCTCTGGAATATCTCTTGAGATATCGCGTCTTCTCAAACAAGTGAAGTCATTGTACACTTGTCTTGTTAGTGCCAAGGAAAGTAGCCACTTATGGCCCTGAGGTCATGTCAGGCTGAGAGGAGAACTGAGGCAATCAGCTAGTTGTCAGGCAACCCAAAACCCCTTTCTGCAGGGACTGGCTAATTGTTTCCTCAAATGTCTCTTTTGCTTTGGCTAGTGGAAATCCAGTCTGAGTATAATTACTCTCCTGGATCTAAAACAAAGACTCAGTCACATGGGATGGAATTGGAAAGGACCAGATATTAACCCCAAGCCACAGTCAGGGGCATGCCTGGAGCAAGACAACAGGCTTTAAAAGGCTCTGATGCAATGCAACAGGGAAGGAGGAGAGTGTTTGGTTGAAAAGAAAAGGTCATTGTGTATTTGAAGTTAGAGCTGTGGCCTATGGGACTCCCTGAAGTTTTGGAAACTGAGGACAAGCTCCAAGAGCATTGAGACATTCTGGCAACTCTGGAGAAGGAACCCCTCCAGAAAAAAAAATCAAGCTGATTGAATGACTTTGAATAGAAAGTGGGACTCTGGGTTGGATGGAATGGGGAAGATTTGCAAACAAATATAGGGGAAGGAGACTCTAGGAAAGAACAAAGCAAAAGGAGAAGTTCAAATGGAAAGGAAATCTAAAGTGGTCTGCTAAAGTTTTGGGGGTACATATTATTATATCTTTGCCCTCACAACAAAGAAGTGGGTAGATTTGGTCTTGGACATGTATTTGGCGGTCCCTTTTCTCCTTAGCCTCCACTCCTACTGCTCAACACCCTCTTGTTTTCCATTGAGTGTCTTCCAACACTGGAAGAAAATGGAGAACATTTGGGGTTTGGCTCTTTAGACTGGTACCAGCCAAACAATAACCATCAAAGTTTGACTACTATCATAAATAGAAAAAGAAATCAATTTTCACAAGAACACGTGTCACTCCAAAGACTGATCTCTATAGTCCACGAGACCTCTTTGGGGACATTTTTGAATTTCATTCTGTTTTTAGGATGGAATTGCTCAATAGCCTACCCTAAAACAATCCAGTTAATTCAGACGATTGTGTTAGTGGCTGCTGATAAGATGGTGCCCTACGAAGTGAAAATTCTATATCCTCTGAATAAAGGAAGATTCTATATCCTTTATTCAAATTAATGGTTCCTCATCTTTTTTGAGTCCACATGACTTTATCAATCAAAAATTTTTCTAATTAGACATTGGATTAAACGTGGTGGAGTGAGAGATGTCCCTAGATCTCTCCCCTTGAAACAAGAACATCTAAAATGCAACAAAAAAAAAACACCAAAACTACAAACCAGCATGTGTGAGTGTGGGATCTGCACATAAGAGCTACCATAGGTCAGAACCCTGGGTGTCAAGCAGTGCACAGGGACAAATAAAGATGCTGCCTCGCATAACCGGAGCTCCCTGTAAGAGGAGGAAGAGGGGAGAAGGTGCCCTGACTTCCCTGAACAGCCCTGCCTGGGAGTGCTGTGAGCTCTATGTGACCAGTGGTAGTACCCAGTCATCAGAGCAGAAGTCAGAGAAATGGGGACAATAGAAAAACAGGGAAAAGCAGAGAAACAACAGCTGAATTTTACTGGCCGTAGTTGCAAAATTGAGGCTGAGCTGCAGCCTCCATCCCCCAACTCAGAGGGAACCTCCTCACATACCCTCTGAGACAGATCAAAACAGAGCCCCGGGGGAATCTGAGCAAACGTTACCGAAACTGTCACTAACACTGACAGGAACTGAGACTGAAGGTAGTGAGCATGATTAAATATATATAAGGAAAAAAGACATTATTAAGAATTTATATAAAGCAGAGATCCAAGAGGCTTAGACATCACCTACTGTAAACCAAAAGAAAAACACCTTCTTTGCAACAGGCTAGGGACCATTATATAATAAAATCATCTTTCTGGGAAGAAAAAGCAGAATACACTTCCATTAATGCTCAGGTGGAGAAACAGTCAATTAAACACCATGAACAACAAAGATAACAAGGCATCTCAGAAAAAAAAATTAGAGAAAGAAAAATCTCCAGAAAATAAACTTACAGACATAGAAATATGGGACTTAAATGCAGATAATTCAGGATGGTACTTCTGAGAAAACTCAATGTGATCTAAAATGAATCATTTTAACAATTTCAGAAATTGAAAAAACAACTAGATGAGAAGAATGAGTTCTTTAGCAAGGAGATTGAAACCCTCAAAAAGAACCAAATAGAACTTTTGGAGATAAAGAAAACACTGCAAGAGTTGAAAAAAGAAATAATAAGCTTGGGAAATAGAGTTGACCAAATTCAGGAAAGGATCAGTGATATCAAAGACAGAAATCTAGAAATATATCAGAAAGAAGGGAGAGAAACAGAAGAATGAAAAAATAATGAAAGAGAAATGCAAGAAATAGCTGATACCATCAGGAAAGGAAACATAAGAATAATGGGCATTCTCAAAGGAGAGGAAAAGGAGCAGGGTTTAGAAAACATTTTCAGACAAAGAGTTGAAGAGAATTTCCCAAATCTAAGGAATGAGCTGGAGCTTGGAATTCAAGAAGTCAACAGAACATCCAATTATCTCAACCCAAAATGGCCTTCACCAAGACATATTTTATTAAAATTATAAAAAATAAACGACAAAGACAGAATTCTCAAGGCAGCCAGGGAAAAGAAGATGGTGGTAACCTATAAAGGAAAACACATTAAATTATTGTCAGACTTCTCAGTACAAACCTTATAAGCCAAAACGGAGTGAAATCAAATATTCAAACTATTAAATGAAAGAAACGACCAGCCAAGAATAATATATCCACCTAACCAGTTCTTTAAATATGAAGGAGAAATAAAGACCTTTCCAGACATACAAAAATTCAGGGAATTCTCCACTAAGAGGCCTGCACTACAAGAAATACTGAAAGGCATCAGCTCACCTAAAACAAAATGACAAAAAATAATAATACAAAAAAATACACAATTAGTAGTAAGGGTGCAACCCTTACTAGAAAAAGGAACTTACCAGCTTAAAAATAAGAGATTTGTTATAGCAAGAAAGTAATGAACATTCAGCATAAGTAGGAACAAGTTGAGACAACAATGACTGAAAAGGGGAGGAATCAAAGATCCAAATTCACAAAGGGGGATAGAGATAAGGCTGGCACAGAAGAAAATGGACTATTGTGTGTATATATAACTATCCTTTACATATTCGTAATGGTAACCACACACCAAAAATTTAGAACCGAAGTATATAACAAAATAAGGACCAGAGGGAAAACCCACAGACACTAACCAAAATAAATAAAACAGAAACCTAAGGATAAAGAAGCAATGGAAACACTGAGCTACCAGAAAGCAAAAGATAAAATGGTTAGAAGAAGACCTCAGATTTCAATAATCACCATAAATGGAAATGGACTGAACTCACCAATAAAAAGGCACAGTGTTGCAGATTGGATAAAAAACAAAACCCAACCATATGCTGCCTCAAGGAGACACATCTCAGTTCCAAAGACAGATATAGACTGAAAGTGAAAGGGTGAAAATATGATATTTCAAGCAAATGGCATTCAGAGAAAGGTGGGAATAGTAGTACTAATATCAGATGGAATAGACTTCAAAATAAAAAAAGGTAAAGAAAGATACTGAGGGACACTTCATAATGATAATGGGAATCATGCAACAAGAAGACATAACATCTACTAATATCTATACTCCCAATCAGGGAACCCCAAAATATACAAAGATATTACTAACAGAACTAAAGGAGAAACAGACCAAAACATTATCATAATAGGGGGCCTAAATACCCCACTGTCAGATATGGACAGATCATCCAAACAGAAAATCAATAAGGGAATAACATCACTAAATGACAAACTGGACATAATTGATATTTGCAGAGCCTTTCATCCAAAAACTGCTGCTAATATATTCCTTGAACGATCTCAAGAATAGACCACACCCTAGGACACAGAGACAGCCTCAACAAATATAAGAGGGTTGAAATCATACCAACCATACTCTCTGATCATAATGCTCTGAAACTAGAGATCAACTGTAAAAACAAAGCAGAAAGAATCACAAATACATGGAGATTAAACAACATACTACTGAAAAATTACTGGGTCAGAGAAGAAATAAAAAGAGATCAAGAGATATATAGAAATGAACGATAATGATAGTACAACATATCAAAACTTTTGGGACACAGCAAAAGCAGTCATAAGGGGAAACTTCATATCATTACAGGCCTATCTCCAAAAACAAGAATGAGCCCAAATAAAGAATGTAATGCTTCCTCTTAAAAAACTAGAAAAGGAAGAACTAATGAAGCCTAGTCAGCAAAAGGAAAGAAATAATAAAAATTAGAGCAGAAATAAATGAAATTGAAAACAAATAAATAAATGCAACAAAGAGCTGGTTCTTTGAAAAGGTTAATAAAATTGACAAAGCCCTGGATAAACTCACTAAAGAAAAAAGAGAAAGGACACAAATAAACAAGATCAGGGGTGAAAGGGGGGAAATTATAACAGACACTGAAGAAATACAAAGGATCATACAAGAATACTATGAAAAAGTATATAAAACCAAATTTAATAACCTAGAAGAAATGGACCAGTACTTAGAAAAATACAACCTTCCTGGATTGAGTCAAGAAGAACTGGAAAATCTAAATAGACAAATCAGCAGTGTGGAAATTGAAATGATCATCAGAAAACCTACCAAAAAGGAAAAGTCCAGGACCAGATGTCTTCACCAGTGAATTCTACCAAACTTTCAAAGATTTAATACCTATTCTCCTAAAACTCTTCCAAAAAATTGAAGTGGAGGCAATGCTTCCCAACTCATTTTATGAGGCCAATATTACCTTGATACCAAAACCTGGTAAAGATAATACACAAAAAGAAAAACTCAAACCAATATTTCTCATGAACACACATGCAAAAATTCTAAATAAGATGCTAGTGAAGGAATATAGCAACATATTAAAAAGATGATACACTACAATCAAGTGAGTTTCATCCCAGGGGCAGAGAGATGGTTCAATATATGTGAATCGATTAATGTGATACACCACATAAACAAATTAAAAAATAAAAATCATATGATCATATCAATAGATGCATAAAAAGCCTTCGACAAGATAGAGCAGCCATTTATAATCAAAACACATAACAAAATTGATACAGAATCAAAGTACCTTAACATAATAAAGGCCATATATGATAAGCCCTCAGCTGACATTATACCTAATGGTGAAAAACTGAAAACCTTCCCTCTAAGATCAGGAAAAAGACAAGGCTGTCCACTATAGCCACTGTTATTCAATATAATATTGGAGGTCCTAGCGAGCGCAATCAGGCAAGAGAAAGATATAAAATACATCCAAATAGGAAACGAGGAAGTCAAACTGTCCCTATTTGCAGATGACATTATTCTTTACATAGAAAACCCTAAAGACTCCACAAGAGCACTACTAATAACAATAAGCAAACACAATAAAGTTTCAGGATACAGAATCAATGTTCAAAAATCCATAGAGTTCCTATATTCTAATAATGAAGTGTCAGAAAAAGAAGTTGAAAAAATAATTCTTTTTGCAATTGCAACAGAAAGAATAAACTACCTTAGAATAAATCTAATGAAACATATGAAGGACCTATTTAATGAAAACTATAAGACCCTATTAAAAGAAATCAAAGAAGATTAATAGAAATAGAAAGATATTCAGGCTCTTGGATTGGAAGAATCATCATAGTTAAAATGACAATATTACATAAAGCATTATACAAATTTAATGCAATCCCCATCAAAATTCTGTTGGCATTTTTAAAAAAGAAATAGAACAAAAAATCATCAGATTTGTATGGAAGTACAAAAGGTCTCAAATTGCCAAAGCCATCCTGAGGGGAAAAAAAATGAGGCTAGAGGAATCACTCTGCCCAGTTCAAATTATACTACAATGCAACAATAATCAAAACGGCATGGTATTAGCAGAAAAACACACACACAGACCAGTAGAACGGAATCAAGAGTCCAGAAATAAACCCATGTTTACATGAGCAAATAGTTTTTGACAAAAAAAGTCAAAAACATATCGTGGAGAAAGAAATGCCTCTTCAATAAATGGTGCTGGGAAAACTGGAAGGCCACCTGCAAAAGAATGAAACGAGATGGTTGTCTATCACTACACACCAAAATTAACTCGAAATGGATTAAGAACCTGAATATAAAACCTGCAACAATAAAATGCATAGACAAAAACATGGGAACTAAATTCATGGACCTTGGGCTTAAAGAGGATTTTATGAATTTGACCTCAAAGTCAAGGGAAGTAAAAGCAAAAATAAATGAATGGTACTATATCAAACTAAAAAAGCTTCTGCTCAGCAAAAGAAATCATCAACAAGGTAAAGAGACGGCCATCCGAATGGGAAAATATATTTGCAAGGAACGCCTCCAATAAGGGCCTAATATCTAAAATATACAAAGAATTCATATGACTCAATAACAGTAAAAAAATGATCCAATCAAAAATGGGCAGAGGATCTGAAGAGACACTCCTCCCTAGAGGACATACAAATGGTCAACAAACACGAAAAGATGCTCAACATCACTAGCTATTAGGGAAATGCAAATCAAAAACACTTTTAGATACCATGTCACACATGTTAGAAAAGCTATAATGAACAGGACAAGTAATGACAAATGCTCGAGAGGATGATGAGAAAAAGGAACCCTCATACACTGCTGGTAGTGCTGCAAATTGGTACAACCACTGTGGAAAATAGTATGTTCGTTCCTCAAAAAGCTAAGAATTGATCTACCATTTGACCCAGCAATCCCTCCACTGGGTATTTACCCCAGAGACTTGAAAACTCAAATCCTTAAAGATATTTGCACACTGATGTTCATAGCAGCAGTATTCACAGTGGCCAGGACATGGAAGCAACAAAAAGTGATTGGCTAAAGAAGCTGTGGTACATATATACAATAGAATATTACTCATCCATAAGAAGAAATGAAATACTGCCATTTGCAACAACGTGGATGGACCTTGAAATAATTATACTAAGCAAAATAAGCCAGAAAGGAAAATCACATAATATCACTTATATGTAGAATATAAACTTAAAGGCAACAAATGAATAGGGCCAGCAAACAGAGACTCATGGACATAGACAATTGACTAGTGCTTATGAGAGTGTAGGGGAGAAGGAAGATAGGGAAAATAAATAAAATGTTAAATAAATAAAAATAAATAATAAATAAAATATTTGAAAAGTTTCTCTAATTATCCCATGATAGTAGTTGTATTTTTCATACCCGCTGATTGAGAAACTATATAATGAAAAATATTATTAAGAATTTTACGCCATGTTTAGAAGGTTTTGAGTTTTATTAATCACAACCGCATGGATTGGTGTTTTAGAAACTGTCATAAATATATGCATAGGACATATTTATTCAAAATAATGACAATGCATTGTTTATAGGTAGATTTGAAGTGCCTCACAAAAACTCCCTAATAACCTGAGGGTTGTGGCTTCAGATTAAAAACTACTTTTTTAACCATGAGAAATTATTGAAAAGGAAGCTTAATCTCTTTGAAAGTTGCATACTGAAGATATATTTGTGCTTGCAGGGTAGAGTGGAGTCTCTCCCATATACCGTGCAGTTGTAATTTCCATAGGAGGTCTGGGCAGGGCTAGTTAATAAATGACAAAAGAAAAAATGAAAAAAAAAAACCTCATGTTTCAGGGAACCACCCTAAATGCTCATTTAAGTGACCAATGCTGGAAGAAGCTGATGGAACATTCAGGGTTTGATTTTTAGGAGGGGAGATGGTCAAGCAATAGGCCGTTAATCGAAGTTTGAGTGCTGTAACGAATACAAAAGAATCGATTTCCCAAAACAGGGCTAATAGATAAGAGCTTTGCAACTCAAAATACACACAAAAAAGGACTTAGTTGTACATTTTAAAAGGGCAAATTTTATGGTATGTGAATTATATCTTGATAAAGATGTTATTAAAAAAATACTCAACCACAAGTGTCATTAAGAGTATTGAGGTCAACAGTTGCAATATTAAACTCCCTATAACTGTGCATTTGAAGTCAGAGCTCATACTGCTTATACTGCTAATATCCAGGGCCTGTGAATTTAGGCTGTCTTCAGATCCATGGAAGGCTGACTCTTATTGATATCATCTATCTTACTGTATATTCTGAGGACATGTTGATGAAGAACATTAGATAGTGAAAAGGAGTTCAGTGAAGTGGAGTGGAGTGGAGTGGTTAAAACACTGGTGTTGAAATCGGACAGCCTAAGATCCTGGCCTTGCTCTATAACTTTGGCTAAGTCATTTCACCTCTCTGAGACTCATCTAACTATACTGTCTCTTGATCTTGCTTTAAGAAATAAATAAGTTAATGAATACAAACTACTTAACATAATACCTAGGTGATGCAAATTGACCTAAGTTACTTAGTAATACACAACTATTATTTGGTAAATAATGATAACTGGCAAACAAATTTGAAGTGGTGTGGTCTAGTTACTCCTCTATGTTCTCCCTACAAGATTATAATAAAAATAGGGGTTTAGATAAAATTCTGCCTCATATAGACATTATTCATTAGCAAAGTAGGAACAATATATCATAAAACTTATTCCATAACTTTGATGAAGTCCCATATCTCGGTCCCTCTAAGTGTTCTGAGCACATCCTTATGAAAGATAAACCGCATATTCTCTAGTTAGCACCATGCAGTCAGAAATTCTCCTAAACAAACGACTGAGCACAAGACTCATTCAGAATCAAGTCAACCCTGTCATACCATGCAGTATGGAGTAAAAGGCTTGGTGGATTCAAATAGTCTGTGCACGAAAAGATAGGGAGAGTCTTTAACTTATTTGGGCTAGTCTACATACACAGAATACCTTTAATTTTACAAATTCAAGTCTATTATAAAATTCATATTAATAATATGACAGTTTCACCAATAAAAAAATTTGATATGCAGTCTCCTAGAAACATGGAAGAATGAGAGATGCGCCCAGCTCACTCCCTTTGAAACAAAAATAAGATGAACACTGAAAACTCAACTACAACAACAAAAGAAAACAACATGCACACCAGCATGGGAAAGCATGGGATCTGTGCATAAGAGGTACCATAGGAATGAGCTTGAGATTGGAATTCAAGAAGTCAACAGAACACCAAATTATCTCAGCCCAAAAAGGCCTTCTTCAAGAAACATCGTATTAAAATTATCAAAAACCAATAACAAAGAAAGAATCTCAGGGCAGCCAGTGAAAAGAGGCCATTAACCTTAGATAGTTGTCGGACTTCTCAGCAAAATCTTTACAAGGCAGAAATGAATGGAATCAAATATTCAAGCTATTAAATGAAATGAACTACCATCCAAGAATAATGTATTCAGCTAAGCTCTCCTTTAGATATGAAGGAGCAATAAAGACCTTCCCAGACATACAAAAATTGAGAGAATTCTCCACTATGAGGCCTGCATTACAGGAAATAAGTACTGAAAGGGATCAGCTCACCGAAAAGAAAAATGACCAAAAAATATATATATGTGTGTGTATGTGTGTGTGTGTACATATATATATATATATATATATATATATATATATATATATATATATATATAACTAGGAGTAAGGTAACTAGCAGATAGATAGAAGCAGAAGAGTGCAACCCTTACTAAGAACAAGCCATTATAAGCTCACACAGTAAGAAGAGATTTGCTATTACAAGATAGTAATGAATGTTCAGCATATATAAGGACAAACTGAAACAATGACAGAAAAGGGAAGGATTCAAAGATCCAAATTTGCAAAGGGGAATGAAAATAAGGCACACACAGAAGAACATTAATGACAGTATATATAAATATTCTTTACATACTCGTAATGGTAAACACAAGCCAAAGATACCGAATTGAAACATATAACATAAAACAAGAAGGACCAGAGAGAAATCCACACACACACAAAAAAAACACTACCAAAAAACAAACGAAAAACAGGCACACAAGGACAAGGAAGCAATGGAAACACCGAGGTACCAGAAAGCAAAACAAAATGGTTATAGGAAAATCTCATTATTTCAATAATTGCCTTAAATGCAAATGGATTGAACTCAACAATAAAAAGGAACGGAGTTGCGGATTGGATCAAAAAACAAACCCAACCATTCGCTGCCTCCAGGAGACACATCTCAGTTCCAAAGACAAATATAGACTCAAAGTGAAAGAGTGGAAAATAATATTTCAAGCAAATGGCATTCAGAGAAAAGAGGGAGTAGCAGTACTAATATCAGATGAAATAGATTTCAAAAGAAAAAGGTAAATAAAGATACTGAGGGACACTTCATAATGCTAAAGGGAATTATACAACAAGAAGACATAAAACTTATTAATATTTATACTCCCAATCAGGGAGCCCTGAAATACATAAAGTAATTACTAACAGAACTAAAGGGAGAAACAGACCAAAACACTATCATAATAGGGGACCTAAATACCCCACTGTCAGATAAGGACAGATCATCCAAACAGAAAATAAGGAAATAACATCCTTAAATGACACATTAGACCAACTGGACAAAAATCAACATTTATGGAGCCTTTCATCCAAAAAGAATTGCTTATGCTTTCATCTCTGGTGCACAAGGAACATTTTAAAAAACTGACCACACACTGGGACACAGAGATAGATGCAACAAATGTAAGAGGGTTGAAATCATACCAAAAGTACTCTCTGATCCTAATGTTTTGAAGCTGGAGATCAACTGTAAAAGAAAGTGGGAAGAACCACAAATACATGGAGATTAAACAAGATGCTACTGAAGAATAACTGGGTCAGAGAATAAATAAAAGGAGATATCAAGAGATACAAAGAAATGAATGATAATAATAGTATGACATATCAAAACTTTTGGGACAAAGCAAAAATGGTAATGAGGAAAGTTCGTATCATTACACGCCTATCTCAAACAGACAAAAAGGAGGCCAAATAAACAATCTAACACTTCATCTTAAAAAAAACTAGAAAAGGAGGACAAAAGAAAACTAAAGACAACACTAGGAAAGGAATAATCAAAATTAGAGCAGAATTAAATGAAATTGAAAACAAAAAAAAAGCAATAGAAAAAAATAAATGCAAAAAAGAACTGATTCTCTGAGGTTAATAAAATTGATGAACTCCTAGTAAACTAATGAAAACAGAGAAAGGACACAAATAAACAAAATCAGAGATGACAGAGGGGAAATGATGACTGACATCGCATAAATACAAAGGATCATGTAAGAATACTATGAAAGAGTATATAACACCAAATTTAATAACGTCAAAGAAATGGATCAGTATTGAGAAAGATACAATCTTCCTAGGGTGAATCAAGAAGAGCTGGGTAATCTAAATAGGCTAATCAGCAGTATGGAAATTGAAAAATCATCAAAAACCTACTAAAAAGTAAAGGTCCAGGACCAGATGGCTTCACCAGTGAATTCTACGAAACAGTCAAAGAAGATTTATACCTATTCTCCTCAAACTCTTCCAAAAACTTGTAGAGGAGGCAATACTTCCTAACTCATTTCATGAGGCCAAAATTACTCTGATATCAAAATCTGGTAAGATAACACAAAAAATATAAAACTACAGACCAATATCTCTCATGAATACAGATGTAAAAATCCTAAATAAGATACTAGTGAACAAAATACAGCAACACATCAAAAAGATTACACAACCCAATCAAGTGGGTTTTATCCCAGGGGCACAGGGATGATTCAATATGTGAAAAATCTATTAATTTGATACATCACATAAACAAATTAAAAAATAAGAATCATATCAATAAATGCAGAAAAAGTTTTTGACAAGATACCGCATCCATTTATGATCAAAACACTTAACAAAATCGATACAGAAGGAAAGTACCTTAACATAATAAAGGCCATATATGAAAAACCCTCAGCCAACATTATATTTAATGGCAAAAAAACTAAAAACCTTTCCTCTAAGATCAGGAACAAGGCCAGGCTGTCCACTATCACCACTGTTATTCAGCATAACAATGGAGGTACTATGGAGTGCAATCAAGCAAGAGAAAGATATAAAAGTCATCCAAATAGGAAATGAAGAAGTCAAACTGTCACTATTCGCAGATGACATGATTATCTATATAGAAATCCCTAAAAACTCCATAAGAACACTACTAAAAATAATAAGCAAATATAGTAAATTTTCTGGATACAAAATCAATGTTAAAAAAAAATCCATAGTGTTCCTATACTCTAATAATGAAGTGTCAGAGAAGGAAATGGAAAAAAAGATTCCTTTTGCAAATGCAGCAAAAAGAATAAAATATCTAGGAATAAATCTAATGAAACATGTGAAGGACCTATATAAAGAAAAGTATAAGACGCTATTAAAAGAAATTGAAGAAGATACATAAAAATGGAAAGATATTCAGTGTTCTTGGATTGGAAGAGTCAACATAGCTAAAATGACCTTATTACCCAAAGTATTGTGCAGATTTAATGCAATCCCCATCAAAATTCCATTGGCAATTTTCAAAGAAATAGAACAAAAAAATCATCAGATTTGTATGGAAACACAAAAGACCCCAAATTGCCAAAACCATCCTGAGAAAAAAGAATGAGGCTGGAAGCATCATTCTGACCAACTTCAAATTATACTACAAAGCATCAGTAATCAAAATAGTATGGTATTCTCATAAAAACAAACACACAGACCAGTGGAACTGAATCGAAAATCCAGAAGTAAATCCATGTTTATATGGGCAAATAATTTTTGACAAAAAAAGCCAAAAATGTACAGAGTTGAGAAAGGAAATCCTCTTCAATAAACGGTGCTAGGAATACTGGAAAGCCACCTGCAAAAGAATGAAACTAGACTGCTGGCTATCACTACACACCAAAATTAACTCAAAATGGATTAAGGACCTGAATATAATACCTGCAACAATAAAATACATGGAAGAAAACATAGGAACTAAACTCAAGGACCTTAGACTTCAAGAGGATTTTATGAATTTGACCTCAAAGTCAAGGGAAGTAAAAGCAAAAATAAGTGAATGGGACTACATCAAACTAAAAAGCTCCTGCACAGCAGAAGAAACTTTCAAAAAAGTAAAGAGAACCATCCAAATGGGAAAATATATTTGCAAGAAATGCTTCCAATAAGAGCCTAAAATGCAAAATATACAACGAACTCATACAATTCAATAACAGCAACAACAAAAATAAACAATGCCATCAGAAAATGGTCAGAAGACTTGAACATACACTTCTCCCAAAAAAAGACATACGAATGTCCAAAAAGTATATGAAAATATGCTCAACATCATTAGCTATTAGGGAAATGCAAATCAAAACTGCAATGAGATACCTTCTCACACCTGTTAGAATAACTGTTACCAATAGGACAAGTAATAATAAATGTTGGAGAGGGCGTGTGTAAAAAGGAACCCTCATACACTGCTTTTGGTACTATAAATTGGTACAGCCACTATGGAAAACAGTATGGAGTTTCCTCAGAAGTAAGAATTGATCCACCATATGATCCAGCAATCTCTGTACTGGGTGTTTACCCAAAATCTTGAAAACATATACCTGAAGAGATATTTGCAAACCGATGTTCATAGCAGCATTATTCATGATGGCCAGGGTATGGAATCAGTTGAAGTGTCCTACAATAGATGATTGGATAAATAAGCACGGAACAGATAAACAATGGAATATTACTCAGCAATAATAAGAGATGAAATACTGCCATCTGTGGCAACATTGATGGACCTTGAGATAATCATGCTAAGCGAAATAAGCGAGACAGTAAAATTTGAAAAACCAATGATGTCACTTACATGTTGGATGTAAACCTAAAAGCATCAAATGAATAGGATAAACAAACAAAGATTCATGGATATGGATAATAAACTAGTGGTTACCAGAGGGTAGGGGGGAGGTAGGTGGGGTAAAAGGGGTCAAATATGTGACAGAAAGAAATCTAACTATGGGCAGTGAACACAGAGTGCAATATATATGCCTTACTGTTAAATTTTACATCCGAAACTTACTGGAGTTTGTTAACCAATGTCACTATAAAAACTAATTAATCTAATTTTTAAAAATTTGACATACAATCTGCTAGTTAGCAAAATGTCATTTCCTTAGTAAGGTTTCAATAGTTAAAGGACTTACAGTAGCCACCTCTGTAAATATTTTCTAATCAATTTTCTCTGGACTCTAGACTATGCTCTCTTAACTGCATATTCAATTGCTTAATGAGTACAGAACTCTTCAAGGTCCATTTTGTGTAAATTGCAGAATTATGAGCATATAGTTCTTTGTGATATTTCTTTATTTTCTTTTTACATGCCTGTCATTTATTTAGTATTATCCCCTCTTTCACTACTGATATTGGTAATTTGTGTTTTGCCTGTTTTTGTACTGATCAATTTGGCCAGAGATTTGTCACTTTTACTTATCTATCAGAGAACCAGCTTTTAGTTTTATTAATTTTCTCTTGCTTTTCTGCTTTTAGTTTCATTTATGTCTGCTCTTATTTTTTATTATTTTCTTCTTTTTCTTACTTTAGGTTTAATTTGGTCTTCTCTTCCTACTTTTGCAAAGTAGAAGTTTAGATTACTTATTTTAGATCTTACCTATCTCTAATATAAGCATTAAAGCCCTGCTTTAATTGCATCCCACAGCTATGCTATGTTGTGTTTTTATTTTCATTCACTCAGTTCAGATTTTTTTAAATTTCTCTTGAGACTTCTTTGATCCATGGGTTATGTAGAAATATTTTCTTTCATTTCCAAATATTTGGAGATTTTCTAGGTATCTTTGTTCCCAAACTTTAGTTCGATTCTGTTAGTATCATAGCATTATTTCTGCTATTTTAAATTTTTTAAGTTTTGTTTTGTGGCCCAGAGGATACTCTTTGTGTAAGTTTCACATGCACTTGAAGAGAATGTGTGTACTCCTGTTATTGGGTGAAGTGTTTTATAAATAGAAATTAGCTCAAGTTGATAGTATTATTCTGGTCTTTTGTGCCCTTACTGATTTTCTTTATGCTCATTCTCTCAGTTGCTAAGAGAGGAGCATTGATGTCTCCAACAATAATTGTGGATTGGTCTATTTTTCCTTATTTATATCAATTTTTACTCAAATATTGGAAGCTCTATCGTTAAATAGTATACATTTTATATTTATTTATTATTTTAAATTACAGTTAGTAATCAATATTATTATATATTGGTTTCATGTGTAGAGCACAGTGGTTAGTACCCACCTGGAACTATATGTAGGTATTACAATATTATTGACTATATTCCCTGTGCTGTACTTTATATACCT
Source organism: Rousettus aegyptiacus (assembly GCF_014176215.1). Taxonomy (NCBI): domain Eukaryota; kingdom Metazoa; phylum Chordata; class Mammalia; order Chiroptera; family Pteropodidae; genus Rousettus; species Rousettus aegyptiacus. The sequence continues at coordinate 66,289,570 of NW_023416312.1, read as the reverse complement.
GTGACTATTTTGGAACTACTGATTTGTACTTAATCCCTTTACTTTTTTCACCCAACCCCCAAACCTGCCTCCCATCTGTCAATCACAAGTTTGTTCTCTGAATCTATGAGTACATTTCTGTTTGTTTGTTCATTTATTAGTTCTTTAGGCTCCACATATAAGTGAGATAATATGGTATTTGTCTTTCTCTATTGGAATTATTTTACTTAGCATAATAAACTCTAGGTCCATCCATGTTGTTGCGAATGGTAAGACATTGCTTTTTTTTATGGTGAGTAATATTCTATTGTATAGTTGTACCACTTTATTCAATTGCCTGTTGATGGACACCTAAGTTGCTTCCATATCTTGGATATTGTAAATAATGCTGCAATGAACATAATAGTGCATATATCTTTTCAAATTAATGTTTTGAATTTTTATTTTCAGATAAATATCCAGAAGTGAAATTGCTGGGTCAACAGGTTGTTCTATTTTTAATTTTTTGAGGAACCTCTAAACTGTTTTCCATAGTGGTTGCACCAATTTGCAATCCCACCAACAGTGACATTCTCACCAACACTGTTGTTTGTTCATTTATTGATGATAAACATTCTGACAGGTGTGAGGGGATATCTTGTTGTGGGTTTAATTTTCAATTTGCTGATGATTAGTGATGTTGAATGTATTTTCACATTTCTATTGGCCATCTGTAAGTTCTTGTAGAAATATCTATTTAGGTCCTCTGCCCACTTTTTAATTAGATCGTTTGATTTGTATGAGTTATTCATAAATTTTGGATATTAACTCTTTATCGATGTATCATTGGAAAATATCTTCTCTCGTTCAGTTGGCTGTCTTTTTGTTTTGTTAATGGTTTCCTTTGATGTGCAAAAACTTTTCAATATGATGTAGTACCGTTTGTTTATTTTGTTTATTAGTTTCCCTTGTCTGAGAAGCTATATAAGAAAAAAAATATTCCTAAGGGCAATGTCAGAGAGTTTACTGCCTGTTTTCTTCTAAGATTATTGTGGTTTAAGGTCTTACTTTTAAGTCTTTAATCCATTTTGAGTTTATTCTTGTATATGGTATAAGAAGGTGGTCTAGTTTCATTTCTTTGCATGTATCTGTCTAGTTTTCCCAACACCATTTATTGAATAGACTCATTTTACCCCATTGTATATTCTTACCTCTTTTGTCATAGATTAAATTACCATAGAGGCATGGATTTATTTCTGGGCTCTCTATTCTGTTATATCAATCTACATGTCCATTTTTTTTAATGCCAGTGCCATGCTACTTTGATTACTATTGCCTTGTAATATGTTTTGATTTTGGTAGCATAATACCTCCAAATTTGTTCTTCTTTCTCAAGATTGCTTTTGTTATTTGGGTTCTTTTGTGGTTCCATATAAATTTTAAAATTATTTGTTCTATTTCTGTAAAATATGACATTGATATCTTGATAAGAATTGCATTGAATCTATAGATTTCTGTGGGTAGCACGGACATTTTAACGATGTTAATTCTTCCTATTTTTGAGCATAGTATATGCTTCCATTTATTTGTGTCTTCTTCAATTATTTCTTCAATGTCTTATTATTTTCTGAGTACAGGGCTTTCACCTCCTAGGTTAAATTTACTCATAGGTGGGGGTTTTCGATACAATTATAAATGGGATCATTTTCTTAATTTCTCTTCCTGATAGTTCATCACTAGTGTATAAAAAAAAAAAGTGGTACTGATTTCTTTTTTCTTTTTTTTTTAAATTTTATTTTATTATTTACTTCAAGTATACAGTACCTTTGTTAGACATTTATATAGTTTATAAAATGATACCCCTAATTGCTTTTTCTCTCCTCTGGCTTTCCACCTAGCCATTATATTAATGCTAACTGCATTTCCTATGGCATGCTCCCCATCCTTGTGACCATCTATCGACTATTAATTTGTACTTCTTTAACCCTTCAACCCATTATTCCAGCCCCCAAAACCTTTCCCTTCTGGCCATCATCAGATTGTTCTCTATATTTGTGAGTCTGTTTTAAATTAGTTTGTTCTCTTTATTCCTTAGATTCCACATGTAAATGAAATTATATATTTCTCTCTCTCTGTCTGACTTATTTCACTCATCATAACCTCTAGGTCCATCCAAGTTGTTGTAAATGGTAGGGTTTCATTTTTTAATGGCTGAGTAATATTCCATTGTATATATAAAGCATAACATTATTCAATCATCTGTTGATAGGTGTTTAGGTTGCTTCCATATCTTGGCTATTGTAAATTATGTTGCCATGAACACAGAGGTACATAAATCTTTAGGAATTATTGTTTTGGTTTTCTTTGGATAAATACCTAGAAATGCAATTGCTGAGTCAAAACGTATATCCGTATTTAATTTTTTGAGAAAGCGTCAAGCTGTTTTCCATAGTGGCTGTACCAATTTGCAATTCCACCAACAATGTATTAGGGTTCCTTTTTCTCCACATCCTCATCAACACTTGTTGTTCTTTGATTTATTGATGATAGCCATTCTGACAGGTGTGAGGTGATATCTTATTGTGGTTTTAATTTGCATTTCTCTGATGATTAGTAACCTTGAGCATCTTTTCATATGTCTATTGCCCATTCATATTTCCTTTTTGAAAAAAATATCTGTTCAGGTCTTCTACCCATTTTTAAATTGGATTGTTTGTTTTTTTATTGTTGAGTTGCATGAATTCTTTATATATTTTGAATATTAACTCCTTATCAAATGTATCATTAGTGAATATCTTCTCCCAATCAGTTGGTTGTCTTTTTGTTTTGTGGATGGTTTCCTTTGCTGTGCAAAAAATTTTTAATTTGATGTGGTCCCATTTGTTTATTGTTTCTTTTGTTTTTCTTGCCTGAGGAAATGCATCCACAAAGAAATTACTGTTAGTAATATCAGAGAGTTTACTGTCTATGTTTTCTTCTAGAAGTTTTATGGTTTGGGGTCTTACATTTAAATCTTTAATCCAGTTTGAGTCTGTTCCTGTATACAGTATAAGAAGATGGTCCAGCTTCTTTTTTTTTGCATGTATCTGTCCAATTTTCCCAACACCATTTATTGAAGAGACTGTTTATGCCGTATTGTATTTTCTTACTTCCTTTGTCATATATTAAGTGAGCATATAGGCGTGGATTTATTTCTGGGCTCTCTATTCTATTCCATTGATCTTTATGTGCTTTTATGCCAATACCATGCTGTTTTGAATATTGTAAATTGTAGTATAGTTTATACCTAGTAGTGTGATACTTCCAACTTTGTTCTTCTTTCTCAAGATTCCTGTGGCAATTCAAGGTCTTTTACAGTTTCATATAAATATTAGGATTTCTTAATATTAATTTTGTATCCTGCTACTTTACTGAATTCATTTATTAGTTCTAATAGTTTTTTGGTGGCATCTTTGGGTTCTCTATATATAGTACTATGTCATTTGCAAATAATGACAGTTTTAAGTCTTCCTTTCCAATTTGATGCCTTTTATTTCTTTTTCTTGACTGATTGCTGTGGTTAGGACTTCCAATAACTATTTTAAATAAACATGGTGAAAGTAGACTTTCATATCTTGTTCCTGATTAAGGAAAATGCGTTTAACTCTTCACTGTTGAGAATGGTGTTAGCTGTGGGTGTGTTGTATATGGCCTTTATTATGTTGAAGTATATTTCCTCTCTTCCCACTTTCCTGAGATTTTTTATGATAAGGGTGTGGATTTTGGCAAAAGCTTTCTTTTTGCCTCTATGGGTATGATCATATGATTTTTATTCTTCATTTTGTTTATATCATGTATCACATCAATTAATTTGTGGATATTAAACCAACCTTGCATCCCAGGAACAAATCCAACTTGATCATGGTGCACGATCATTTTAATGTATTGCAGAATTCAGTTTGCTAATATTTTGTTGAGGATTTTTGCATCTATGTTCATCAGGGTTATCAGCTTATAATTTTCTTTTTTCTTTTTTTTTGTAATGTCTTTGGTTTGGGAGCAGAGTAATGATAGCCTTGTAAAACGAGTTTGAATGCCTTCCATTTTCTTAAATTTTCTGAATAACATTAGAAAAATAGTTATTAATTCTTCTTTGAATGTTTGATAAAATTCACTTGTGAAGTCACCCAGTCCAAGACTTTTGTTTTTTGGGACATTTTTGATTACCTATTTGATTTCATTAGTGATAATCTGTCAGTTCAGATTTTCTGTTTCTTCTTCATTCAGTCTTTGGAGATTGTATATTTCTATGAATTTATTCATTTCTTCCAGTTTGTTCAATATTTTTGCATATAATTGCTCATAGTATTTTCATATAAATCCTTTGTATTTCTGTGGTGTCAGTTTTCATTCTTTTTCATTTCTGATTTTATTTATTTGTATCCTCTTTCCTTTTTTCTTGATGAATCTCATTAAAATTTTATTAATTCTATCTGTCAAAAAATTAGATGTTGATTTTATTGGTCTTTTGTATCGCTTTTTAGACTCCGTTTATTTCCACTCTTATCTTTATTATTTTCTTTATGCTACTCACTTTGGGCTTTGTTTACTGGTTTTTGCTTAGTGTCTTTAGGTGCAAAGTTAGATTATTTATTTGAGATTTTTCTTATTTCTTGGAGTAGACCTGTATTGCTATGAATTTTCTTCTTAAGACTGCTTTTGCTGTATCCCTTAGATTTGGGGATATTGTGTTTTAGTT